>NC_141075.1:21894089-22434089 GCF_041138505.1 Cibotium barometz | reverse complement strand
TGAAAGATGTGAGATGAGACCTTCTTAGATTCAAATTCAAAATTGCATTGGAAGATGTGAGATTTGGCTCCTCCTCACGCTTGCAGGAGGAGTGGTTATTTTGAAATAGTCCCACCTCTTTTGTCCAAGTGGAGGGAGGTGGGGTTGTGGTTAATCCTGTATAGATTACTAAAAAAATGAGATATTTTGGAGTAATCATTCAATTTTGACACCTTGGTAAGGAAAAGGGGAGCCTTCAAGGAGGTGCCTGTTTCACATGTGTGGAGGAGTTTTAAACTAAAAAATTATAAGATATTTTTATCTCTCCTCTCTCCTGGATCAAACCAAATAAAAAAGGGAGCCAAACTAGTCCAAATCTTCTCCAAATCCAGCCAAATTGAAGCTGGAAAATTCTAGAACGCCTCCCTCACCTATAAATAGACCCTCATTCTTTTGTATTCTCATCTGTGAACTAAACTATACCGGTATTACTCTAAAATAAGCATATTTTCTATTATCCTCTAATAATCCTCTACAAATTGAAGAGATTGGAGCTTCTCTCTCTCTTCAACCTTCCTTGGAGTCTTCATCAACATACTAAACCAATTGATTGGTTGGGGGCCTCTCCATAGACTAAAAAGAATCGAGCAAATTAAGAGGTAAAGTGTGATTTATGGTCTTTTTTTCTTAATCTCAAAATGTTTCTCACTCCTCAACCCCTCTCAAGCTTGAGAAGCATTCAATTGAATGGCTCTTTAATGCAATTGGAACTCTCTAATGAATTTTAGTGATAAATCTTATAAAGTTTCCATTTATGCTTAAATTAAAATGTTTTTTAGGCATATCTTCCCCCCCCCCCAAAGAATGGCCATTCCTATGACCTATTCTATATTCAAATGATGCTTCTCATGAAGCAATTCTCAAATCTAAAAGTAAATTCTATGCTTGTCAAATTAGAGGCCAAAGAAGTGGGTTTTTAATGCTTTTATGCTATTTAATTTATCAAAAACTTAGGAATCAAGTCCATAATTGGATATTGATCCAAATAAAAGTTATTCTATCATATGGTATTACTAAAATTTATGCTTTCAAAATTATTGAAAAATTATCAGCTATGGCAAAATTTTTAAAAAATTAACACATAAATCATTTTCGCACTACATAATATGAAAAGAGGACTTCCTACCATATTCTAGGATTAATCATCCTAGGTTAATTGAATAATTCTCATCATAACCATGGAAAAATAGATTTTTATGTTTATACATAAATAGTTAATTAGGAAAAAGGAGAATTTCTAGTAATTCATTTTTATGATGAAAGAGAAATTCCCATGACAATAGAAACCCATGTATTCCAATGAGGAAAGAGAAAAATTTGGAATACCAAAATAATGGATATTTTATTTAAAAATTAAAAAAGAAATTTAGTTAAATTTATCTTTTTGCATAGATAAATTTAAATGATGAAAGAGGAATTCCCACCATAATTGGAATTCAATCATTTAAATGAGAAAAGTGAAATTTCTATTGTAAAGGAATTAATGGAAATTTTTATTTAATTTTTAAGATAAAATTTAGTTAAATTTATCTTCTTGCATAGATAAATTTAAATGATGAAAGAGGAATCCCCACCATAATTGGAGTTCAACCATTTAAATGAGAAAAATAGAATTTCTAGTGTAAAGAAATTAATGGAGATTTTTATTTAATTTTTAAGAGAAAATTTAGTTAAATTTATCTTTTTGCATAGATAAATTTAAATGATGAAAGTGGAATTCCCACCATAATTGGAGTTCAACCATTTAAATGAGAAAAATGGAATTTCTAGTGTAAAGGAATTAATGGAGATTTTTATTTAATTTTTAAGAGAAAATTTAGTTCAATTTATCTTTTTGCATAGATAAATTTAAATGATGAAAGAGGAATTCCCACCATATTTGGAATTCAATCATTTGAATGAGAAAAGTGGAATTTCTAGCTTAATGGAATTAATGGATATTTTAATGTAATTTTTAAGAAGAATTTTAGATACACTTAATTTATGGTAAAAGAGGAATTCCTATGATAATTGGATTGCACTCATTAAATGAGAAAAGAGGGATTTCAAGTTTATTAAAAAAATAAGTATTGGTATTTAGTTAAAAGAAGAACTTTTATGATATTTAAGAAAAGATGAATTTGAATTAAATCTTAGTGTCAAAAGGTGAATTTCCACCATAATTCTACCTAATGAATTAAAGTCGAGAAATTATGTGGCATAAGGAATATCTTTGGATATTTTAATTGGAAAAATCACTAAATTGATATTTACCCAAAACTAGATGTTTATCTGAAGGGAATCATTGTTAGAACTAAACCGAATGAATTTGGTTAGACTACGAGAGGGACGGACAGTAAACCTACTTGTCCATCTCTCAATTTGAATCAAGCAAAAAACTTCGTGAACTAATTCCAGTTCCTAAATACAAAGAATAGACTACCGGAACTAAACTAGTTTTTCCTTTGACCAAGCTCACCAAGAATCTAGTTGGACAAATAGACAAAATGATGGGTATATTACCCTCATGAGAGATAAAGGATCCTCATTATGAAACTGGGAATTATGGAAAAAGGGGTTTTTGGAACTAATCTCAAACTGGAATTTACTTGCGTTAGAACCTCTGTTTTGCATTTAAAGGATTGTTTTATGCCAGAATGTTGGAGGAAGCATTTGGCATGTGTTTTACTAAGAGGAGGATTGTTGGAACAGTTGGCGGGGAGTCGTCAAGGGATGTCACTCACGGCAAAGGCTGCCGAGGTCTTGACCAGCCTTGGTACGGTTAAAATGGTGTGCTTTTGGAACGATGGGCGAGGACCGACGAAGCGGTCCCTGAGTGAAGTGCTAGGACACCTAAGGAGGATCCTAGAGGGTTCTGACCAGGCGATGCACAGGCTCGCGATTGCTAGGACACCCATGCGTACATCGAGGGAGATTTCGGATGGACTAAAAGGAAAGATTTTTGGGAACCAAATTTTGATACTGGATCTCGTTGGTTGGCCAACTGGTCTTCAACGGAGAGTCCAAAGGACACATTTTGTAATACAATGGACTTGGAATTTTGGAAGATGATGATAAGTAATATTATGATTTCTATTGAAGGATTGTTTTAAAGCTAGCCGAATCTATTATAAATGGCAATTTCATATTGGGTGTGTACGTGGTATGCTTGGGAACTCTTTTCCTCGATTCCCGGGCAAAACACAACCAAATCTTTATAAAGGAATCCCACCAATACATTGGTCGGGTGGTTGGCTAACCCATGGGCCAGATGGGGTAGAGGCTAGATCGGAGGATTCCTGTGAAACAACTAGATACGTTAATTAAATTAAATATCCTGAGAAGACCTTGTTCTGTGGGAGGGGATTAACGGCTGTGCCTCGTAAATGAGGAAAAAAGCGGTGATTTTATGGACCAAGTGCAAGTCTCTTCTTGATCTGACCATGTGACTTCAGGTTTGGTCGGATCAGTTTAATTAGTTAAGACTTTGACTTCTTAGAGTAATTCCCTCGAAGATTTTCCCATGGCGGAATCGCCCATGCCTTCGGGGCGAGGGGAGTCTTTCCGAGCCCGGTTTCGGAGGAACCGCTCGGGCTTGCCTCTCGTCTCCGGACATTTGCGGGTGAGGCCCCGAGTGTGGATCCCCACCCCGTGCGGGCTGCTTTCGTCGTTGGCCGGAACCCCGAAGGGGGCAGGGGATCTCACAAGTTGGTATCAAAGCTTTGTTAAAAGCTAATAAGGACAAACGAATTCTTATCAAAAATTGATAATAACATTGGCCATGATTCTGATAAAGCTGAAAGTGATACATGGTGTCATTTTATATCATTCAAAATTTCAGACTATCCTGCCAAATCTATAGACTCCTTAGTCGCTTTATTCCTAAGGAGAAGATAGTAGCTCCCTTGACAGTAAAGGGAACATTTTTATCAGGGCATGTCTATAGCCCAGTACCGTCGTCTTATGCATCTCTTGAGGAGATTTTGATTTTTGGAGCCAAGCTGCTTTATGTATATATTGTAACTTTTATATAAATAAAGAAATGTTTTCTAGAGAAAAATTCCCTGTTGTATAAGTGATTGTTTATGGATGAACCGATAAAGAAAAATCTGTTACCGGACATATCTCCAATACGATCATTTATCTTGTCTAAGAAAATTTTTTCCGAACCTCTTAAGTCTTAGGATCTCGTGGATGAAATCAAAATAAAAATTTAATAATATATCATTTTTTGCAGAATTATGAGACGAGGAAACCATGGCCGTCAGCCAGACCCTCTCTATGAAGATGAAGAGCTTGACCCCAACGTTCGCAAGGCTCTTCATAGAACTCAGCCCCCAGGACCCTTCAAGGGAGAAGGGGAGAAATGGGTGTAAGCTATGGAAGAGTATTTTGATGTCATAGGCTACAATGAGCAGAGCAAAATGGCTCTTGCCAGGCTGAAAATAGTGGAAACAACCAGGGTGGCATGGAGGAACCATTGTGACACCAACCATCTGGACAGAAATACTCAGTCCTGGAACGACCTTAAAACCTATTTGAGGAAGAGATTTTGTTCCCCTGGGTTTTTAGAAACC
This sequence comes from Cibotium barometz, assembly GCF_041138505.1. NCBI lineage: Eukaryota > Viridiplantae > Streptophyta > Polypodiopsida > Cyatheales > Cibotiaceae > Cibotium > Cibotium barometz. The sequence continues at coordinate 22,429,494 of NC_141075.1, read as the reverse complement.
AAAATGAACATATTTTTAGAACTAAAATAGGGGAGCAAAACCATCGAAGAATATCACCAGGCATTCGCTCTTCTACTCAAGTATTCACCACCTCTAGATGAAGAGTAACTCATGGCCAGGTTCATTTGAGGAATGAACGAACCCTTAGACACATTGGTCAAAAATGCCAAGCCAGTGTCCATGGCAGAAGCTGTCAGAATGGCGAAGGACTTCACCAAAGATTTCATTGTAAAAGTCCCGCCAAAGCCAGCTCCCTCATCCTTCAAAAGATTTCAAAATGGCGAAGGACTTCACCAAAGCTTTCATTGTAAAAGTCCCGCCAAAGCCAGCTCCCTCACCCTTCAAAAGATTTCAGACACCGGCGAGAAGTTCTTCCAACTTTCCGCCTCCAAAGAGACACCAAGGTCCCAACCAAAATCTGGAGACGGGAAGCTTCAGGAATGAAGGAAGACCTTTCCCTCGAAGTACATTCTCAGGAACTCCGGCTCTCTCTAGAATGCAAAGGGAAGAGCTTCGAAGCGAGAACAAATGCTTCGGATGTTAGGGATTTCGGCACCAGCTCAAGGATTGCCCATCTCCTTCTGTGGTCCAAGGAAGCTAGGGTCCTAGAATTCAAAGACAGACTCCTTCATATCAGTCCAATCAGGGTCCCCCTCCGCACCAAAATCAGGGTAACCTCAGAAAGTGCCAGCTCAGCTTGCAGCCTCTATGCAAAGCAGTCTCCGAACTCCCTTCCAAAATTGGAATAACCAAAGAGAGAGAATTCCACCTCAGAGTATTGTAGGAGCCAGAGTTGTCACTATTGCTGAAGAAGTGGAGGAAGAGAAAGAACAAATCTATGCAGCAATAGAGCATCATGGGAATAACCATCAATTCTCAGTCCTCCAGACTCCAGCAGAGTACCAGGGTAAGCAATTCAAGCTTTTGATTGATTCAGGTAGCACTCATTCTTTTATTTCCCCAAGATGTCTGCGTAAATTAGTCCTAAACCAAAAATCAGGGAAACTTATGCAAGTGGAATTGGCCAGTGGAAAGATTCTTTTCACACACCTTGAGACAGACCTTCTTCAGTTTAGCCTAGATGGGAACGTAATAGAGTGCCAGTTGTCCTACCCTTGGGAATCTATGATGGAATCCTTGGAATGGATTGGCTCTAAAAGAATCAGGTTGACATTCATTGTCACAAAGGAACCATCTCTTTCCTTGACCTTCACGAGAATAAAGTTCAAGGAATTGGAATTTTTGGATCCCCAGTACTACAATTAGTCAAGGTTTCCAAATTAAAAGGGCTCACAAAGAGACAAGCTGTTTATGTCGTTAAGATGAATCCAGTAGACATAAAATGTAAGGCTAAAGAACCAAAGTGGTTAAGTGAGTATGTATTTGTGTTTCCTGAAGAGCTGACTGAGATGCCTCCGTCTCGCAAAGTAGATTATGAGATTAAGTTAACCCCTGGAGCTCAACCACCACAGTAGCCCAGCATGCATACAAAATGCAAGTCCCTGAAGCCATAGAACTTAAGGAATAGTTAAGACAGCTGTTAGAGCAGGGATTCGTTAGACCCAACGTCTCACCTTGGGGTGCGCCCATTCTCTTTCAAATGAAGAAAGATGGAACGTTAAGACTCTGTATTGGGACTACAGAGGATTGAATCAATTAACAATTAAGAATAAGTATCCTATTCCTAGGATTGATGAACTTTTGGATCGATTAAGTGGGACCCAAATGTTCATAAAGATAGATCTCAAATCTGGGTACTACTAGATCAGAATCAAAGAGCAGGACATCCCAAAGACAGCATTCAATACTCGTCATGGGCATTATGAGTTCACAGTTATGCCGTTTGGATTGACTAATGCCCCAGCGATGTTTAATCGTTTTATGCAGGATATTCTCAGAGAATACTTGGATGATTTTATTCTTGTCTTCTTTGATGATATCTTGGTATACTCAAAGAATGCTGCAGATCATGAAGATCATGTGCGCAAGGTCCTGGAAATCCTAAGGAAACACCAACCACAACCAGTGACCTCAATGTGCATACATACACCCAATGGCAACTGTTGACCTCCTTGCAGCACACACAATGTCTGCATAACCAATCTGTCTTCCTGTAGTTCTTAAAACAGAGTTCTGCACAGAATCGATGACTTACCCGCAGTGCTCGAAATCACCTGCTTTCTAAAAAATAAAGGTCCTAACGCACCTGAAACGCATTTTCGGCCCAAAAAATGCTGTCCAATGGGACGATATAGTTGCCCTATAGCTTTACTCCCATAAACAAAGCTCCTCAATCAGAGATCGTTTGCCGGTCCCTCCCGTAGAGCTCCCGACAAGGGTGTAGTCGCCAACACAAATAGGGAAGAGTAGTTGAAGCTCTTACCCTCGTACCACTTCCTGTGCTTCTCTTGCTTGCAGCTCAGCCCTTAGCATGAACCAGGCTTTGATACCATGAAAAGATGCAGGGGAGAAGAGAGCTTGAGCTCTTGCAAGCACACACACACTCACAAAACCCTAAAAGAGAACACACAAGGTGAGAGGCTGAAAATCTTCTTCTTCTTCACACAACACTCAACACACCATATACAAAGATAAGAGTACACACCATATGAAAGGTACTCAACCAAATACATACTAGGGTTCTCTATAGTGTGAACCCAACTAAATGAGCTGGCGCTATAACTATGCCAGTCTCTAGAATGGCTGTCACATAGCTTGTCATCCCACTGGCCGCATATCACCCATAATCTTACCAACCATGCGAGTGGTGTAAGTGTGGGTCATCAGTGTCCATCGCCTCACTAGATGAGCTCGATATCTCAACAATGACCAGTTATAAAGGATTGGTATTCCTTCCCAAAGCGTATGGAGATAACATTATGGTGGCAATGGGAAACGATGCAAAGTGCCCAATAAAAGGTTCATGTACTATTTCACTTATGTCTAAAGAAGTTTGTATAAAAATTCTTTCAAATGTTCTTTCTATCTCAGTCTCATAAGGGATTGTGACTTGTGGGTTCATTTTGACAAGAATGGTGTCCAGGATGATTTTGGTAGTAGGAAGCTTTGGCGTGAGAGATATGGGTATCTCAATATATAGTGACTACTGAGATATGGGTATCTTAGTGTAGTGACTCTTTAAGGGATGAAGAAAGGTAAGATTGTTTATTATTTTCCACCAATTTCCTGACAACTAGGATGTATGTGAATCTTGCATAATGATGGGTAAGAAGCACTGAAAACCATATCCACAAGAGGCTAGTTTTAGGGCCAAGACTCCTCTTTAGCTCGAACATGTTGATCTCAGTGTGGAAAGATGAGTATAATAGCACTTGTTGGAGGTTTTTCCCTTATTTTAATTGATAAATAATTACAATAGGAGGATTTGGGTGTATTTTCATAAGGAAAAGTCTCGAGATTTTGGAAAGTTTAAGAAATGGCTTGCACTGGCTGTAAATAAGACAAGAATTAAATTAAATTGGAGCAAATACTCCGCTACAAAATGGTTTTGTGACCATAAAAATCGTGTTATTGTTGAGATAGAAAGGAGTATGCTTAATGGAAGAAACGTACCTAAATATTTTTGGGCTGAGGCAGTTAACACAGCCATGTGTACATTCTTGATAGGAGTGCAAAAAATTCCATCAAAGGGATGACTCCATTACGTACATAATTGGGTAACAAACCTTCGCTACACACTTGAAAGTTTTTGGGTGTGAATGTTATTTACATGTTCCAGATGGTTAAAGGACCAAATTGGATACCAACAGTTAGAAATACATCTTCTTGGAATCGAAGGGATAACAACTCGATGACCCTTGGGTAAAGAAGATCATAATGAGCTATGCAATGTGGTATTCTAGGAACAACCATGTTGGATGAAGAAAGAGCTTCTTCTTATTTATCATGCAACAAGGAAGCCACCAAAGCAATCCAACCTCCGCATGTAGCTTCCTCACATTTTGATGGAGGGAGACCCGCCCGATTTTGTATGAATATGGATTTTGAAGATGAAGAACAGGAATATGATATTCCATGAAAAGGTAAGCCATTTGGGTATGGCAAACTCTTGGATAGAGAGAAACCTCTAGCCATCAAGGATCCTCTAGATCTAAAAAGTTAGAGGAGAAAAACAAGGCTTGGGAGATCTTATGAATTTTGCTCTTACGACAAAGGTACACAAGATTTATGAGCCTACCACCAAGGGGATCCAAAATGGATGTAAAAGCTATGCAAGTATAATATGACTCTATCCTAAAAAACCATACTTGGGATCTTATAGACCACCATTTTTGCATCTACAAGAAATATTCTAATTACTCCATGTACATATTCACCTATGAATATGCATGGATATCACTGATATTAAATTATTAAAATTGATTTCTATGCATAGAAAGATGCATAAAGGAATTTTTTTAATTTTAAAAGTGTTATTCCTATTAAATTTGATTTTTATGCATAGAAAGATGCATAAAGAAAATTTTTTATTACAAAAGTGTTATTCTCATTAAATTTGATTTTTATGCATAGAAAGATGCATAACGGAATTTTTTTAATTACAAAAGTGTTATTCTCATTGAATTTGATTTTTATGCATAGAAAGATGCATAAAGGAAATTTTTTTATTACAAAAGTGTTATTCTCATTAAATTTGATTTTTATGCATAGAAAGATGCATAAAAGAATTTTTTTATTACAAAAGTGTTATTCTCATTAAATTTGATTTTTATGCATAGAAAGATGCATAAAGGAATTTTTTTAATTACAAAAGTGTTATTCTCATTAAATTTGATTTTTATGCATAGAAAGATGCATAAAGAAATTTTTTTAATTACAAAAGTGTTATTCTCATTAAATTTGATTTTTATGCATAGAAAGATGCATAAAGGAAAATTTTTTATTACAAAAGTGTTATTCTTATTAAATTTGATTTTATGCATAAATAGATGCATAAAAGGATTTATTTTATAAAAGAGTTATTCCCACTCAAGTTTATTTTTATGCATAAATAATTTTTATATCAAAATTATAATTCTCTTAAACTCTATGTTTAAAATTCTATGAGTATTTGATAAATGAATAATTAAATACTCTAAGAGAGAAATTTCTATCGTTTTATATTCACATGGATTGTAAAGGATTGTAAAAAGAGAATTCAGAAAATCTATCGAGATCGAAATATTCAGATAAATGATTAATCTATTCCTCATTGGAATTCATAACTAATTTAGAAATCAGCTAAGTGAATATTCAAAGAAAGAAATTCAGTAAAATAGTAACTGAATTATCAAACCTTTTCGAGAAAGATAGATCAGGAAAAGTCTTATCCGACTCGAACCTTGAACCAGACTATGACCAAGACCAACTCTTTCGTCAGTTTTGAGGAAAGAAGGTGTGACCAGTTTAGAAAAATACACTCAAAACTCCCGCCAAATCTGAAACTAAGTTTGAGACCCTTCAATATGATCTGTGGATCAAGGTTATAGAATTCGAGGAATTCTGGTATGAAATTGAGAATTCCGATCAAGAAGTTTTGAGGAAAGAAGGTGTAACCAGTTTAGAAAAATACACTCAAAACTCCCGCCAAATCTGAAACTAAGTTTGAGACCCTTCAATATGATCTGTGGATCAAGGTTATAGAATTCGAGGAATTCTGGTATGAAATTGAGAATTCCGATCAAGAAGTTTTGGGGATACTGATTCAAGAAATACTCCTTGTATTCAAAAGAAAATCAAACTGAAAACTTGCATAGAAATGAGATGTGATGTGAATAGATCTGATGAAAATGGATGTGAATGTGTATGTGAAGAATGGATGTGAATGTGTATGTGAAGAATGGATGAGAATGTGTATGTGAAAAATGGATGTGGATGTGTATGTGAAGAATGGATGTGGATGTGTATGTGAAGAATGGATGTGAATGTGTATGTGAGAGAATGGATGTGGATGTATGTGTGAAAGAATGTGATGTGATGTAAAGAGATGTGATGTGACATGAATATATGTGGATGTGAAGTGATAGATATGAATGTATGGATAGATGTGGGTAGTCATACATATGAACGATTGGATGGATGTGTGGATGATTAAAATGAGATGTGTATGAATGAGATATGATGTGGATAGATGTGATGTGATGTTATGTGGATAGAATGTATGTGATGGGATGGTGATGAGAATGAATGTGATGGATATGAATGAATGTGATGTGATGGATGTGAATGGATGGAGGTGATGTGATGTGAAATGGATAGATGTGAGTAAATGAGATGTGATGTGAATCGGGATGTGAATGAATGAGATGTGATGTCATGTGAATCGGGATGTGAATGAATGATATGGGATGTGAATAGATGAGATGTGATGTGATGTGAATCGGGATGTGAATGAATGTGATGTGATGTGATGTGAAACAGGATAGAGTGAATGAATGATATGTGATGTGAATGGATGAGATGTGATGGGATGTGAATCGGGATAGTTGTGAATGAATGAGATGTGAGGTGAAATAGATGTGATGTGGATCGGGGTAGAGATGAATGCATAAGATGTGAATGAATGTGATGTGATGAGATGTGGATATGGGTAGATGCGAGTGGATGAGATCTGATGAGGATAAATGAGGAAAGATGTGATGAGATGAAAATGATGTGATTAGATGAGAATGATATGATTGGATGAGAATGGGAATACATATGAAATGGATGTGGATTAAATAATGTGGATTGATGTGGAACAATGTGGAAAGACGAGAGTTCGTTAATAGAAAGTGTATTTATGACCTATTTTTAAATGACTGTTTTATGTCAAGAATGTTGGGGAATCATTTTGACCGTCTTGTGAATGAGGTCGTGGAGACCAATCTGATAAAGTTGCAATAGCTGATGAAGAGTCAACGAAGGACGTCTTACATAGCAAGGTCGGCCTAGGTCTTGACCAACCTCAGTTCGATTTAAATGCTGAGCTTCTGGTGGTATGGTGAATGAGGGACCAAGGAAGCGGCCTATGAGTGAAGCGCTAGGTGACCTGCGAAGGATCCTAGACGGTGCTGACCATACAGTGCTTGGGCTCAGGGTCACCGAAGATACCCACACGTGCATCGGGAAAATATTTGGATCAAGGAGTAAGAGTTGTTTTCAGAATTCGGGCATAGATCTGGTTGATTGACCTTGTTGGTCCTCAACGGATGAGTCCATGGCTCTTTTATATGGATCTATTGGTTGATCTTGCTGATTTTCAACGGAGATTCCATTTTTGATTTTTATAAGTGAATATATTGTCAGGTACTATGAGCTAGGAACTATCGAAAAGGCCCCTAAGTGGACAGGTGGTGAGCATTCTGGTTACCAATGATGCCATAGGTACAACGATGAAGGAAAAATTATAAATTAGGATTCAACCAGATATTTTGGAGGATTATGATCAGTGATACTATAGTTTCATTAAAAGATTGTTTTAAAGACAGCTGAATCTATGAAAAAGGCAATTTCATATTGGGTGTGCAAGTGGTGTGACTAGTTTTAAGTTTGCATGAATACCCGGCTAAGGGGCCTTCCCTGGTGTACTGACAAAACCTAACCAAATTCTTAAATAGATCCCATCACTACAGTGGTTGGTTGGTGGTTGGCTAACCCACGAGACTGGATGGGGTTAGGCTCAACTGATGGATCCCTAAAATGAGACTCAATTCTACTATGGTACGATAGATGAAGTAAATCTCGGATAAAAATTATTCTATGGAAAAGAATCAACGGCTGTGCCTCTCAATGAGGAAAAAAGCGTTGGTCTCTATGATTCAAGTGCAAGTCTTTTCCTTGATCTGACTATGGGACTTGCGGGTTTGGTCAGATCAATTTAGTTAGTTAAAGCTCATGACTACGTTAGAGTAAAAATATCATGGAAGAATCGTACGTGCTTTCCGGGTAAGGGAAGTTTTTCTGGGTTCGATTTTAGAAGAACCGATGGATTAGTCTCTTATCCGGATATCCGTGGTGGTGGGCGAGACCCCGAGTGAGGGACCTGCCCCATGCAAGAAATGCTACTTCCACTGCTAGCACCCCTGAATTCGTTGCGCGAAGGGGACAGGGATCTTTTTCTTGGTATCAGAGCAAATTGGCTAAAGTGGTTCAACCGAGAAGCCAAAAATGTTAAAAATTTATGAAGTAACAATAAAAAGTTGGAAATGTGTGATGAAATTCATACAAACTGATATTCAGACTGAAATTCATAAATTAGTAATTGGGTCTTCAGATAGAAGTACCGCAATTGCATGGAATCCCTGACTTGCTTGAGGCCTAGATATGATGGCATTTACCTTAAAATTCTAACTGTGACTACCTGTATATACCGAGGGTATAACTGTAGCTCTTTATACTGGCAGTATATACGAGTAAATCTAAGACCTTGAAATTATAAGCAAAAATGCTATCGAGATAATGAATTCAAATGTGGTTGATATATTCTGGTTGACAATTGATGAGTTGAATTGGATTTTGATTGAAAAAATGATGATTGTGTAGGTGTAAGAACCTCCCATTCTGATCTTATAATTATTCCCCTCTCTGAAATAAAAGAAAGATCATGTTTTACCCTGTTTTGGCCTGGAGAGAGAAAATGTCTAGAGGGAGGTAATTCAAAATTGAGACATTTTTGGATATAAAAATCCTCCTAGTGTCTAAAATGGTTTCCCCTAAAACAAAAATTCAAAAAGAACTTTCCAATGTGCAATTGGAATTAATTGAAAATAGGTATAAAGGACCTTAGCCTAAGGGTCCAGATTTTCAAAAATTTTTGGATTATGATCCAATTAAAGTTCCTATGGACCAATAAGATTAATCCAAATCTAGGGAGGAGATAAATTGAAGAATAAAAGAAACCCCCCCCCCCCAAAAAAATGAGTAAATGCTCACATAATATTAAGAGTGGACTAAGGATCAAAGAAAACAATAAAAAAACTGAATTTTGACACCTCAGTTATGGGGATCTCCCCTCATGAAGTAGGCGCCTTTTTCTCATCATTACCCCCAATCTTTAATCAATAAAATGAGATATTTTCATCTCTCCTCTCTCCTATTTCAAAACTAGATCCAAAAAGTAAGCTGAACTGACCCAAAACCCTTTGTAAAAGCTTAATGGTGTTTATGCACTGTTACTCTGCTTTTGTCCTGAGCCATCTACATTGAATTTTTTAATAATTCAATTGTTTTTGTCCTAATCCTCTCCAAAGTGAATTGGTGGCCACTCTTGCTTCAAACAAGAGTAGACCCCTCAATCCCTCAAGCCAAAGGAGAACTTACAAGCTCCATGTAAGCTAAGTTTCTTACTTGTTTAATGAAGAATCTATGGTTTTCTTAATTTTTATGTTTTGCAGATGTTGAATTAAATTCAAATGCTATGCCTTTGATAAAAAGGCCACCCCCCTTCTCCTCTTTACATTCCAACCTTCTCAATCCTAGAAAGATTTAATTAAGGATGAATTAAACTCTTCTTATTGTTAACTCTCTTGAATTTAGAAAATTTTATAGATTAGAGTTCCATAAATCTAATTTGGGTTAATTTAAATTAAATAAAGAATGATAAAAATGAGAAATTCAGCCATACAAAGGAGGTTATGGCAAAATTTTTCAGAATTTTATGGAAAAGAAAGTTTGTTTTTTTGTTATTCCAGAAAGATTAATTCCCACCATTTTTGCATCTGAAAGAAATATTCTAATTACTCCATGTACATATTCACCTATGAATATGCATGGATATCACTGATATAAATTATTCAAGTTGATTTCTATGCATAAAGGAATTTTTTTATATTTTAAAAGTGTTATTTCTATTAAATTTGATTTTTATGCATAGAAAGATGCATAAAGGAAAAATTTTTTGTTACAAAAGTGTTATTCTCATTAAATTTGATTTTTATGCATAGAAAGATGCATAAAGGAGATTTTTTATTACAAAAGTGTTATTCTAATTAAATTTGATATTTATGCATAGAAAAATACATAAAGAAATTTTTTTTATTACAAAAGTGTTATTCTCATTAAATTTGATTTTTATTCATAGAAAGATGCATAAAGGAATTTCTTTTATTACAAAAGTGTTATTCTCATTAAATTTGATTTTTATGCATCGAAAGCTGCATAAAGGATTTTATTTTTACAAAAGTGTTATTCTCATTAAATTTGATTTATATGCATAGAAAGATGCATAAAGGAATTTTTTTTATTACAAGAGTGTTATTCTCATTAAATTTAATTTTCATGCATAGAGAGATGCTTAAAGGAATTTTTTTTATTACAAAAGTGTTATTCTCATTAAATTTGGATTTTATGCATAGAAAGATGCATAAAGGAATTTTTTATTACAAAAGTGTTATTCCTATTAAATTTGATTTCATGCATAAATAGATGCATAAAAGGATTTTTTTAATAAAAGAGTTATTCCCACTGAAGTTGATTTTTATGCATAAATAGATGCATAAATAATTGTTACATCAAAATTAGAATTCTCTTGAATTCTATGAGTATTTGATAAATGAATAATTAGATACTCTAAGAGAGAAATTTCTATCGTTTTTTATATTCACACGGATTGTAAAAAGAGAATTCAAGAAATCTATCAAGATCAAAATATTCAGATAAATGATTAATCTAATCCTCATTGAAATTCGTGACTAATTTAGAAATCAATTAGGTGAATATTCAAAGAAAGAAATTATAGTAACTGAAATATCAAACCTTTTCGAGAAAGACAAATCAAGAAAAATCTTATCCGACTCGAACCTTGAATGAGACTATGACCAAAACCAAACTCTTTCGTCACTTTCGAGGAAAGAAGGTGTGACCAGTTTAGAAATATACACTCAAAACTCCCGCCAAATTTGAAACTAAGTTTGAGACCCTTCGAATTGATCTGTGGATGTGAATGCTGGGGAAGCATTTTGACCGTCTTGTGAATGAGGTCGTGGAGACCAATCTGATAAAGTTGCAACATCTGAAATGGAGAATCAACGAAGGACATCTCACGTAGCAAGGTCGGCCGAGGTCTTGACCAGCCTCGGTTCGATTTAAATGGTGAGCTTCCGGTGTATGGTGGATGAGGGACCAAGGAAGCGGCCTATGAGTGAAGCGCTAGGTGACCTGCGAAGGATCCTAGAGGGTGCTGACCATACGGTGCTCGGGCTCAGGGTCACCGAAGATACCCACATGTGCGTTGGGGAAGATATTTGGATGAAGGAGTAAGAGTTGTTTTCTGAATTCGGGCATGGATCTGGTTGATTGACCTTGCTGGTCCTCAACAGATGAGTCCATGGCTCTTTTATATGGATGTGTTGGTTGATCTTGCTGATCTTCATTGGAGATTCCATTTTGATTTTTATAAGTGAATATATTGCCGGGTACTATAAGCTAGGAACTATCGAAAAGGTCCCTGAGTGGATAGGTGGTGAGCATTCTGGTTGCCAATGATGATGCCATAGGTACACTGATGAAGGGAAAATTGGAAATTAGGATTCAACTCTTCTTATTGCTTACTCTCTTGAATTTAGAAAATTGTGTAGATTAGAGTTTTATAAATCTAATTTGGATTAATTTAAGTTAAATAAAGAATGATAAAAATGAGAAATGGTCAGTCATACAAAGGAGGTTATGGCAAAATTTTCCAGAATTTTGTGGAAAAGAAAGTTTGTTTTTATGTTATTCCAAAAGAGTAATTCCCACCATTTTTGCATCTAAAAGAAATATTCTAATTACTCCATGTACATATTCACCTATCAATATGCATGGATATCATTGATATAAATTATTCAAATTGATTTCTATGCATAGAAAGATGAATAAAGGAACTTTTTTTATTTCAAAAGTGTTATTCCTATTAAATTTTATTTTTATGCATAGAAAGATGCATAAATGAAATTTTTTTGTTACAAAAGTGTTATTCTCGTAAAATTTGATTTTTATGCATAGAAAGATGCATAAAGGAATTTTTTTAATTACAAAAGTGTTATTCTCATTAAATTTGATTTTTATGCATAGAAAGATGCATAAAGAAATTTTTCTTATTACAAAAGTGTTATTCTCATTGAATTTGATTTTTATGCATATAAAGATGCATAAAGGAATTTCTTTTATTACAAAAGTGTTATTCTCATTAAATTTGATTTTTATGCATAGAAAGATGCATAAAGGAATTTGTTTTATTAAAAAAGTGTGATTCTCATTAAATTTGATTTTTATGCATAGAAAGATATATAAAGGATTTTTTTATTAAAAAAGTGTTATTCTCATTAAATTTGATTTTTATGCATAGAAAGATGCATAAAGGAATTTTTTTAATTACAAAAGTGTTATTCTCATTAAATTTGATTTTTATGCATAGAAAGATGCATAAAGGAGTTTTTTTAATTACAAAAGTGTTATTCTCATGAAGTTTGATTTTTATGCAAAGAAAGATGCATAAAGGATTTTTTTTATTACAAACATGTTATTCTTATTAAATTTGATTTTATGCATAAAAGGATTTTTTTAAATAAAAGAGTTATTCCCACTGAAGTTGATTTTTATGCATAAAGAATTTTTATATCAAAATTAGAATTCTCTTAAATTCTATGTTTAAAAATCTATGAGTATTTGATAAATGAATAATTAAATACTCTAAGAGAGAAATTTCTATCGTTTTATATTCACACGGATTGTAAAAAGAGAATTCAAGAAATCTATCGAGATCAAAATATTCAGATAAATGATTAATCTATTCCTAATTGGAATTTGTAACTAATTTAGAAATCAGTTAAGTGAATATTCAAAGAAAGAAATTAAGCAATATAGTAACTGAATTATCCAACCTTTTCAAGAAAGATAGATCAGGAGAAATCTTATCCAACTCGACTGAATCAGACTATGACCAAGACCAAACTCTTTCGTCAGTTTCGAGGAAAGAAGGTGTGACCAGTTTAAAAAAATACACTCAAAATTTCCACCAAATCTAAAACTAAGTTTGAGACCCTTCGAATATATCCGTGGATCAAGGTTATAGAATTTGAGGAATTCTGGTATGAAATTCAGAATTCCGATCAAGAAGTTTTGGGGATACTAATTCAAGAAATACTTCTTGTATTCAAAAGAAAATCAAACTGAAAACTTGCATAGAAATGAGATATGATGTGAATAGATGTGATGAAAATGGATGTGAATGTGTATGTGAAGAATGGACGTGGATGTGTATGTGAAGAATGGATGTGGATGAGTATGTGAAAGAATGGATGTGGATCTATGTGAAAGAATGGATGTGGATGTATGTGTGAAAGAATGTGATGTGATGTAAACAGATGTGATGTGACATGAATATATGTGGATGTGAAGTGATAGATATGAATGTATAGATAGATGTGGGTAGTCGTACATGTAAACAATTGGATGGATGTGGATGAATGAGATGAGATGTGTATGAATAAGATATGATGTGGATAGATGTGATGTGATGTTATGTGGATAGAATGTATGTGATAGGATGGTGATGAGAATGAATGTGATGGATATGAATGAATGTGATGTGATGGATGTGAATGGATGGAGGTGATGTGATGTGAAATGGATAGATGCGAGTGAATCAGATGTGATGTGAATCGGGATGTGAATGAATGAGATGTGAATGAATGAGATGTGATGTCATGTGAATCAGGATGTGAATGAATGATATGGGATGTGAATGGATGAGATGTGATGTGATGTGAATCGGGATGTGAATGAACGTGATGTGATGTGATGTGATGTGAAACGGGATAGATGTGAATGAATGATATGTGATGTGAATGGATGAGATGTGATGGGATGTGAATCGGGATAGTTGTGAATGAATGAGATGTGAGGTGAAATGGATGTGATGTGATGAGATGTGGATATGGGTAGATGCGAGTGGATGAGATCTGATGAGGATAAATGAGGAAAGATGTGATTAGATGAAAATGATGTGATTGGATGAGAATGGGAATACATATGAAATGGATGTGGATTGATGTAGAACAATGTGGAAAGACGAGAGTTCGTTATAGAAACTGTATTTATGACCTATTTTTAAATGATTGTTTTGTGTCAAGAATGCTGGGGAAGCATTTTGCTAGTCTTGTGAATGAGGTCGTGGAGACCAATCTGATAAAGTTGCAACAGCTGACGAAGAGTCAACGGAGGACGTCTCACGTAGCAAGTTCGGCCGAGGTCTTGACCAGCCTCGGTTCGATTTAAATGGTGAGCTTCCGGTACGATGGATGAGGGACCAAGGAAGCGGCCTATGAGTGAAGCGCTAGGTAACCTGTGAAGGATCCTAGAGGGTGCTGACCATACGGTACTCAAGCTTAGGGTCACCGAAGATACCCACACGTGCGTCGGGGAAGATATTTGGATCAAGGAGTAGAGTTGTTTTCTAAATTCGGGCATGGATCTCGTTGAGTGACCTTGCTGGTCCTCAACGGAGGAGTCCATGGCTCTTTTATATGGATGTGTTGGTTGATCTTGCTAATCTTCAACGGAGATTCGATTTTGATTTTTATAAGTGAATATATTGCCGAGTACTATGAGCTAGGAACAATCGAAAAGGCCCCTGAGTGGACAGGTGGTGAGCGTTCTGGTTACCAATGATGCCATAGGTACACCGATGAAGGAAAAATTGGAAATTAGGATTCAACCGGATATTTTGGAGGATTATGATCAGTGATACTATAGTTTCATTAAAAGATTGTTTGAAAGACAGCTGAATCTAAGAAAAAGGCAATTTCATATTGGGTCTGTAAGTGGTGTGACTAGTTTTAAGTTTGCATGAATATCCAGCTAGGGGGCCTTCCCTTGTACCCTAGACAAAACCTAACCAAATTCTTAAATGGATCCCATCACTATAGTGGTTGGGCGGTTGGCTAACCCACGGGACTAGATGGGGTTAGGCTCGACTGATGGATCCCTAAAATGAGACTCAATTCTGCTATGGTACGGTAGATGAAGTAAATCCCGGATAAAAATTGTTCTATGGAAAAGAATCAACAGTTGTGCCTCTCAATGAGGAAAAAGCGTTGGTCTCTATGATTCAAGTGCAAGTCTTTTCCTTGATCTAACTATGAGACTTATGGGTTGGTCAGATCAGTTCAGTTAGTCAAAGCTCATGACTACGTTAGAGTAAAAATATCATGGAAAAATCGCCCGTGCTTTCCGAGTGAGGGAAGTTTTTCCGGGTTCAGTTTTGGAAGAACCGATAAATTAGTCTCTTATCCGGATATCCGTGGGCGAGGCCCCGAGTGAGGGACCCTTCCCCGTGCAAGAAATGCTACTTCCGCTGCTAGCACTTCTGAATTCATTGCGCGAAGGGGACAGGGATCTTTCAGCTGGTCTCAGAGCGAATTGGCTAAAGTGGATCAACCGAGAAGCCAAAAATGTCAAAATTTTGTGAAGTAACACCAAAAAGTTAGAAATGTGTGATGAAATTCATACAAATTGATATTCAGACTGAAATTCATAAATTAGTAATTGGGTTTTCATATGGAAGTACTGCAATTGCATGGAATCCCTAAATTGCTTGAGGCCTAGACATGATGGTATTTACCTTAAAATTCCAAGGACCGTGACTACCCTTATATACCGAGGGTATAACTGCAGCTCTTTACTGGCAGTATATACGAGCAAATCTAAGACCTTGAAATTATAAGCAAAAATGTTATCGAGATGATGAATTCGAATGTGGTTGATATGATTTTAAAATTTTGGTTGAGAACTGATGAGTTGAATTGGATTTTGATTGAAAAAATGATGATTATGCAGGTGTGAGAATCTCCCCTTCTGATCTTAAAATTCTGGTTGAGAACTGATGAGTTGAATTGGATTTTGATTGAAAAAATGATGATTATGCAGGTGTAAGAATCTCCCCTTCTGATCTTATAATTATTCCCCTCTCTGAAATAAAAGAAAGATCCTATTTTGGCCTGTTTTGGCCTGGAGAGAGAAAATGTCTAGAGGGAGGTAATTCAAAATTGAGATATTTTTGGATATAAAAATCCTCCTAGTGTCTAAAATGGTTTGCCCTTAAACAAAAATTCAAAAAAGGAAATTTCCAATGTTGGAATTAATTGAAAATAGGTATAAAGGACCTTAGCCTAAGGGTCTACATTTTCAGAAATTTTTGGATTATGGTCCAATTAAGGTTCCTATAAACCAATAAAATTAATCCAAATGTAGGGAGGATATAAATTGAAGAATAAAAGAAAACTCCCCCAAAAATGAGTAAATGCTCACATAAGATGAACAGTGGACTAAGGACCAAAGAAAACAATAAAAAAATTAAATTTTATCACCTATGTGGGGATCTCCCCTCATGAAGTAGGCGCTTTTTTCTCATCATTACCCCCAATTTTTAATCAATAAAATGAGATATTTTCATCTCTCCTCTCTCCTATTTCAAAACTAGATCCAAAAAGTAAGCTAAATTGACCCAAAAATGGTCAAAAATTGACCAAACTCATCTGGAAAATTTTAGAATCAGTTTGCTTGGATTCCAACCTTCTCAATCCTAGAAAGATCAACTAAAAGATTAATTAAACTCTTCTTATTGTCTCTTGAATTTAGAAAATTGTGTAGATTAGAGTTCTATAAATCTAATTTGGGTTAATTTAAGTTAAATAAAGATTAAAGTTCTATAAATCTAATTTGGGTTAATTTAAGTTAAATAAAGAATGATAAAAATGAGAAATGGTCAGCCATACAAAGAAGGTTATGGCAAAATTTTCCAGAATTTTGTGGAAAAGAAAGTTTATTTTTATCTTATTTCAAAAGAGTAATTCCCACCATTTTTGCATCTAGAAGAAATATTATAATTACTCCATGTACATATTCACCTATGAATATGCATGGATATCATTGATATTAATTATTAAAATTGATTTCTATGCATAAAAAGATGCATAAAGGAAATTTTTTTATTTTAAAAGTGTTATTCCTATTAAATTTGATTTTTATGCATAGAAAGATGCATAAAGGAATTTTTTTTTGTTACAAAAGTGTTATCCTCATTAAATTTTATTTTTATGCATAGAAAGATGCATAAAGAAAATTTTTTTATTATAGAAGTGTTATTCTCATTAAATTTGATTTTTATGCATAGAAAGATGCTTAAGAAAAAATGTTTATTACAAAAGTGTTATTCTCATTAAATTTGATTTTTATGCATAGAAAGATGCATAAAGGAATTTTTTTATTACAAAAGTGTTATTCTCATTAAATTTGATTTTTATGCATAGAAAGATGCATAAAGGAATTTTTCTTATTACAAAAGTGTTATTCTCATTAAATTTGATTTTTATGCATAGAAAGATGCATAAAGGAATTTTTTAATTAAAAAAGTGTTATTCTCATTAAATTTGATTTTTATGCATAGAAAGATGCATAAAGGAAATTTTTTTATTACAAAAGTGTTACTCATTAAATTTAATTTTTATGCATAGAAAGATGCATAAAGGAATGTTTTTATTACAAAAGTGTTATTGTTATTAAATTTGATTTTATGCATAAAAGGATTTTTTTAATAAAAGAGTTATTCCCACTGAAGTTGATTTTTATGCATAAAGAATTTTTATATCAAAATTAGAATTCGCTTAAATTCTATGTTTAAAATTCTATGAGTATTTGATAAATGAATAATTAAATACTCATAGACATAAATTTCTATCGTTTTATATTCACACGGATTATAAAAAGAGGATTCAAGAAATCTATCAAGCTCGAAATATTCAGATAAATGATTAATCTATTCCTCATTGGAATTCGTAACTAATTTAGAAAATAGTTAAGTGAATACTCAAAGAAAGAAATTCAAGAAAATAGTAAATGAATTATCAAACCTTTTCGAGAAAGATAGATCAGGAAAAACCTTATCCGACTCGAACCTTGAGTCAGACTATTACCAAGACCAAACTCTTTCGTCAGTTTGGAGGAAAGAAGGTCTAAACAATTTAGGAAAGAAGGTGTGACCAGTTTAGAAAATTACACTTAAAACTCCCGCCAAATCTGAAACTAAGTTTGAGACCCTTCGAATTGATCTATGGATCAAGGTTATAGAATTCGAGGAATTCTGATATGAAATTCAGAATTTCGATCAAGAAGTTTTGGGGATACTGATTCAAGAAATACTCCTTGTATTCAAAAGAAAATCAAACTGAAAACTTGCATAGAAATGAGATGTGATGTGAATAGATGTGATGAAAATGGATGTGAATGTGTATGTGAAGAATGGATGTGAATGTGTATGTGAAGAATGGATGTGGCTGTGTATGTGAAGAATGGATGAGAATATGTATGTGAAGAATGGATATGGATGTGTATGTGAAGAATGGATGTGATGTGTATGTGAAGAATGGATGTGGATGTGTATGTGAAGAATGGATGTGTATGTGAAGAATGGATGTGGATGTGTATGTGAAGAATGGATGTGGATGTGTATGTCAAGAATGGATGTGGATGTATGTGAAAGAATGGATGTGGATGTATATGTGAAAGAATGTGATGTGATGTAAAGAGATGTGATGTGACATGAATATATATGGATGTGAAGTGATAGATATGAATGTATGGATAGATGTGGGTAGTCGTACATGTGAACGACTGGCTGGATGGATGTGGATGAATGAGATGAGATGTGTATGAATGAGATATGATGTGGATAGATGTGATGTTATGTGGATAGAATGTATGTGATCGATATGATGTGGATAGATGTGATGTTATGTGGATAGAATGTATGTGATGGGATGGTGATGAGAATGAATGTGATCGATATGAATAAATGTGATGTGGATAGAATGTATGTGATGGGATGGTGATGAGAATGAATGTGATCGATATGAATAAATGTGATGTGATGGATGTGAATGGATGGAGGTGATGTGATGTGAAATGGATAGATGGATGTGAATGAGATGTGATGTGAATCGGCATCATGTGAAATGGATAGATGTGAGTGAATGAATGAGATGTGATGTCATGTGAATCGGGATGTGAATGAATGATATAGGATGTGAATGGATGAGATGTGATGTGATGTGAATCGGGATGTAAATGAATGTAATGTGATGTGATGTGAAACGGGATAGATGTGAATGAATGATATGTGATGTGAATGGATGAGATGTGATGGGATGTGAATCCGAATAGTTGTGAATGAATGAGATGTCAGGTGAAATGGATGTGATGTGATGTGATGTGGATCGGGGTAGAGATAAGTGGATGAGATGTGAATGAATGTGATGTGATGAGATGTGGATATGGGTAGATGCGAGTGGATGAGATCTGATGAGGATAAATGAGGAAAGATGTGATGAGATGAAAATGATGTGATTGGATGAGAATGGGAATACATATGAAATGGATGTGGATTAAATTATGTGGATTGATGTGGAACAATGTGGAAAGACGAGAGTTCGTTATAGAAACTGTATTTATGACCTATTTTTAAATGACTATTTTATGTCAAGAATGCTGGGGAAGCATTTTGACCGTCTTGTGAATGAGGTCATGGGGAGACCAATATGATAAAGTTGCAACAGCTGACGGAGCGTCAATGGAGGACGTCTCGTGTAGCAAGGTTGGCCGAGGTCTTGAACAGCCTCGGTTGGATTTAAATGGTGAGCTTCCGGTACAGTGGATGAGGGACCAAGGAAGTGGCCTATGAGTGAAGCGCTAGGTGACCTGCGAAGGATCCTAGAGGGTGCTGACCATACGGTGCTCGGGCTCAGGGTCACCGAAGATACCCACACGTGCGTCAGGGAAGATATTTGGATCAAGGAGTAAGAGTTGTTTTCTGAATTTGGGCATGGATCTGGTTGATTGACCTTGCTGGTCCTCAACAGATGAGTCCATGGCTCTTTTATATGGATGTGTTGGTTGATCTTGCTGATCTTCAATGAAGATTCCATTTTGATTTTTATAAGTGAATATATTACCGGGTACTATGAGCTAGGAACTATCGAAAAGGCCCCTTAGTGGACAGGTGTTGAGCGTTGTTCTGGTTACCCTCGATGATGCCATAGGTACACCGATGAAGGAAAAATTAAAAATTAGGATTCAACCGGATATTTTTGAGGATTATGATCAGTGATACTATAGTTTCATTAAAAGATTGTTTTAAAGAGAGTTGAATTTGTGAAAAAGGCAATTTTATATTGGGTGTGTAAGTGGTGTGACGTTTGCATGAATATCCGGCTAGGGGGCGTGGGAACTCTTTTTCCTAGTACCCGGGACAAAACCTAACCAAATTCTTAAATGGATCCCATCACTACAGTGGTTGGGAGGTTGGCTAACCCACGGGACTGGATGGGGTTAGGCTGGACTGATGGATCCCTAAAATGAGACTCAATTATGCTATGGTACGATAGATGAAGTAAATCTCGGATAAAAATTATTCTATGGAAAGAATCAACGACTGTGCCTCTCAATAAGGGAAAAAGCGTTGGTGTCTATGATCCAAGTGCAAGTCTTTTCCTTGATCTGACTATGGGACTTACGGGTTCAGTCAGATCAGTTCACTTAGTTGAAGCTCATGACTACGTTAGAGTAAAAATATCATAGAAGAATCGCCAGTGGAAGTTTTCCAGGTTCGCTTTTGGAAGAATTGATGGATTAGTCTCTTGTCCGGATATCCGTGGGCGAGGCCCCCGAGTGAGGGACCCTGCCCCGCACAAGAAATGCTACTTTCACTGCTAGCACCCCTGAATTCGTTGCGCGGAGGGGACAGGGATCTTTCAGCTGGGTATCAGAGCGAATTGGCTAAAGTGGATTAATCGAGACACCAAAAATGTCAAAAATTTATGAAGTAATAGTAAAAAGTTGAAAAGGTGTGATGGAATTCATACAAATTAATATTCAGACTGAAATTCATAAATTAGTAATTGGGTCTTCAAATGGAAGTACCGCAATTGCATGGAATCCCTGACTTGCTTGAGGCCTAGACATGATGGTATTTACTTAAAAATCCAAGGACCATGACTACCCGTATATACCAAGGGTATAACTGCAGCTCTTTACTGGCAGTATATATGAGTAAATCTAAGACCTTGAAATTATAAGCAAAAATGCTATCGAGATGATGAATTCGAATGTGGTTGATATGATTTTAAAATTCTGGTTGAGAACTGATGAGTTGAATTGGATTCTGATTGAAAAAATGATGATTGTGCAGGTGTAAAGACCTCCCCTTCTGATCTTATAATTATTCCCCTCTCTGAAATAAAAGAAAGATCTTGTTTTACCCTGTTTTGTCCTGGAGAGAGAAAATGTCTAGAGGGAGGTAATTCAAAATTGAGATATTTTTAGATATAAAAATCCTCCTAGTGTCTAAAATGGTTTCCCTTGTTGAAACAAAAATTCAAAAAGAACTTTCCAATGTGCAATTGGAAATAATTGAAAATAGGTATAAAGGACCTTAGCCTAAGGGTCTAGATTTTCAGAAATTTTTGGATTAGGGTCCAATTAAGGTTCTTATGGACCAATAAGATTAATCCAAATGTAGAGAGGAGATAAATTGAAGAATAAAAGAAAAACCCCCAAAAATGAGTAAATGCTCACATAAGATGAAGAGTTGGACTAAGGACAAAAGAAAACAATAAGAAAACCGAATTTTGACACCTGATTGTGGGGATCTCCCCTCATGAAGTAGGCACCTTTTTCTCATCATTACCCCCAATTTTTAATCAATAAAATGAGATATTTTCATCTCTTCTCTCTCCTATTTCAAAACTCAATCCAAAAAGTAAGCTGAACTGACCCAAATATGGTCAAAAATTGACCACACGGATTTGGAAAATTCTAGAATCAGTTTGCTTTGTTAGAGGCTCACTTTTTGACCCCAAAAATGGTCAAAAATTGACCACAGATTTGGAAAATTCTAGAATCAGTTTGCTTTGTTAGAGGCTCACTTTTTACTATAAATAGAAGCCTCTCCCTTTCTAAAAGCTTAATGGTGTTTATGCACTGTTACTTTGCTCCTGTCCTGAGCCATCTACATTGAATTTTTTAATAATTCAATTGTTTTTGGCCTAATCCAGTCCAAAGTGAATTGGTGACCACTCTTGCTTCAAACAAGAGTAGAACCCTCAATCCCTCAAGCCAAAGGAGAGCTTTCAAGCTCCATGTAAGCTAATTTTCTTACTTGTTTGATGAAGAATCTATGGTTTTCTTAATTTTTATGTTTTGCAGATGTTGAATTTAATTCAAATGCTATGCCTTTGATAAAAAGGCCACCCCCTTCTCCTGTTTATATATTCCAACCTTCTTAATCCTAGAAACATTAACAAAAGGATTAATTAAACTCTTCTTATTGTTAACTCTCTTGAATTTAGAAAATTATGTAGATTAGAGTTCTATAAATCTAATTTGGGTTAATTTAAGTTAAATAAATAATGATAAAAATGAGAAATGGTCAGCCATACAAAGAAGGTTATGGCAAAGAATTTCCAAAATTTTGTGGAAAAGAAAGTTTGTTTTTTGTTATTCCAAAACAGTAATTCCCACCATTTTTGCATCTAAAAGAAATATTCTAATTACTCCATGTACATATTCACCTATGAATATGCATGGATATCACTGATTTATTCAAATTGATTTCTATGCATAGAAAGATGCATAAAGTAAATTTTTTTATTTTAAAAGTGTTATTCCTATTAAATTTGATTTTTATGCCTAGAAAGATGCATAAAGGAATATTTTTTTTGTTACAAAAGTGTTATTCTCATTAAATTTGATTTTTATGCATAGAAAGATGCATAAAGAAATTTTTTTATTACAAAAGTGTTATTCTCATTAAATTTGATTTTTATGCATAAAAAGATGCATAAAGGAATTTTTCTTATTACAAAAGTGTTATTCTCATTAAATTTGATTTTTATACATAGAAAGATACATAAAGGAATTTCTTTTATTACAAAAGTGTTATTCTCATTAAATTTGATTTTTAAGCAAAGAAAGATGCATAAAGGATTTTTTTTATTACAAAATTATTATTCTCATTAAATGTTTTATGCATAGAAAGATGCATAAAGGAATTTTTTTTATTACAAAAGTGTTGTTCTTATGAAATTTGATTTTATGCATAAATAGATGCATAAAAGGATTTTTTAATAAAAGAGTTATTCTTACTCAATTTGATTTTTATGCATAAATAGATGCATAAAGAATTTTTATGCATAAATAGATGCATAAAGAATTTTTATGTCAAAATTAGAATTCTCTTAAATTCTATGTTTAAAATTCTATGAGTATTTGATAAATGAATAATTAAATACTCTAAGAGAGAAATTTCTATCATTTTATATTCACACGGATTGTAAAAAGAGAATTCAAGAAATCTATCGAGATCAAAATATTCAGATAAATGATTAATCTATTCCTCATTGGAATTCGTAACTAATTATAAATTAGTAATTGTGTCTTCAGATGGAAGTACCGCAATTGCATGGAATCCCTGACTTGCTTGAGGCCTAGACATGATGGTATTTACCTTAAAATTCCAAGGACCATAACTACCCATATATACCGAGGGTATAACTGCAGCTCTTTACTGGCAGTATATACGAGTAAATCTAAGACCTTGAAATTATAAGCAAAAATGGTATCGAGATGATGAATTCGAATGTGGTTGATATGATTTTAAAATTTTGGTTGAGAACTGATGAGTTGAATTGGATTCTGATTGAAAAAATGATGATTGTGCACGTGTAAGAACCTCCACTTTTGATCTTATAATTATTCCCCTCTCTGAAATAAAAGAAAGATCCTGTTTTACCCTGTTTTGGCCTGGAGAGAGAAAATGTCTAGAGAGAGATAATTCAAAATTGAGATATTTTTGGATATAAAAATCCTCCTACTGTCTAAAAAGGTTTTCCTTGAAACAGAAATTCAGAAAGAACTTTCCAATGTGCAATTGGAATTAATTGAAAATAGGTATAAAGGACCTTAGCCTAAGGGTCCAGATTTTCAAAAAAATTTGGATTATAGTCCAATTAAGGTTCCTATGGACCAATAAGAGAGAGGAGATAAATTGAAAAATAAAAGAAAAACCCCCCAAAAATGAGTAAATGCTCACATAAGATGAAGAGTGGACTAAGGACCAAAGAAAACAGTAAAAAAACTGAATTTTGACACCTTAGTGTGGGGATCTCCCCCCATGTGGGTAGTCATACATGTGAACGATTGGATGAATGTGGATGAATGAGATGAGATGTGTATGAATGAGATATGATGTGGATAGATGTGATGTGATGTTATGTGGATAGAATGTATGTGATGGGATGGTGATGAGAATGAATGTGATGGATATGAATGAATGTGATGGATATGAATGAATGTGATGTGATGGATGTGAATGGATGGAGGTGATGTGATGTGAAATGGATAGATGTGAGTGAATGAGATGTGATGTGAATGAATGAGATGTGATGTCATGTGAATCGGGATGTGAATGAATGATATGGGATGTGAATGGATGAGATGTGATGTGATGTGAATGGGGATGTGAATGAATGTGATGTGATGTGAAACGGGATAGATGTGAATGAATGATATGTGATGTGAATGGATGAGATGTGATGGGATGTGAATCAGGATAGTTATGAATGAATGAGATGTGAGGTGAAATGGATGTGATGTGATGTGGATCGGGGTAGAGATGAATGGGTGAGATGTGAATGAATGTGATGTGATGAGATGTGGATATGGGTAGATGCGAGTGGATGAGATCTGATGAGGATAAATGAGAAAAGATGTGATGAGATGAAAATGATGTGATTGGATGAGAATGGGAATACATAGGAAATGGAAGTGGATTAAATAATGTGGATTGATGTGGAACAATGTGGATTGAAGTGGATTGATGTGGAACAATGTGGAAAGATGTGGAACAATGTGGAAAGACGAGAGTTCGTTATAGAAACTGTATTTATAACCTGTTTTTAAATGAGACTGTTTTATTTCAAGAATGCTGGGGAAGTATTTTGACCGTCTCTTTTCCTTGATCTGACTATGGGACTTAAGGGTTCAGTCAGATCAGTTCAGTTAGTTAAAGCTCATGACTACATTAGAGTAAATATATCATGGAGGAATCGCCCATGCTTTCCGGGTGAGGGAAGTTTTTCGGGTTCGGTTTTGGAAGAACCGATGGATTAGTCTCTTGTCCGAATATCCATGGGCGAGGCCCCGAGAGTGAGGGACCGTGCCCCATGCAAGAAATGCTACTTCCACTGCTAGCACCCCTGAATTCATTGCGCAGAGGGAACAGGGATCTTTCAGATAGTAGATGGGGAGAAATGTCTCTATGGACATATCTTTTGTAAGGTTCCTCCTCAGCCTGAATAATGAATAAGTTTTTACCTCAATCCCCTGTAATCATTCCCTATTTCTGAATGCAAGAAAATATTATTTTTCCTTGTTTTTGCTTAGAGAGAAGAAAAATTCTAGACAGAGGTAATTCAATATTGAGATATTTTTGGATATAAAAATTCTCCTAATGTCTAAAATTCAATTCCCTAAAATAGAAATTCAAAATAAATTCTCTAATGTGCATTAGAAATCAATTAAAAATGTGTATTAAAGACCTTAGACTAAGGGTCCAGATTTTAAAAAAAAATTGGATTATGGTCAAGGTTCTTATGGGCCAATAGGATTAATCCAAGTTTTGGGACGAGAAAAATCCAAAGAATAAAAGAAAATACCCAAAAATGAGTAAATGCTCACATAAGATAAAGAGTTGACTGAGTACAAGATTTATTAGTTAAAAATTAAGAGATATTAGTACAAAAATGAGATATTTGGAGGAAATGATGCATTTTTGATGCCTCAGTAATAAGGAGGGAATAACACATCAAGGAGGCGCCTTTTTCTTCATGATTACTTGAGTTTTTTAATCCAAAAATTGGGATATTTTTCTCTCTCCTCTCTCCTGGACCAAACTGGATAAAAAAGGGAGCCAAACTGGTCCAAATCTTATCCAAATTGAGTCAATATGAAGCTGGAAAATTCTAGAACCCAATTGGACTTGGTTAGTGGCCTCCCTCACCTATAAATAGACCCTCATTCCTTTGATTCTCATCTTTAAGCTATACCTACATTAAAATAATCATATTTTCTATTATCCCTTAATTTTTCTCTACTTTTAGGGAGCTTGGAGCTTCTCTCTCTCTTCAACAACTCTTGTTCTCTTCTCCTCTTGCTAACCAATTGATTGGTTGGGGGCTTCAAAGAAAAGAATCAAGCCAATCTTAGAGGTAAGAATGATTTTTATGGTTTTTTCTAATTTTTCTCAATGACTTTCTTCTTCTCAACCCCTCTCAAGCTTGAGAAGCTTTCTAAATGATTGTTTTAATTCAAATCAATCTTTCCCTAAGAGTCTTAATGTTTAATTAAGAGAAAGTTAATCTTTATGCTTATTTGTAATGCTTTCTTTAAGTAAATCTCTCTCTAAAAAAGAATAGTCATCTCTATGGCTAATTCTTTAACAAAATAATGTTTCTCAAAGATAACCTCTTATTTCAAAACTAAACTCTAGGCTTGATGAGCTAGAGATTAAGAGAATGATATTTTCATGATTTTGTGCTATTAAAATAATGGTTAATTCTTTTAGATTGTTTATGAGTAGTTAAAAAACTAATTTAACTCGTTCTAAATGAGAAATGGATTATCCTAACAAATTGGAAAAACATGAATGTTAAAATTAGCTTAATCTAGTGGGATAATCATAATTATGTTTATAATTATGGTTAAAATTATGATTTAAATTCATAGTTTAAATTTAAGCTTAAAAGTAGAACTTCTATCATATTTTTATTACAAGCTTTTATTCTTTTAGGAAATTTGAAAATTACTAATAATAGCAACAACGAAGCTATGGTAAATTTTTTTAAAAAATACATATCTTATTTTTATGCATAATACTAAAAGAGAAACTCCTACCATATTGTAGGTTTAGAAATTTAAAGCAAAAATAATTATTTTGACCATATTTATGAAAGAATACTTTTTTGTATTTATGTATAGTTATTTAATTTAAAAAGAGGATTTTTTTATAAATTTATTTTATGCATAAGAATTTTTAAATGATAAAAGAGGAATTCCCATGACATTGGAATTCAATCATTTAAATGCAAAAAGAGAAATTTTTGGCATATTCAAAAAAATGGATATTTGTATTTAATTAAAAAGAGAAATTTTCATGGTATTTTAAGTAGAAAAAGGTTTAAATTAATTTTGATGACAAAAGAGAAATTTTCACCATAATTCCATTAGGGTATATTAATAATTAAATTGGTGGAAAGAATATTCTTAGATATTTTTATGTGCATAAATAACCAAATTGATATATACCCAAAATTGGATTAGTGGAAGAAGAGTATTTTTATAAAAACTCGATATTCTCCTATAGAACTACTTCTTAGTTCTATTGTGGTTAGGAAGAAATGAAATTCATAAAGTAAGAAATTTTCTTACGGTTAGAAGTTTAGTAGATTTTTATCTGAAGAAAATCCTTAGAAATTAAAGTTAGAAGTAAACCGAATAATTTTGGTTAGACCAAGACTGTGAGAATGGCGGCCCAGTAAACTACTTGCCTATCTCTCGAATCTGAATCAAGCAAAAACCTTGAGACCAATTCCGAATCAAGTTAGAAATTTAGTCAAATGATGGGTAGATTACCTTGATGAGGGATCAATGTTTCTCATTAAGAAAATCTGGATTATGGGAAAAGGGTTCTGTGGAACCAAACTCAAACCGGGAATTCTACTTGCATAGAATCTCTGTTTTCTTTTAAAGGACTATTTGGAGGAAGCATTTGGTATGTGATTAACTAAGGAGAGACTCGTTGTTTACAACAGCTCGCACGGAGTCATCGAGGGATATCGCTCGCGACAACCGAGGTCTTGACCAACCTTGGCATGGTTAAAATGGTGCACTTCCGGTCCCTCAGTGAAGTGCTAGGACACCTAAGTAGGATCCTTGAGGGTTCTGACCAGTGATGCATGGGCTCGTGGTTGCTAGGACACCTATGTGTACGTCGAGGAAGATACGGATGAACTGAAGGGAATTACTTTTGTGAACTAAATTTTGATATTGGATCTCGTTGGTTGACCAGCTGCTCTTCAACGAAGAGTCCAGATGATAAATCTTTGTAAAACAATGGACTCAATATTTTGGAGGATTATGATCAGTAATACTATGATTTCATTGAAAGATTGTTTTAAAAAAAGACAGCCGAATATGTTATAATGGCAATTTCATATTGTTTTAAAGACAGCCGAATATGTTATAATGGCAATTTCATATTGGGTGTGTAAGTGTTATGTCTACCTTAAATTTTGCTTGAAGCGCGGGCTAGGGGGCCTAGGAACTCTTTTCCTCGGTACCCGGGCAAAACATAACCAAATTTTTATAAAGGAATCCCACCAATAGAGTGGTTAGGCAGTTGGCTAACCCACGGGCCGGTTGGCTAGATCGGGGGATTCCTACGATACAATTAGTTACGATAAATTACGTTAGTTAGATTAAGTCCTAGGAAGGCCCTTGTTCTGTGGGAGGGAATCAGCGGTCGGCTGTGCCTCACAACAAAAGGGAGGAAAAAGCAGTGATTCTATGGACCAAGTGCAAGTCTCTTCCTTGATTTGACCATGTGACTTTCGGGTTCAGTCGGATCAGTTTGGTTAGCTAGGACTTTGACTCGTTAGATCAATTCTCCTGTTAGAAGATTTTCTAGGTGGAATCGCCCGTGCCTTCCGGGTGAGGAAAGTTTTTCGGGTTGAACCGTCGAGCTAGTCTCTTATCCGGACATCCGTGGGCGAGGCCCCCCGAGTGTGGAACCCTGCCTCGCGCGAGAGGCTGAGCCGCTTCTGCCGCCGTCGGCGCCCTCAGGGGTGAGGGTCTCACAGCTGCTATCAGAGCTTTGTGAAAAGCTAATAAGGAAAAAAATGAATCTTATCAAAAAATTTATAATAAAAAAACTCAGAAAGAGCATTTACGTATTGTATTTTCATTCCTTAAGCTTCATTAATGAAGACTTTTAATCCTTGAATTTGGTTTTATAAATGGAAGTTCCATGCTTATCCGGTATTCCCGATCTCACCCAGTCTCACAGGATATGACTACTTTTGCCTTCGAGCATATCGTCTACGACTCGAACAAGCCAAGCCAGACTCACAAACCATTTTGAGGATTTATATTTCCCAGACCCAGCGGACGGCAGCTTAAAAGTGGCATGCAAGGCAATATCTCATTGGCCATGGTCCTGTTGATGTTAAAAGTGATTCATGGTGTTATTTTGTATCACCCCACACCTCGAGATTTCAGACTTTCCTGCCATATTTATAGACGTCTTAGATGTTTTATCCCAAGTAGTAAGATAGTAGCTCCTTTGGCAATGAGGGAACATTTGTATATCGGGACATATCTGTAGCCCAGTATTGCCGTCTTATGCATTTCCCGTGCAGAGGTTTCGACTTTCTGGAGCTGAGATGCTCTATGTACATATTGCAACCTTTATATAAATAAAGAAATGTTTTGTGGAAAATTCCATGTTATATAAGTGATTGTTTATTATAGGATGAATTGAAGAAGCAAGATCTGTTCCTCGGACATATGTCATAGATCTCCAATAAGATCATTTATCTTGTTTAAGCAATTATTTTTCGAACCTCTTAAGTCTTAGGATCTCGTTGTCGAAATCAAATAAAAATTTAATAATGTATCATTTTTGGCAAAATCATGAGGCGTGCGAATTATGGTCGACAGCCAGATCCTCTCACAGATGAGGAAGAGCTTGACCCCGATGTTCGCAAGGCCCTTCACAGAACTCAGCCAGGTCCCTCAAGGGTGAAGGGGAGAACTTGGGCGAGGCTGTGGAAGTGGGTCGAGGCCATGGAAGAATATTTTGATGTCACCGAGAGGAGCAAAATAGCTCTCTCAAGGCTGAAGATTGTGGAAGCAACCAGGGTGGCATGGAGAAACCATTGCGACACCAACCAGCTGGATAGGAACACCTAGTCCTGGAATGATCTCAAAGCTTATCTAAGGAAGAGATTTTGTCCCCCTGGATTTTTAGAAACCAAGATGAATGAATTTTTAGAGTTAAACCAAGGAAGCAAAACTATTGAAGAATATCACTAGGCATTTGCTCTTCTCCTCAACAAGTACTCACCCACCGCTAGACGAAGAGCAACTCATGGCCAGGTTCATTCGAGGAATGAACAAACCTTTGGACACCTTGGTCAAGAATGCCAAGCCAGTTTCCATGGTTGAAGCTGTAAGGATGGCGAAGGACTTTGCCAAAGCCTTTATCGTTAAAGTCCCACCAAAGCCAGCTCCCTCATCCTTCAAAAGATTCTAAACATCGGGAAGTTCTTCTAACCTTCCGCCTCCAAAGAGACACTAAGGTCCCAACCAGAATCTAGAGATAGGAAGTTTCCGGAATGAAGGAAGACCTTTCCTTGAAGCTCTTTCTCAGGAACTCCGACTCTTTCTCACAAATGCAGAGGAAAGAGGTTCAAAGTGAGAACCGGTGTTTTGGATGTCAGGGGATTGGGCACCAGCTCAAAGATTGCCTCTCCTTCTGTGGGCCAAGGAAGCCAGGGTCCTTGAGTTCAGAGACAGACCCCTTCGTATCAGTCCAATCAGGGTCCCCAGTGCCAAAATCAGGGTAACCCTAGAAGAGTGTCAGCTCAGCCCCTGCAGCCTCCATGCAACGTAGTCTCCGAACTCCCTCCCAGAATTGGGGAAACCAAAGAGAGAGAGTTCCACCTCAGACTGGCAGCTAGAGCCATCACTATAGCTAAGAAAGTGGAGGAAGAAAAAGGACAGATGTATGCCGTAATTGAGCATCAGTCAATTCTCAATCCTCCAAACTCCAGCAGAGTACCAAGATAAGCAATTCAAGATTTTGATTGATTTAGGCAGTACTCATTCTTTAATTTCCCCCCAAGATGTCTGCGTAAGTTAGTCCTAAATCAAAAATCAAGGAAACCTATGCAAGTGGAATTGGCCAGTGGAAAGATTCTTTTCACACACCTTGAGACAGACCCCATTCAGTTTAGTCTAGATGGGAACGTAATAGATTGCTAGTTCAGAGTCCTACCCTTGGGAATCTATGATGGAATCCTTGGAATGGATTGGCTCCATACGAAGCAGGCTAACATTCATTGTCACAAAATGAAACAATCTCTTTCCTTGACCTTCATGGGAATAAAGTTCAAGGAACTCGAATTTTTGGATCCCCAGTGCTGCAATTAGTCAAGGCTTCTAAATTGTTAAAAGGGCTCAAAAAGAGACAAGCTATTTATGTCGTTAAGATGAATCTGGTAGACATAAAATGCAAGGCTAAAGAACCAGAGTGGTTAAGTGAGTATGCAGATGTGTTCCCACAAGAGCTGACTGAGATGCCTTTGACTCGCGAAGTAGATCATAAGATCGAGTTAACCCCTGGAGCTCAGCTAGTAGCCTAGCGTGCATACAAAACGTCAGTCCCCGAAGCCATAGAACTTAAGGAGCAATTAAGACAACTATTAGAGCAGGGATTCATCAGACCCAGTGTTTCACCTTGGGGTGCACCCGTTCTCTTTCAGAAGAAGAAAGATGGAACGTTAAGACTCTATATTGACTACAAAGGATTAAATCAATTAACAATTAAGAATAGGTATCCTATCCCTAGGATCGATGAACTTCTGGATCGGTTAAGTGGAACCCAAATGTTCACAAAGATAGATCTCAAATCCAGGTACTACCAGATCAGAATCAAAGAATAAGACATCCTAAAGACAGCATTCAACATAGCTATGGGCAATATGAGTTCACAGTCATGCCGTTTGGATTGACTAATGCCCCGACGATGTTTAATCATCGGGGAAATATGAGTTCACAGTCATGCCGTTTGGATTGACTAATGCCCCGCGACGATGTTTAATCGTCTTATGCAGGATATTCTCAGAGAATACTTGGATGATTTTGTTCTTGTCTTCGTTGATGACATCTTGGTGAACTCAAAGAATGTTGCAGATCATGAAGATTATGTGCGCAAGGTCCTGGAAATTCTAAGGAAGCACCAACTCTTTGCAAAAAAGAGCAAGTGTTCTTTCTCTATTGACCAGGTGGAATACTTGGGATTCATGGTGTCTAAAGATGGGATTTCTCCTAACCCTGCAAAGATCCAAGCAGTCATAGAGTGGCCAGAACCCAAGATGGTAAAAGAAGTCAGAGGATTCCTAGGATTAACCGGATGGAATAGAATCTTTATACCCAGGTATGCTCAGATAGCATCCCCTTTAACTAACCTTCTCAAGAAGAGTACCCTATTTCTGGACTACTATGTGTTAGAGTGCCTTTGATAAGCTGAAGGCAGCCTTAGTAACCAATCCTATCCTAAAATTGCCAGATTTTACCAAACCTTTTGAAGTATTACTAATGCCAATGGTTTCACCTTAGGCAGTGCTTTTATGCAAGAAGGTCATGCAGTGGCCTATGAATCCAGAAAGCTCAGAACACATGAGAGAAATTATGCCGTCCATGACTTGGAGTTACTCTCAGTAGTTTATATTAAGAGACTAAGGTTATGTAAAAGGGGAGGAGAAGGGTGTGTGTGTGTGAAGGGACTTAAGGTCCACTAGCTCACCTATTTAAAGGTGAAGCTAGGAGGCATTTTGTATGGAGCAAGAAGCCTAGTTGTATTTTGAGCAACTTAATATGCAAGATATTTTCTTGTATTTTGTGAGTCTCTCTCCTCCACATAATGATCTAGCATGAGCACCACAAAATTCTAACATGGTATCAGAACTTTGCAAGATTAGTTCGCTTTTGTGGTGTAGAATAGGTCAATTTTATCCCTTTTTCTTTTGTGGAGCTGAACCTCGTGCCAGTGGAGCTCTAGCAACTCGTGGAGGCAACAACTTGGCGAGCTCTCATCTGGGAAAATGTAGAGGAGGCCCGGGCGCTCAGGGTCGTACAGCCAATCGTCTGATTTCTTCTCTCCTAGCTGCGGCATTTTGACTGGTTCAACACGGCGCCCAGTTCCTATGTAGCTGATGCCGTACACAAATTTGCCGTGTGTAGGCGTTGGTAGCCCTAGAGAGCTTAGGGCTTTTGAAGCCCATGGTCTCAAGAGTATACAGTCCAGGTTTCAACCCTAATGGCGGGGTGACACGCTCGCAATCAGAGAAAAACCAGGGTGCTCTCCTATCAAGCCATTGAAGCTTCCATTAAAGCTTCAAAATTAAAGGTTTTCCTTCACTAATCTCCTCTTCTTAGCTCTAATCATTAAGTGCTCTTGTGAGGGTTTTTGCTGATCCTAATTTGAGTTTGAAATGGTGGGCATACACCATGAGGTATTCATGAGCCTCATTCTTCATCAAGCTCCATCAACAACATCTTCAAGTGCACAAAGCTTTTCAAAGGGTGCTTATAAGCATTAATTATGTTGATTAACACTAATGAGACTTCTAATCTAGCAAAGGGGAGTCATTCCAAAGTGTTTTTAAACACTTAGAGTGTTCTTAAACACTAATGGTGAATCTAATCACCAATGCAAGTGTCATTAGATGCTAAAAATGTGCTCTTAAGTACTAATTGTGTTTTTAAACACTAATGGTGATCTTAATCACCAAAAAAAGTATTCATTGACACTAATGAAGCTAATCTCCATCAGAATTACTGGTTGGACACAAACCCTAAGTGCTAAACCATAATCTTCACCATCTTAATCTCCTTTTTATGCCATCCTTGGCTTGATTAAGGGTTGTTGCACTCTCATAAGCCTTTCTCTCTCTACTTAAGCCAAAATATCAAAAAAATTTATTTTTTCTTCTTCATAAATCAGCCCATTACTCTCTAGTAATCTCCTTCAATACCCAATGTCAAAGGACAACACTCAAATTAAGAAGGGCTTCCACACTTGGCAAGTCCTTGTCAAGTACAAGATGATGTCCAAAGGTTTTTGGCCATTCATCTCCGGCACTAGGGTTATTGATCAAACTAAGGCTGAAGATATTGAAGATGATGAGAGGGCACAAGCCATCATCATGCTTCATCTTGATGAGGCTTTCATTCACCATGTGGACCAGCTTCCGACTGCAAAGGAGAAATGGGATGAGCTTGATAAGCTCTATGGAGCTCGTGGTAAGAATTCCAAGATCTCACTTAAAATTGAATTTTTCAGCTTGGAACTCAAAGAGGGAGATGGCATTGGAGCCTTCATCTCTCACTTGAAGGGCCTTATGGCTCAACTTGCATCAGTGAATGCGAGAATGGATGAAGATGATGCAGTGGTGGCTATTTTGCTAAAAGCAGTTATTAAGAAGGTGTACCCCACCTTAGTCACCACCCTGAAGAACATACCTAATCCCACCCTTGGATTAATTCAATCTTGTCTTGATGAAGAAAAGAGGCCAAAGGGAGGAGCTGAATCTTTGAATGCAACAACTTCATCGAATATCGAACAAGCTTTGTCACATCAAGTGATCAAAGTAAGATGTGTCCATTGTAAAAAGGTGTATCATTTGGCAAATAATTATTGGATCAAATATTCCAACAAAATGAAATGTAACAGATGTAAACAAACGGGACATATCACTTCTAAAGAGTTAGAGGAGCTAACTTTGTATCAGCCTCTAACTCCACTGAGAAATTGTTTTAAATCTCAATGTAACCACACCTATATTCCTAACCTTGTACGCCTAATGTTATAAAGGTATCCTATGTCCAATACCACCTATTCCAAATTTTTTTATAGTTGGTATTGAGGGGGGGTATTAAGAGACTAAGGTTATGTAAAAGGGGAGGAGAAGGGTGTGTGTGAAGGGACTTAAGGTCCACTAGCTCACCTATTTAAAGGTGAAGCTAGGAGGCATTTTGTATGGAGCAAGAAGCCTAGTTGTATTTTGAGCGATTCAATAAGCAAGATATTTTCTTGTATTTTGTGAGTCTCTCTCCTCCACATAATGATCTAGCATGAGCACCACAAAATTCTAACAATTTATGCTCTGAAGTTGTGGAGACATTATCTTTTGGGATAGAGGTTCGCCTTGATGACAGATCATCAAAGTCTGAAGTGGATCTTCACCCAAAGGGATCTCAACATGCATCAAAGGAGATGGATACAGACCCTGCAGGAATTCGATTTTGAAATCAAGTATCGGCCATGGAAAGAAAATGTGGTAGCAAATGTGCTCAGCAGAAAAGCCTCCTTGCTTGCAATTACATTGGTGTCAAATCCATTGATCAATGAAGCAAGAGAGAAAATCATGTAGAATAAATTCTTTGCCCCTATTACTACCCTTCTGATGCAAGAAAGCAAGACTCCTCAGGAAATGAGTCGCGTTCTTGGGTATAAATTGGATGAAGGATGCATGTATTGTAATAATTGGTTATGCATTCCCAATGATGTGGGAATAAAGGATAAGATTCTGAGAGAAGCCATGATAGTCTGATAGCTAGACATCCAGGGTTTATAAAAACCTATATGTCTGTGAAGAAAAGCTTCTTCTGGCTAGGACTCAAAAAGGATGTACTTGATCATGTGCGGCAATGCTTAATCAAGGCAGAGAGAGTCAAGATGCCAGGAAAACTGCAGCCCCTAGACATTCCACGGATGAAGTGGGAATGTATCAGTATGGATTTTGTCACTGGACTACCTTCAGTGCAATCAAGTTACAACTCTTTTATGGTAGTTGACAGACTAACCAAAGTTACCCATCTGATTCTAGTGAAAGAAACCTACACTACAGTGGATGTTGCCAGAGTTTTCCTTAAAGAGATCTTCAGATTACATGGCTTACCCAAAAGGTTAGTAAGTGACAGAGATCCCAAGTTCACAACAAAATTCTCGACACTGCATTCTTCGTCGAAGTAGTAGGAACTTTCTTGGATCTCAGTACAGCCTATCACCCCGAAACAGATGGCCAAACTGAAAGAGTGAACCAGGTACTAGAAGATATCCTTCGGTCATGCTGTGGTAAGGAACCCAAGAAGTGGTTAAGCCATTTGCACTTGGTTGAATTTTCTTACAATGCTTCTTATCATCGAAGCATCGAAATGAGCCCTTTCAAAGCTCTGTAGTATGGACAAGATTGCCTTACACCATTGACTTGGTCAAACCCATTAATCAGAGTCGAGATGTTCAGACAGATGCTTGATGACATGGACCAACAAATGCAATCAATCCGTAAAGATATTAAGGCAGCCCAGGATAGGCAAAAGTAGTATGCAAATAAAAAGAGATTATAGAGAGTGTTTGAAGAATCAGATATGGTCTTCATTCGAGTACGACCCAAAAGAAGTTCCTTATCTTTAGGGAAGTACAAGAAGCTCTCTCCCAGATACTGTGGACCATATGCTGCTATAAAGAAAGTAGGCGATTTAGCTTATAAACTTCTTCTGCCTCCCCATCTCAAGGTACATAATGTATTCCATGTCAGCTTGCTTAAGAAATATGTACCTAGCCCGAGTCACATGCTTGATGATGAACAATTGATTTCTCTGACTCAAGGCCAGATGGTACTCCAACCTGAAGAAATCCTTGACATTTGGGAGAAGGTTCTCAGGAGCAGAGTCCTTAGAGAGTTTTCAGTCAAGTGGAAGTTCTTCCCTCTAGAAGACACCACCTAGGAGAGAAAGAAGAAGAGTTGGTAAAAGATTACCCCCACTTTGTGAGATGAGGACATCTCACGTTTTTCAAGCAAGAGAGGATGTAATATTCCTCCTCAGCCTGAATAATGAATAAGCTTTTACCTCAATCCCCTATAATCATTCCCTGTTTCTGATTGCTTTTCCTTGTTTTTGCCTAGAGAGAAGAAAAATTCTAAAGAGAGATAATTCAATATTGAGATATTTTTAGATATAAAAAATCTCCTAATGTCTAAAATATAATTCCTTGAAATAGAAATTCAAAATAAGTTCTCTAATGTGCATTAGAAATCAATTAAAAATGTGTATTAAAGACCTTCACCTAAGGGTCCAAATTTTTAGAAATTTTTAGATTATGGTCCAATTAAGGTTCCTATGGGCCAATAGGATTAATCCAAGTGTTGGAATGAGATAAATCTAAAGAATAAAAGAAAATACCCAAAAATGAGTAAATGCTCACATAAGATGAAGAGTTGACTGAGTACAAGGTTTATTAGTTAAAAATTAAGAGATATTAGTAAAAAAATGAGATATTTAGAGGAAATGATACATTTTTGACACCTCAAGAGGGAATGCCACATCAAGGAGGCACCTTTTTCTTCATGATTACTGGAGTTTTTTAATCCAAAAAATGGGATATTTTTCTCTCTCCTCTCTCCTGGACCAAACTGGATTAAAAAGGGAGCCAAATTGGTCCAAATCTTGTCCAAATTGAGTCAAATTGAAGCTGGAAAATTTTAGAACCCAATTGGACTTGGTTAGTGGCCTCCCTCACCTGTAAGTAGACCCTCATTCCTTTGTACTCTCATCTTTGAGCTAAACCATGCCAGAATTACATTAAAATAATCATATTTTCTATTATCCCTTAATTTTTCTCTACTTTTGGGGAGCTTGGAGCTTCTCTCTCTCTCTTCAATAACTCTTGGAGTTCTCTTCTCCTCTTGCTAACCAATTGATTGGTTGGGGGCTTCACTACTAAGGAAATAATCAAGCCAATCTTAGAGGTAAGAATGATTTTTATGGTTTTTTCTAATTTTTCTCAATGACTTTCTTCTTCTCAACCCCTCTCAAGCTTGAGAAGCTTTCTAAATGATTGTTTTAATTCAAATCAAGCTTTCCCTAAGAGTCTTAATGTTTAATTAAGAGAAAGTTAATCTTTATGCTTATTTGTAATGCTTTCTTTAAGTAAATCTCTCTCTCAAAAAGAATAGTCATCTCTATGGCTAATTCTTTAACAAAATAATGTTTTTCAAAGATAACCTCTTATTTCAAAACTAAACTCTAGGCTTGATGAGCTAGAGATTAAGAGAATGATATTTTCATGATGGTTAATTCTTTTAGATTGTTTATGAGTAGTTTAAAAACTACTTTAACTCATTCTAAATGAGAAATGAATTATCCTAACAAAATAAGAAAAGAGGAATGTTGAAATTAGCTTAATCTAGTGGGATAATCATAATTATATTTATAATTATGATTTAAATTATGATTTAAATTCATAGTTTAAATTTAAGCTTAAAAGTAGAACTTCTATCATATTTTCATTACAAGCTTTTATTCTTTTAAGAGATTTAAAAATTATCAGTGAAGCTATGGAATATTTTTCAGAAAAAAAAAACATATCTTATTTTTATGCATAATACTAAAACAGGAACTCCTACCATATTGTAGGTTTAGAAATTTAAAGCAAAAAGAATGATTTTGACCATATTTATGAAAGAATACTTTTTTGTATTTATGTATAATTATTTAATTTAAAAAAAGAAATATTTGATAAATTTATTTTATGCATAAGAATTTTTAAATGATAAAAGAGGAATTTCCATGACATTCGAAATTCAATCATTTAAATGCAAAAAGAGAAATTTTTGGCATATTCAAAAAAATGGATATTTGTATTTAATTAAAAAGAGAAATTTTCATGATATTTTAAGTAGAAAAAGGTTTAAATTAATTTTGATGACAAAAGAGGAATTTTCACCATAATTCCACCTTAAAAAATTAGAGTATATTAATGTTGATAAATTGGTGGAAAGAATATTCTTAGATATTTTTATGTGGATAAATCACCAAATTGATATATACCCAACATTGGATTAGTGGAAGAAGAGTATTTTTATAAAAACCCGATATTCTCATATAGAACTACTTCTTAATTCTATTGTGGTTAGGAAGAAATGAAATTCATAAAGTTAGAATTTTCCTTACCGTTAGAAGTTTAGTAGATTTTTATCTGAAGAAAATCCTTAGAAATCAAAGTTAGAAGTAAACCAAATAATTTTGGTTAGACCACAACTGTGAGAATGGCGGCCAATAAACTACTTTGCCCATATCTCGAATCTAAATCAAGCAAAAACCTCGAGACCAATTCCAAATCTTGACACAAAGAATAGACTACCATTTAATTAGGGTAGTTTTTCCTTAACCGAAATCACCAAGAATCAAGTTGAAAATTCAGTCAAATAATAGATAGATTACCCTGATGAGGGATCAATGATTCTCATTAAGA
Source organism: Cibotium barometz (assembly GCF_041138505.1). NCBI lineage: Eukaryota > Viridiplantae > Streptophyta > Polypodiopsida > Cyatheales > Cibotiaceae > Cibotium > Cibotium barometz. Next base: position 22,390,328 of record NC_141075.1, on the reverse strand, counting down.
AAATCTGGATTATGGGAAAAGGGTTTTATGGAGCCAAACTCGAACCGGGAATTCTACTTGCATAGAATCTTTGTTTTCTTCTAAAGGACTGTTTTTACGCCAGAATGCTAGAGGAAGCATTTGGTATGTGATTAACTAAGGAGAGACTCGTTTGCAAAACAGCTGGTGGGGAGTCGTTGAGGGACGTTGGTTGCGCAAAGCCTACCGAGGTCTTGACTAGCCTCAGTATGGTTAAAATGGTGCGCTTCCAGTATGATGGGTGAGGATCGACGAAGCAGTCCCTGAGTGAAGTGCTAGGACACCTAAGTAGGATCCTAGAGGGTTTTGACCAGGTGATGCACATGCTCGCGGTTGCTAGGACATCCATGTGTACGTCGAGGAAGACACGGATGAACTGAAGGGAATTACTTTTGTGAACTAAATTTTGATATTGGATCTCATTGGTTGACCAGCTAGTCTTCAACGGAGAGTCCGATGATAAATCTTTGTAAAACAACGGACTTAATATTTTGGAGGATTATGATCAGTAATACTATGATTTCATTGAAAGATTGTTTTAAAGACAGCCGAATTTGTTATAATGGCAATTTCATATTGGGTGTGTAAGTGGTATGTCTGCCTTAAATTTTGCTTGAAGCACCAGCTAGGGGGCCTAGGAACTCTTTTCCTCGGTACCCAGGCAAAACATAACCAAATTTTTATAAAGGAATCCCACCAATACAGTGGTTGTACCCATGGGCCGGTTGGCTCTGGATCGGGGGATTCCTATGATACAATTAGTTACGATTAAATTACGTTAGTTAGATTAAGTCCTAGGAAGACCCTTGTTCTGTGGGAGGGAATCAGCGGCTGTGATACAATTAGTTATGATTAAATTACGTTAGTTAGATTAAGTCCTAAGAAGACCCTTGTTCTGTGGGAGGGAATCAGCGGCTATGCCTCACAAACAAAAGGGGGAAAAAGTGATGATTCTATGGACCAAGTGCAAGTCTCTTCCTTGATCTGACCATGTGACTTTCGGGTTTAGTCGGATCAGTTTGGTTAGCTAAGACTTTGACTCGTTAGATCAATTCTCTCGTTAGAAGATTTTCCAAGTGGAATCGCCCGTGCCTTCTGGGTGAGGGAAGTCTTTTCAGGTTGGGTTTTGGAGGAACCACCGAGCTAGTCTCTTGTCTGAGTGTGGATCCCTACCCCGCGCAAGAGGCTGATGCCACTTCCGCCACCAACGCCCTCGGAGGGGGTGGGGGTCTCACATCTTTAGAACTTGAGAAATGGCTCTATTAGAGAAATGGTCCTTGGGCAATATCTTTAAAGCTTAAGAAATGGCTCTACCAATAAGTCATTAGAGAAATAGGATAAATAGCCCTTAGGTCATATCTCAAAACCAAATGGCTCTGCCTCCATATCTCAATGCCATATCTCAAAACCAAATGGCTCTGCCTCCATATCTCAATGCCATGAGTACCCACATATAATGTCTTGAGCTAAACTTAGAGCCCATGTTGTGGCTCTGAAGCCATAACTTACTAGATTAGAAGGAGATATAGCTCTAGAGCAGTACATCCATGAAAGGTATAGATACATGGCCGATAAATGCCCATACCTCCATTACTAAAGCCACCTATCTTTGGAAGAGATATGTACCCATGGTCATTTCTTTATACCCACCACTAAAGGCACAAGCTACCAATATCTTGAGTATATGTGGATCTTAAGCCAAATTTTAGAGCCATGCCCACACAATCTCAGTTAGAAGTGGCCACAAAGCCATTTCAACAATGCCATGGCTATGTAACTCTAGATCTAAAAGCTAAACTTTAAGCTCCACATTGTGGCTCTAAAGATCTATCCAATAGATGGTGAGAAATGTCTCTATGAACATATCTAGAGCAGACCTAGAGATTCTTGCCTCTACATGAGATATGATTCACTTCAAATGAAATGTTTATCTTGCTCTATATCTAAAGAAGGTGTGGCTCTAGACTAGCAAGTCATTAGAGAAGGTGTGGCTCTAGACTAGCAAGTCATTAGAGAAAAGGGAGAAATGTCCCTTGGGCCATATCTCCAAACCATATGCCTCCATTTCCATATCTCCATAACATGAGCTACCCACCTCTAATGCCTTGAGCTAGACTTAGAGCCCATATTATGGGTCTAAATCTATAGGCCAAGGAGATTTTACCTTAGGAAAATATCCATAAAACCTATGGCTACATGGCCATATCTCCAGTTCTTGAGCTACCCACCTTTTTGGAAGAGATATCATTTCTACACACCCACCTCTAAAGGCATGAGCAACCATCCTCAAGGAAATCTATGGGCTAGCCAAGTCCAACTAATTTCTAGAATTTTTCAGGTTCAGTTTGGTTGAATTTGGACATAGTTTGGTTCCCTTTTGATTTGGTTTGATCCAAGAGAGAGGAGAGATAAAAATATCACATTATTTTTTAGTTTAAAACTCATTCAAGCATGTGAAAGGTGCCTCCTTGAAGGGACTCCCCTTCCTTACACGTGTCAAAATGGAATCATTATACCCAAAATATCTCATTTTTTTAGTAATACTCATAGTCTTGTTAGTAATAAACCTTGTACATAGTCAACTCTTCATCTTATGTGGGCATTCACTCTTTTTTGGGTATCTTCTCTTACAAATTGGATTTATCTCCTCCCCACACATGGATTGATCCTATTGGCCCATAGGAACCTTAATTGGACCATAATCCAAAAATTTCTGAAAATCTGGACCCTTAGGCTAAGGTCCTTTATACCTATTTCCAATTAATTCCAATTGCACATTGGAAAGTTCTTTTTGAATTTTTGTTTCAGGGGAACCCATTTTAGACACTAGGAGGATTTTTATATCCAAAAATATCTCAATTTTGGACTATCTCTCTCTAGACATTTTCTCTCTCTAGGTCAAAACAGGGTAAAACAGAATCTTTCTTTTACTTCAGAGAGGGGAATAATTATAAGATCAGAAAGGGAGGTTCTACTCCTGTATACCTCAAAAGCTGGGGGGAGGAATCTGACACACAAGATAAATGCTTCAGCAGCTTCTCCTTGAACAAACTTTTCAGGCAAGCTGATTCTCTAGGTTGAAAATCCTGGTCTGATTGCGAGTCTCATACTAATTTCTCAGTATGATCCAAGCCTCTGTAGCCTTGGTAGTATGTTGAATAAGAGTGAGAATAGAATCACTTACGCTGGTGATAATGGCACAAAGTGCATCAACATTGCCATTGCACCTTCTCCATGCTTGAAGAAGTGTAGCATCTAGCGGAAGCATGTTTGCAAGGTTCTTGGGGTCGAGACTTCTTACTGGTTCTACATCCATTCCCAGAACAGTTTCTAGAAGCTCATAAGAGTCTAGAATGGCATTGATTTTGAATTTCCAAAGAGTCTAGAATGGCATTGATTTTGAATTTCCAAAGAGTATAGTTCGTCCCGTCAAGCTTGCCTTCCGTGAAGGCAAGTGGACGAATGCACAAGACTGGTGCAACAGAAGCAACAGCAGTAGAGGTAGATGCCATCACTCCTACGGTTCTATGCAAAGAAAGATTAAACTTATGCATTATTCCTGCTAAGAGAACCTAAGGTCTAAAAAAATAATAATAATATGGCACAACAAAAAGAGATAGCAAGACAAAGCACAATAGACAATGCAATAGATTCACAATGGTGGAGAGAATTTAAAATTCTGATTATACCAAAGAGGTACAAGTGATAGTGCTGTCCACCCGTGCACTCTCAAGTAGATCTTAGATGGCGATCTAGACAGACTCTGGATGGAGTATGTACAAGGTGTAGAAGGGGGTGAATACTCACAAGCATTGGATGGCTTAGCTCATGGCAACCATGTCCATATATAGTACTGTAGGCGGTGTGGTAGACGCATATACAATGAGGGCGGTTACACTGCATAGACACAGTCACCGCCCACGTATCAAGAATGTAGCCCACCAACCACTAATGATGTACCTGGTATCCAAGGAAATATTCCTCATATCGTCGCCTCAGCTGACACCTCGTACCCCTGACCATCTTTTAACCATCATCATCAATGGTCACAAATAATGACCCCATCGGCGTCTAAGCCCAGGTTCCCACTAAAGACATATGCACCATGGCTACTCCTCATAATGGGGGCCTAACAATGTGCATTATACATCAAAGTGAGATACATGCTGAGGCGGGCATTGAGTGTATACTAACAAGAAATGCAGCATATAGTGAGTAGAAATTTTACTCATCTCATAAGATGCAGAGATTGATGTCACTAAAGTGAAGTCAGTAGATGATATCTTTTGTATTTACACACCCATCTATAGTAGATCTAACAAAACTACTCTAGAATCCGATGAAGAACAATGCAAATCCGGTCCCTGAATATGTCTGCAGAAAACCGAAAATCGCAAACCGCCCCCAAAATGCACCCGAAACAAAAATATGACCAAAAAACTGGAATACAAAGTACTGAACACTATAGGTTCCTCTTTCTTCTCCCAAAATTATCCTTAATCTAATTTAAGAGGACAAGCAACTCGGGGTGGAGGTAGGTTGTAGTATAGGGGCGAGGAACATATGCTCTTATACCAAATGTTGGAAATAGGGTTATAGTAATGCGCACGCGTGCACACACACACACACACATAGTGAAGAAGCTCAAGAGAGCACACAATGAGATGATAGATAGATAACAAATGTGTGCTATACAAATAAGATAAGTATACCCCAAGATGGGTGTATACTAGCACGGGGGGGAAAAAATCCTAAAGAGGGAAAAAATGCCTCAACTGATCCTAGTGTGTTCACACACATCACTACCAAATATTGCTACAGTAATGTGTCCTAGTATAATCCTATTATTTATCCAAAATTGGCATTTTAATGGATTTAGAGATATTCGATGCAAATGACACCTTAGAAATACCCTTTCTTAAGCAAGCAAGGTGGTACTTCCACTTGGGATGAACACACAAATCATCTCAATAAACACTTCCAACCACTTTGCAATTAGTCCTTGAAAGCTATACACGTAAGCTACTAAAATGTTATGGGGACGATATGATTTCATAATTCTATAGTAAGTTTTTCAATCTCTTCTTATACAATGGATAAATACTTAGGATTTGCTAAGGTATTTGCCTCGTAGCTATATGAGAGTTTGCATATTTTAAACGTCTATCCAATGGAAGGGGAGAGAAATGAATACAATAGCTCGGAGGGCCCCATTACAATGTTATCATTGCAATGGAAGGGGAGAAAATGAATACAACAGCTCAAAGGGGGGCTGTATTTCAAACCTCTATCCAATGGAAGGGGAGAGAAATGAATACAAGAGCTCGAAAGGCCCCATTGTAATGTTATCACTATCAAGGATTTCATCAATGAGTAGCAGAATGCCCACTCAAAATGGTTGCTCCTAGTCAATAGCAAGCTCCTTAACAAGCTCTCCTCAACAAGCAATAACTCCTCAAGCATTCACTTGTATAAAAAGCTTAGAAGAGTAGGTAGGCCATCTTATCAAGGATTCTCCATAAAGGTAAGGGGAGAAGCAACAACTTACACCAACCATGGAACAAGCCTTCGCTTGATAATTATATAACCTAGATGAATAGTGGGCCCACTAAGTGTGTTAACCCAAGCTCAAGCCATCATGTGAACAATGATAAGGTGGATGTTCAACCTCTACCTCTAAAAAAGGTAGGAGAAGGCAACCAAAGAGGGTAGGAAAAGATGGATTGTTGGTCCTTATCCAAGATGGTTTAGATGAGGGGACAATAGAGACATGGTCAATAGGATCCAATTAGTGACCCCAAAGGGTTTGGATAATATCCCAATGCTAAAAAGGAGATTGAAAATTTGGAAACTGCAAAGGCCTTACTCATAAAATCCCAAGGAAAGTTTGAGCAAAGACTAAGTAATAGTAAGACTATTAAAACAGTGCACTCCTATGAGGAGGTAATGCAAAACAGGAAGTTGAATATCCCAAAGACAATTCAAGATCAAGATGAGGAAAAAAGAACTTAGCTCCAAGGGTTGGACGATGACCTCATGAATAGGATGTTTGAAATGGTGGATAAGGTGTCACAAAATGGGATTGAACAACTTGTTGGGGAATTTGAGGTAACATCTAGTAACTACTGGTTGGAGAACTTGAGGTAAGATAAAGACCACGAGATGTGGCCATCTTAATGTTATTTTTATTGTCAGAGGTGAATGATAGTTAGGTGGATTTATTTGTAGTAATCCTACCTTGTGGAGGGATGTGAAGGAGTGAGTTGAGGGAATTTTGGAACCACATGCTAAACCAAGAAACAACCCAGAAGTCAATGCCTCATAATCTTTGAGAGAGGATAGTAATGCTCTTAGATTTATCTTGATTCCACTTAATCAATTGGGACATGATTATGAGAATGATGACACAAATGTGTAAGGCCTAATCATGCACCAACCTAGCCTCCCTCATGAAAGGTCTGCCAATTATGACATCACATGAATCTGGTTATGGTGCAAGAAATTCATCACCACGAATTTGTGATGATATCAAAATGAAAATATTTTCAATTTGATCCATTACAAGGTTCCCATGGGTCTTACTAATGTTCCATTAGCCAGTTTTACAATAAGATCCCATTCATATGCTAAGATGGGCTTTTCCCATTTTTCAAACATTTTTTTGTAATAATATTCACTCCTACTCCACTATCTAGGATTATAGCTACCTGATATTTATTATGGTGCTAGTCTATTTGTGAAAAGATTCTCAAGTTCTAAAGGTGGACCTACAAACCTAAAAGACCCATCGGATTAAGGTAACCTCTTTGTAAATGAATCTATTACCACCATTGATGAAACCACATTAATGCAAGCATGCAAACCAAAAATTATTCTGGATAAGGGTGGAGAGGAAGATACGATGTTTGTGTCCCTCCCTCCACCAGATTTGAAAGATCTCTGCCCCCTCCACGCAACAAATTCGGGGGTGCTAGCAGTAGCGGAAGTAACACTTCTTATGCAAGAGGCAGAGCCTCTCACTCGGGGCCTCGCCCACGAATATCCGGATAAGACACTAATCCCTCGGTTTGTTCCAAAACCAAATGCGTAAAAACTTCCCTCGCCCAGAAAGTACGAGCGATTCCTCCATGATATTTTTATTCTAACATAGTCAAGAGTCTTAACTAACCAAATTGATCCGACCGAACCAGTAAGTCACATGGTTAGATCAAGGAAGAGACGTGCACTTGGATCATAGAGACCAACATTTTTTTCCTCATCACAAGAGGCATAGCCGTTAATTCTTTTCCATAGAACAAGACTATCTGGGATTTACTTTATCTATCGTACCATAACAGAATTGAGTCTCATTTTAGGGATCCATCAATCCAGCCTAACCCCATCCAGTCCCATGGGTTAGCCAACCGCCCAACCACTATAGTGATAAGATCCATTTAGGAATTTGGTTATGTTTTGCCCCGGGTACCAGGGAAAAGAGTTCCCAAGCCCCCTGGTCGCCGGCGCTTCATGCAAACTTCAAGATAGTCACACCACTTACACACCCAATATGAAATTGCATGTTTCACAGATTCAGCTTCTTTAAAACAATCTTTTAATGAAACCATAGTATCACTAATCATAATCCTCCAAAATATCCAGTTGAATTCTAATTTTCAATCATTCTTTCATCAGTGTATTTATGGCATCATTGACAACTAGAACGCTCACCACATGTCCACTCAGGGGCCTTTTCAATAGTTCCTAGCTCATAGTACCCGAAAAATATATTCACTTATAAAAATCTAGATGGACTCTGCGTTGAAGATCAGCAAGATCAACCAATAGATCCATATAAAAGAGCCATGGACTCGTCCGTTGAGGACCAGCAAGGTCAATTAACCAGATCCATACCCAAGTTCAGAAAACAACTCTAACACCTTTTTCCATTTTCTTCCTCAACGCATGCGTGGGTATCTTCGGCAACCCAGAGCCCGAGCACCGTATAGTCAGCACCCTCTAGGATCCTTCGCAGGTCACCTAGCGCTTCACTCATAGGCGCTTCCTTGGTCCCTCATCCACTGTACCGAAAGCTCACCATTTAAATCGAATCGAGGCTAGTCAAGACCTCGGTCGACCTTGCTACGCGAGACATCCTCCGTTGACTCTCCGTTGGCTATTGCAACTTATCACTTTGGTCGGTCAGGCCACGACCTCATTCACAAGATGGTCAAAATGCTTTCCCAGCATTCTTGACATAAAACAGTCGTTTAAAAACAGGTCATAAATATAATTTCTAATGAACTCTCATCTTTCCACATTGTTCCACATCATTTCTTGTTATTCCACATTCTTCTACATCAATTCACATTGCTTAATCCACATTCAATCATATGTATTCCCATCGTCCTTCATCCATTCTCATCCAATCACATTATATTACATCCCATCCATTAGGAATTTTTTGGACCCAAAAAGGGCCTCCTAAGTATTCCTAATTTTAAGGGATTAGAGCTTTAAAAGTTGGGCTTAAGGAAGACAAAGGCTATGATGACCCCTATTTTTTTGCCTTGCCACATCCGCCATACCCCCCTAGTTTCACTTTTTAAAGGGAATATTCTCATACTCTCTCTCTTACTTTTTGACTTTTCTTATACTTTCTCTCTTACTTTTTGAATTTTTTATCTTCACTCTCTACAAATTGAATCTTTCTTATTGTGAGTTTGAAATCTCCTTTCTCATTAACTCCCACCATATCTCCCTTCCACATCAGCAAAACATTCTCGTATTTAGGTGGGCCCCAAAAAGTAAAAAATTTTATTTTTTTATTTTTTTACATTTTAAGGTGGAAAAAACACCACCCACCCAACCAATATGGAAAAAACACCTCCCAATAATATGTATGAATTTTTTATCTTCACTCTCTACAAATTGAATCTTTCTTGTCAGTTTGAAATCTCCTTTCTCATTAACTCCCACCATATCTCCCTTCCACATCAACAAAACATTCTCGTATTTAGGTGGGCCCCAAAAAGTGAAAAAAAAAATATTTTTTATTTTTTTACATTTCGAGGTGAAAAAACACCACCCAACCAATATGTATGATGAAAATAAAATTTTCCCTCCAAAAAGCTTGTAATTTAAGGGTCACGTCAGAAGCCTATCAGGAGCCAGTACATCCATAACTAACTGTCAGGTCCCCACAACCCCATAAACATATCTAACTATCAGGAACCACTACATCCATGAGATCCCGAAATTGTGGGGATCCCAAAAATTATTATTTTTTAATTTTTCTCATAAATATAATTTATTGATGAAAAACTCCATGTTAGTATATTTGTATATCAAAAATATCATTTTCTACTTAGAAAAACGAATTTGATTTAAACCTCCAACAGCAAAGTTTTAACAGTCTCTCTCTCTCACACACACACACACTCTCTCTCTCTCTCTCTCTCTCTCTCTCTCTCTCTCTCTCTCACTCTCACTCTCTCTCTCTCTCTCTCTCTCTCTCTCTCTCTCTCTCCCTCCCTCCCTTTGAGGATCTCCCTGCTTTAGCTTCTTCCTCTGCTTAGCTATGGAGCCTTTGCAAGGTGTGTGTGTAGCCCCTTGTGAAGCTAGAAAATGGAAGGTTGATTTACACATTCGTATTCCTGAAGAGTATGGTAGCTCTAAAAAAACCCCATCCTACTGATGCACAATCTGTCCAATCTCATAAGGAGAAAAATGTAGATCTTTGGATTGATGGGCATCTCTATCCAATTGACCCTCCATTAAGAGCAAACCCTCCTTTTTGCAATTTATCATCTTTTATGCAATTTGTTGGTGAAGGAGAGCTTGGCTTGTTAGGATACTATAGATTCAAAGGCTAGAAGAACTTATCAAACGACTCAAAGCAACGCCAAATGGTGCTCGTGAATGCAAAAAGACATTGGCTGGTATAGAATCTCTTGCATTTAAATGTGGAGCACGAAAGAAAAGGATTCATACAACAAAGTGAGTAACATAAACTTTCATTATGCACTCATCAGTGATGATTTAACCAAAATAGGCATGATTTGTGTTCTGCCCAGGAATTTTATGCAAGAGGTGTGTGGTTCTAACGAAGAGGGATGGAAGGATTTGGTCAAAGCCATTCTGAATACCATGGATATTCTCTCAATTATTACTGACCCTCATCATCCTAAAATACGCCAAGCTCTTGTCAGCAATGTGGTGAGCGAGATTACCACCTCCATCGATTCTTCATTAATTCAACATGCTTGTGATGTAGCTGGAATTAGCATGAAGGGGTACCAAGCAATCCGTCAGGTTGTAAAAGATGCATTTCTAAGACAAGGAATCACTGGCACTTTATTTCCTACACTCAAGGTGATGATGATGTGCAGCGAGCTATAGGATAGTTTTATCACATTGAGGGCACACTATCATTAGACACAGGGTCGAGCAGAAAGAAAATCAAGACAACAAGCACAAAATTTCACTATAATGTTTACAATAACATCTTTGTTCATATTGAGAGACTACAACAAGCTATGGTGAAGTTCTATGGTCTTTCACCAGAAGGTGAGAACTTGTAATTGCTACTATTCATGTTTAAAAGATCCATGTCCCCTCCGCGCAACGAATTCAGGGGTACTAACAGCAGAAGTAGCACTTCTTATGCAGGGTAGGGTCCCTCACTCGAGGCCTTGCCCACGGATATCCGGACGAGAGACTAATCCATCAGTTCTTCTAAAACCGAACCGGGAAAATCATCCCTTGCCCGGAAAGCATGGGCGATTCCTCCAGGATAATTTTTCTCTAACGTAGTCAAAAGCCTTAACTAACTGAACTGATCTGACTGAACCCGTAAGTCCCATAGTCAGATCAAGGAAAAGATTGCACTCGGATCATAGAGACCAACGCTTTTTTCCTCTCATTGAGAGGCACAGCCGTTGATTCTTTTCCATAGAAAATTTTTTGTCCGGGATTTACTTCTTCTATCGTACCATAACAGAATTGAGTCTCAATTTAGGAATCCATCAGTCCAACCTAACCCTATCTAGTCTCATGGGTTAGCCAACCACCCTGTTGAAATATACAAGTGAATAGGGTGTGTGTGGGAACAAGCTCTTGGATAGAGGCTGTAAAAGAGAAGATGTAATTGTGAAAGAACCTGTAAAAGGGTGAGAAGAATCTACTAGGAGAGAATAAAGGGTAGCATGAGAGAATTTAGGAGTGTGGAGATGTTCTGGGAGATATTCAGGGAAAAGAGAAGAGGTGGAGAGAATCAGGCAAAAGGTGGAGATATTCTGGGAGTGAATCATTGAGAAATCAATGGGATTTGATGCTTGATGTAAACTCTATAAATTGAGGCATAGCCCTAATGAGAATTTGCTAGTTTTTGAGTATCCATGCCTACATTAATCTATTTGTTAATCATCCATTAATTACATCTTAATCATTTGCTAATCACTTTGTTAATGATGTTGATTCTAGTGTATGATCCACCATAGCTCATCATTTTAGCTCAAATTTCAACATGGTATCAGAGCCATGCCTAGAATCAATTAGGTTTATGAGCCCATTAGTTAATTAATTAGAATTAGTAGAAAATTAGCAAAAATCAAATTTTTAGTTAGTTTTTCACTTCCCCCTTCACCCCCAGCTAGTGGAGGATCTCTAGCACCTTGCACACATAAAATTAGGGCACAAGCTTCTAACACAAGCTAGCCAACATCCTTGGCTACAAGCTCAGCAAGACGGCGCAGCAAACCGCGAAGAAATGAAGCAGAAATCAATGATTTAGTCGGCGCATTTTTTCTGAAGGGAATTGAAGACTCCTTGCTCAAATCAAATGCTTCTAATTCCTCTTAGCCCAAGGTGTAATCAAGCATGCTCTACAAGCTGGTGAAGACAGAATTGAGTTTCATCAAGTCTACAGTGAGATCCAAGCTTTTCATCAAATCTGTAAGTGACTTTGGTAAAACAGAGATTAAGCTTTCAATATTTGGTCAAATCTTGTGTTTCTTGGCTTAATCCTCTACTAGACTCATTGCTATTGATGCCTTTGAAAGCATTTGAACTCATTTGAAGTGGAAGGCACCAGATCTGGACTCCCCGCATACTCTGTTTTTTGCACACAAACCAGAGCATTAATTTGCTAATCAGTGATTAATCAATACTAATCACTGTATTTTGGTGCAATTGAGGGTTCAAATTAACCATTAGGTATCTAATACAGATCCCTATAACTTCAGATTGCAAATCAGAGTTGGTTTGATACTCCAACCATCCCGTACAAATTGGTTACCCTTGATTTAATGTAATTTCTGGTAAAATTGTGCTGATAAAATTGTGATGATCATTATTTTGCATTTAACCCTTGGTTAATGCCTATAAATCTCACTCAAATTCAAGATTATTCACAGCCAAAGTTGCATTTGGAATGTGCATGAGAATGAATGCTATACGCATTATGTATTGGGCACATTACATCAGTGTAAAAATGGGAACAGACACTGCCCTTGTCCAGAATAAGGCAAGAGGTAAGACCTCCCGCATAAATTTGGGTTTGCATTGCATAATGACAAAAGATAAACATAAAAAGCCCAAAGGAACTGTCAGCAAAACATTGAAACATGTTGCTCACATGGAGCAAAAAGACCTGACGGACGAGCTCATGGCCCTAGCCATGAAAGAAGAAGAATATCTCTTTCCAAGAAGAGGATCCACACCAAGAAGAAAAGCTGAAGGAAGACATGGACACGAGAAGAGAAGCTGCCACAAGAAGAGAAGCTGCCCCAAGAAGACTGAAAGAAGAGACGGACGCGTGGAGAGATGCTGCCACGAGAAGAAGACTGAAGACAAGAGAAGATGTGAGGCTCCAAAGAGTGAGGAGCCATGTGAATATCTCTGAGAGAGAGAGAGAGAGAGAGAGAGAGAGAGAGAGAGAGAGAGAGAGACCCCACAACCCAATGTAACCTGCCCCAATAAAGTAAAACCACCTCTGAGCCACCAATAATGTAGGCCAAGTGGTAGATGTATGTGTGAGCACTTTAGTCAAGGTTGCGGGCACTTATAGTAGCCTTGGACACATAGAGAGAAAGAGTGTCAAGGACTATGGAGTTTAGGGACTTGAGGCACTGGTCAAGTAAGAAAGAAACTTGATATAGGGTCCAGGTGTGCTAAGATAACTTGAGGGGAGGAGTAGACACTGGTCACGGACTATCAAGTAAAGGGGAGGCAAACTTGGTATAGGGTCTAGGTATACTAGGAGTATTCACTTGAGGGGAGGTGTTGAAATATACAAGTGAATAGGGTGTGTGTGGGAACAAGCTCTTGGATAGAAGCTGTAAAAGTGAAGATGTAATTATGAAAGAACCTGTAAAAAGGTGAGAAGAATCTACTGGGAGAGAATAAAGGGTAGCATGAGAGAATTTAGGAGTGTGGAGATATTCTGGGAGATATTTAGGGAAAAGAGAAGAGGTGGAGAGAATCAGGCAAAAGGTGGAGATATTCTGGGAGTGAATCATGGAGAAATCAATGGGATTTGATGCTTGATGTAAACTCTATAAATTGTGGCATAGCCCTAATGAGAATTTGCTGGTTTTTGAGTATCCATGCCTACATTAATCTATTTGTTAATTATCCACTAATTACGTCTTAATCATTTGCTAATCACTTTGTTAATGATGTTGATTCTAGTGTATGATCCACCATAGCTCATCATTTTAGCTCAAATTTCAACACACCCAACCATTGTAGTGATGGGATCCAATTAGGAATTTGGTTAGGTTTTGTCCCGAGTACCAGGGAAAAGAGTTCCCAAGCCCCCTAGCCAGATATTCATGCAAACTTAAAACTAGTCACACCACTTACACACCCAATACGAAATTGCCTTTTTCACAGATTTAGCTGTGAAAACAATCATTTAATGAAATCATAGTGTCACTGATCATAATCCTCCAAAATCTCCGATTGAATCCTTATTTCCAATCATTCCTTCATCGGTGTAGCTATGGCATCATTGGCAACCAGAACGCTCCACCACCTGTCCACTCAGGGCCTTTTCGATGGTTCCTAGCTCATAGTACTCGAAAATATATTCACATATCAAAATGGAATCTTCGTTGAAGATCACAAGATCAACCAACAGATCCATATAAAAGAACCATGGACTCATCTCTTGAGGACCAGCAAGGTCAATCAACCAGATCCATGCCCGAATTCAGAAAACAACTCTTACTCCTTGTTCCAATATCTTCCACGACGCATGTGTAGGTATCTTAAAATAGTCATTTAAAAACATGTCATAAATACAGTTTCTAAAATGAACTCTCGTCTTTCCACATTGTTCCGCATTAATCCACATTATTTAAATCACATCCATTTCATAAGAATTCCCATTCTCATCTGATCACATCATTTTTATCTCACATCTTTCCTCATTTATCCTTATCAGATCTCATCCACTCGCATCTACCCATCTCCACATCTCATCACATCACATTCATTCACATCTCATCCATTCATATCCCAATTCCCATCACATTCACTTAAATCCATCACATTCATTCTCATCACTATCATATCACATACATAACATCACATCACATCTATCCACATCATATCTCATTCATACACATCCATCCAACCGTTCACATGTACGACTACCCACATCTATTCATACATTCATATCTATCACTTCACATCCACATATATTCATGTCACATCACATCTCTTTACATCACATCACATCACATTCTTTCACATACACATCCACATCACATTCTTTCACATACACATCCACATCCATTCTTCACATGCATAACCACATCCATTCTTTCACATACATCCACATCCATTCTTCACATACATAACCACATCCATTCTTTCACATACATCCACTCCATTCTTCACATACATAGCCACATCCATTCTTCACTCATATATTCACATCTATTTTCATCACATATCATTCATTCACATCACATATCATTCATTTACATCCTAATTCACATGACATCACATCTCATCCATTCATTCACATCTATCTGATTCACATCACATCTATTCACCTCACATCTCATCACCTCTATTCACATCACATCCATCCATTCATTCATTCACACCTATCTGATTCTCATCACATCTATTCACCTCACATCTCATCACCTCTGTTCACATCACATCCATCCATCCATTCATTCACATCTATCTGATTCACATCACATCTCATCACATCTATTCACCTCACATCTCATCACCTCTATTCACATCACATCCATCCATCCATTCATTCACACCTATCTGATTCTCATCACATCTCATTACATCTATTCACCACCTCACATCTCATCACCTCTATTCAGATCACATCCATCCATCCATTCATTCACACCTATCTGATTCTCATCACATCTCATTACATCTATTCACCTCACATCTCATCACCTCTATTCACATCACATCCATCCATCCATCCATTCACATCTATCTGATTCACATCACATCTCATCACATCTATTCACGTCACATCTCATCACCTCTATTCACATCACATCCATCCATCCATTCATTCACACCTATCTGATCACATCACATCTCATTACCTCTATTCACATCACATCCATTCACATCTATCTGATTCACATCACATCTCATCACATCTATTCACCTCACATCTCATTACCTCTATTCACATCACATCTATCCATCCATTCATTCACACCTATCTGATTCTCATCACATCTCATTACATCTATTCACCTCACATCTCATTACCTCTATTCACATCACATCCATCCATCCATTCATTCACATCTATCTGATTCACATCACATCTCATCACATCTATTCATTTCACATCTCATCACATCTATTCATTTCATATCTCATTACCTCTATTCACATCACATCCATCCATCCATTCATTCACATCTATCTTATTCACATCACATCTTATCACATCTATTCACTTCACATCTCATTACCTCTATTCACATCACATCCATTCATTCACATCTATCTGATTCTCATCACATCTTATTACATCTATTCATAGAATTTAAACATAGAATTTAAGAGAATTCTAATTTTGATATAAAGATTCTTTACGCATCTATTTATGCATAAAAAACATCTTCAGTGGGAATAACACTTTTATAAAAATCTTTTTATGCATAAAAATCAACTTTAATGAGAATAACACTTTTGAAATAAAAATAAATCCTTATGCATCTTTCTATGCATAAAATCAATTTTAATGAGAATAACACTTTTGAAATAAATCCTTTATGCATCTTTCTATGCATAAAATCAATTTTAACGAGAATAACACTTTTGAAATAAAAATAAATCCTTTATGCATCTTTCTATGCATAGAAATTAAATTCAATGAAAATAGCACTTTTATAATAAAAATTTCCATTATGCACCTTTCTATGCATAGAAATTAAATTCAATGAAAACAACACTTTTATAATAAAAATTTCCATTATGCATCTTTCTATACATAGAAATTAAATTCAATAAAATTAATATCTGTTATCCATGCATATTCATAGGTGAATATGTACATGGAGTAAATTAGAATATTTCTTTTAGAATGTACAAACAGTGGGAATTACTCTTTTGGAATAACATAAAAATAAACTTTCTTTTCCACAAAATTCTAGAAAATTTTGCCATAACCTCCTTTGTATGGCTGACCATTTCTCATTTTTAACATTCTATTTTCAATTTAAATTAACCCCAATTAGATGTAAAGGACTCTAATCTACAAAATTTTTAATTTCCAAGAGAGTAAATAATAAAAAAAGTTTAATTAATCTTTTTGTTAAACATTCTAGGATAAGGCTAAATTGTAAAGAAGAGAAGGGGATGGCCTTTTCATCAAGGCATAGCATTAGAATTTACTTTAATCAACTAAATAGAAAATCAAGAAAACCATAGATTTAAAATTAAAAAGAAAGAAAAATTTAGCTTACATGGGGTTGTAAGCTTTTCTTTGGCTTGAGGTATTGAGGGATTGAGGGTTCTACTCTTGTTTGAAGAAAGAGTGGCCACCAATTGCTTTGGAGAGGATTAAGCCAAAAACAATTGAATTATCAAGTGAATCTCTAGGTAGGAGTAGAGTAACAGTGCATAAAACACCATTAAGCTTTTACAAAGGGGGAGGCTTCTATTTATAGGAAAAAGTGAGCCTCTAACCAAGAAACGGGTCAGTTTAGCTTACGTTTTGGATCTAGTTAAAATAGGAGAGAGGAGAGATGAAAATATCTCATTATTTTTGAGTTTGAATCTCCTTCACACATGTGAAATAGGTGCCTCCTTCATGAGGGGAGATCCCCACACTGAGGTGTCAAAAATGCATCATTTTCTCTAAATATCTCTTCTTTTTTAACTAATAAACCTTGTCCTTAGTCAACTCTTCATCTTATGTGACCATTTACTCATTTTTGGGGGATTTTCTTTTTCTCTTCAATTTATCTCCTCCCTACATTTGGATTAATCTTATTGGTCCTCCATAGAAACCTTAATTGGACCATAATCCAAAAATTTCTGAAAATCTGGACCCTTAGGGTAAGGTCCTTTACACCTATTTTTAATTAATTTCAATTGTACATTGGAAAGTTCTTTTTGAATTTCTCTTTCAAGGGAAATCATTTTAGACACTAGGAGGATTTTTATATCTAAAAATATCTCAATTTTGAATTACCTCCCTCTAGACATTTTCTCTCTCCAAGCCAAAATAGGGTAAAACACGATCTTTCTTTTATTTCAGAGAGGGGAATCATTATAAGATCAGAAGGGGAGGTTCTTACACACCTGCACACCTCAAAAGTTGGAGGGAAGAATCTTACAATGTTTTTCAGTAGAAAATGAAGACGATTATTTTGTTTTGAATATTGTAAATTACCGTTTATTTACAATTTTAGGGAGCACACTTTCATTTGTGCTCAAGCTAGATGAGTGCCAAATTGTGAAAGGTCGGAAGCTGGAACGTATGAGCATTACGCTCATGAATGAGCCCATGATATGTGCATGGGAAAAGACTACCAAACCAAGTTTTAGTGTGCAATCTGAGAAAGAGGTCTGGTGGCTTGGTGCATTCGAGGTATACCGAAGGAGACACATGAGGTATTGACATGGATGTTTGTTGAAAGGACTCTCTGGATGTAATCAAAAAGCAAATTGATGGTCAACTTTAAGATGTAGAAAACATGGGAAAGTTCAAGGTGGATTGGCATCTTGGGGAAGATTTGAAGACAATTAAATGTATAATGGGTTGTGCTCAAGGCGACGCGACATCAAGATGGCCTTGTCCATCTTGATGGCCTTGTCCATACTGCAATGCTCAGATTGACATCAAGATGGCCTTGTCCATACTGCAATGCTCAGATTGATATTCATAAGCAGAAAAAGAGAAATGGAAAAGGTATATAGAAGGTTGGTTCTGTTGGGAAGGATGCCTCGAAAGGTCCCAAGAAAGGGAAGAAGCAACAGGAAGATGCAGTAGATCCAACCGACTCAACTAATGTGATGAAGATGAGGAACAACCAAATGCAAGATGGGTGGAAGGTCTCATGTCTCCTGATATGCTAGGAGAACCAAACAGGAATTCAAATTGGAGGCCCATCATTAATTTTCCACTAAAGAATATTCACTTTTGCACACTTCATGCATTCATGAGAATCTTTGATCGATTGCTTAAGTGCCATATCGATTATGCATTCACAATGCCTACACAAGAGAGAAAAGTTGCAGCCCTTGGTAAATTAGAGCATCTTTTGAATTCTCTGGGCTGCCATGGCGAAAACGTGAAAATTGAAGTAAATAAGCAGGCCTCTGGTATGTCATACGAGGTTGCCCAAAAGGTCTCCACATGACTGGATCAAAGGCAAGGAGATTTTTGGAGAAGCCAGCAACATAGAGAATTCAAAGAAGACTTGGGGACTCTGGAGAGACCTGTGTGCAATCACCACAAATGTAAATTGTCCGATGTCAGCTTTTGTAAATATGCGCAAATAGCTTTGGATAAATTTCAATAACATGGTTCGCATTATGAATCAAAGTATGAATCAAAGTAGCACAACTACCCAAGAACGAGCATCATTCCAACAACATACCATAGAACTCACCAAAAGTGTGCCAGGTGCTTAGGAAGAGAGTAAAGTAACACACTATATGGTAAGTTGTACAGTAAAAAAATAAATTGGTGTTTTAACCTTGACTTTTTCTAATTAAATTCTATTGTCATGTGTACAGCGCATAGTTTATGCGCATGGTGCGTATTTCATGAACAAGTATGGATCTCTCGACATGTGGAGTACCCAAGGGATGGAGAAATCACATTATAAAGCAAGAGGGGTTTATTTCAAAAATACAAGACATGGAGGTGGAGCTTCTACAGGAGGAACACGTACAATCTACAAGAGATGTTCAATTGGTTTTATCACTGGAAGGGTATTGGTTAGGGAGCGGGCCCAACAATCTAAGCTTGCGCAAGAGGCATGCAAGGCTGCAAAAAGTCATGCTCGGCTTAAATGGTTGCAGACCAATGCTCCCCATAGGCATGGTGCTTGGCGTGCATGAATGAGGAGACAAGGGAGGCGTTGGGTTGTGCACGCACCAGCATAAATCTAGATGTAATAAGGCTATTAAAAAAAAGTTTAGTTAGGTTTTTTTTGCCCTTAAAAAAAACTAACAGTTCCTTCTCTCACTTCATTTTCATTTCACTTTTTTAGAGAGCTTGAGCTCAAGATCTACGTAGGCACCCACGTAAGGACACCAGCACATCACCACGTTAGCATAGTCGTACATGGATATGGCACGCACCAAGAACACCGCACGTGTTACCATGCCTTCACAAAACACAGTGCAAGGCACCCAAACAACAACCACATACTCGCGATACCATGAAAGAGAGTGACCCCTTGGATTCTAGGACATGCCCAATGGGATCACTAGAGTCCAACCCTCCTCCCACCGTAACACCAACACACACACAAGCAGGCCCTTCTAGTGGGAACAAGTGTGTGAAGAAGACCCCACAATGCAGCCACCCCAGAGATCAAGACAGAGAGGCCGATGATGATGAGTGGTTCGACTGGGTTGGTGAAAACATTCCTACATTGCGCAGCACCATAGGTGGCAAGACCCTACTACCAGGACAGGGTCCCCTACCTACCCGGGAGAAACTTGATACACAGGTACCACAGCAATAGGAGGAGGAGGATTCAGACTATGAGAGAGACCAAGAGGAGGTTCCTGTAAGTGCGCGCAAGCATAGAAAGGTCAAGCTCTTCAAGCCAAGGAAGTCCTAACCTTGCCCACGCACCAACACAACACAGAGAGTTCCAAGGAGAAGGATGCGCCAAGGGCATAGGGCTCTACAAGAAATCAAGTTTTATCAGAGGAACACTAAGTTGCTGATATAAGAAGAGCCCCTTTCGCTCGCACAGTGAAGGAGATTCTCCAACGATATAGAACAGAGTTTCGTGTGCTGGGGATTGCCCTTGAAGCATTGCAAGAACTCAGAATCATTTCTGGTGCTTTTATAATGAAGTTGAGTACATTGATTATGAAAAACAATAATTTATAAGATAAAAATACCTTTAATCATGTGTAAAAATACATTATTTGTCATCCAATGCATCAGAATTGCTCCTGAAGGGCTAGGGAAGCTGTGCCAGAACAGTGCGAATTTGGGCTCTACAGTAGCAGTGCAGGCTCAAAATTTGCACTGTTCTGGCGCACTGCTCCCCCAGGCTCCCAGGGTCATTTCTGATGCATTCACAAAAAACATTGATGGTACAAACTAGAAAAAATAATAATATACTTGATGAAAATAACTTTGCAAAAACTGTATTGTATTCATATAAGAAGTGATACATCATCTTTACAAAAGCTTTCTTACAATATTGAGCTTCCTTCTCTTATTATTGGGCAGAGTGTGCTCAAGGAGTGATTGGGCTATTTCTTGAGGATTCTCTATGCCTATGCTTCTGGCTATACCTATACGAGCAAGAAGCTTACCCCTAAATCTAGAACTAAAAACATCGAAGGCAAGGAATTTTTTAATCAGAACTATACATTTGGTGCTCTGTGCCATAGAGGCTACACAGAGCACCTTAGAGAGGGCTTTCAAAAAGAAGAGAGTGAAGGCAAATTGAGGGGTGTAGTCCCTGTGGTGGATAATGGAGATGCAATCCACAAGAAGCCAACCAAGATAGTGTGCCAACGCAGCATTATGTCCATGGACCTTTGCCTGGTCTTTGCTGCCCCGCCGCCTCTCCCAGCAAATGCGTCAATTTCAACCACCCTCTGCAATCAAAGGAAAAATCAAAATATTTTCCTATACATAATTACAAATGTTTCTAAGTTGTAAAAGGTCGATTATTACCTCTTGCTCAATGTCTTCTTTTGCCAAAGTGCTGGTGGGGGTGGAGAGGTCAATCGAGGACTTAGCCTCATCCTTTTTAGGTGCTTTGGTCTCCTCCATCACTCCAGCAGCAAGGGTATCCTTTTCAACCTCTAGCTTGTCTTGTAAGGTTGTGAATTCCTCCTTTTGGAGAACTAGGCCTTGCTCCGTAGTCTCAATCACAGTTTCCTTGACCAAAGCAACTATCTCTGGACCGATAGATTCTCCAAGGGGTAATATAACACTATCTAGGTGAGGACCGATGTTGGACATACCAAGGTCCACCTCACATCGCGAGTGCATATAATGCCCAAGCATTCATCCATTCTCAAGCCAGCTGCCTTTTCAAGGTCATGAAGAAATAAGTATTCTTCACTTTCCACTACAATGGTGCTCAAGAGATTGATCTCAAGCTCTGGTAGCACCTTGCTCTCCTCGTGGCCCTACATCTTCTACTACAGTGGGCTATTCAGCTGCAGAGATTGTGCACCCTCTGGAAAGTTCTCTGATGCAAGCTGTTCTTCCACACCAGCACTCGTTCCTACTGCCTTCACTTCCTTGTCATCCCTCAAATACCCTACCAACTACAATGCAGGCATCTCTACCTCCTCATCCGAATCCTCATCGCTCGTCCTCGCTGATGATGAGGAACGCAAAAGTGGCAAGCCACGAGAGGAAGCTAGTTCCTAAATTGCCCTTCCCCAACCTCTTCACCTCCTGCTTATTGAAGGTACAATAAGCTCCTGCGGGAATGCAAATGTCGATGAAGCGTTCAAGGCACTGGATGTAGGGGCGGGCATATTGTTGAATATACTTAAGCAGCTCAACAGGCACCCATCGATCATTGGGGCAATGGGGAAAGGAGATGGAGTGGGGAGCCAAGTATTGCTCCATGTATGCAATCTACGTCTCATAATGTTGGGACGCAAGGGCGAGCGACTTTTCAAAGTCGACTTCACGAGCAAACATGACAAAGAGCTCGCTCTTGCCTGCCCACAGGGTGGTGGAGAGGAACTCACAAAAGTTATCAAAGTGGGTAGCCATGTGAATGGAAAGAGATAGTGTGAGCTCGTGCTTGGTTTCTATCGCATGAAAATGAGAAAGAAGGCACCTTTGGCTATTTATAGTTAAAATTTAAAGTTTGGCCTTTTCACACTAGACCGCTAACAAAAAAAAAATTATAGTTTGCAAAAATGTTAAGATTTCAATTAAATAAAGATTGGTTAAAAAGGAGCCTGCTACAAAATTACACGCATGTCATCTAATCTAAAATTGTTATAATGTCTTCATTTTTTGCCCCTCTTGTGACATTTACTTCATGTTGATCTCCATCTCCTTCTTGACTTGAAAGCTTGTCATTGCCTTCACCTCGATCCTGAAACTCTTGCCCCTCACGTGCATCAAAACAGAGGCTATTTTCCTATATACCCAGTTCATCTTCAAGCTCTTCCACATGCCTACTACTATGTGTTGGTAGGGCTATGCACCTTGCTACTGAAAATTCAAGGTCCCCCATTTGCCATGATTCTAAGACCATGGTTATGCTTCCCAATCTGTAAAAGTATAGAAAGTGGCACAATAACCAGAAAGTGTAAGGGTTAATTCTAGACATGTAGTGAAATCAGATATACCTTTCTTCTCATCAACTTGAAACTTGACTCTTCCACATTGTCAAAGCCCATGATGCTAAAGTATTGGCGCAGGTCTCCTAGGCTCCAATGCTTGCTTGCTGCCACTCGCTCAATCCATCCATTTTGCAAGCTCTCACCAAAGATGAGCTCTCTTCTGATGAAGCCATATCAGCAAATAGAACCAAGAAATAAAGTGTATGACTCCCTGCAAGCACTTTTAGAAGTGCTTAGCAAAGTATCTCCAAAGCGCGGAAACACTCCCAGATAAATAACACCTCCCACTTGCTGCAGAAACAGTACAGCAAGCTTTAATGACACTTATAGCACTCGAAATGCGGTACAACACTAGGAAAGCTCCACCAAAATTGTCCAGAAACAGTAAATGACTGTTTTACTCAGAAAATGGCACAATTTCCCCAACTTAAAGTGCTCAATTAGTGACCAAAAGGCATGTAACAGTCCCCCAAACTGTGGCAAACAATTCAGAACTGTAAATAGGCAAAAGCCCCTTGATTTGGACACTTTTGACGAGGATTTATGGCATGAACTTCCTGCTGCAGTTTGTCCAATGCACAATAACAACTCTGTCTTCAAAAGCCCCTTGATTAGAGCTCGATTTCTGAACATGTGAGGCATGTATGGCATCCAATAGCTTCCTCCTAAACACACATGCATCCAAACCACAAAAGACCTTTGAACGGCAAGTGCTATCTAAGCACAATAGGCATCAAAAGTACTCTCAATGCATAAATAGCATACCCACTGGTGCAATCACAGTGTCATGTGACGAATGTCACGCAATATCACTCCCAAAGTGCCCAATGTGATAGGTACCTGTGAACCACGACTCCCCAAGTGGACTATATTCACAAGGAGGGTCAAGAGAGCAAGTACCTCAAGGGTCAAGAGAGCAAGTACCTCAAGAGTCAAGAGTTTTTTTGAAGATGTCACAAAATCACCGTTGGACGCTCACAAGGGTGTGCCACCGCTACACCACAATTCCAGGTTTCTCAACACTGCTGTCCAGACCTTGCTGCGTTCGGGCTATTCTGTGCGATCAGCCTATTGCGCTGCTATCCAGCCCTTGCTGCATTTGGGCTACTCTGTACGTCCTCGCGCTCCGCACCGTTCTGTGTCGTGCATCGCTCTGCTACTTAGTTTTTGCATCCGCTCTTGACACACGTGCAGTTCTACGTGCATTCTGTACGCGTGCAGTTCTACGTGCATTCTGTACGCGTGCAGCTCTACGCGGGCAGTTCTGTACGCGTGCAGTTCTACGCGGGCTCCGTTCGGGTTGCTCTGTGCGCGCTTTTTCGCCGTCCTGCTCGTTTGGCTCTCCTCGTTGTTCAGTTGGAGTTCCTTCGCATCGGGTTGTTGACAAGTGTGCGAGCGCTTCGGGTTGTCGTCGAGTGTGCGGGGGGTTTGGGGGGTGTGAGCTCCCAGGCTCTGATACCAGTTGATGTCGTGAGTGGAGAGTGGACGAGAGAGTAGGAGACGAGAGTCAACAATGTGTGGGTGTGAAGAATGGATAATGGGCACACAACCCATGAGTTTTATTCATGTGTTAGAGTTAGGGTGGAACCGGTTCAACGAACCGGTTTCACATTGTATACAAACTACAAATGTTACATAGGGCCTTTACACCCCAACATCCTCTACATTACATGTTATAATTTTACTATGGCCTACGATGAAAAAGGATGTACTTGGATTTGTTGCCAAGTGTATGAATTGTCAAAAGGTCAACATCTACAAAGAACTACGACATCTGGAGGGACCCAGGTGTACAATGTTTTGTTGCAGAAGAGTCAGCATCTCCCTATAAGGGAAAAGGGTGTCAAGCCCTCCGCCATTAGTGATGAGCGGTGGCTCAACGGTGATGAGCTTACGCGTTCCACACTCATGCTATCAGTTGTGGATTCTCTTCTTCCTGGGATACGAGATATGCCCAATGCATGGGCAATGTGGCAGCGGTTAGAGAACACTTACTCTCAAAAGAGTGCCACAGGCAAGGTTTATTGGCTCAAGAAGCTTACAAGCCTCGAGATGAAAGAGGGAACATCAGTCAGTGCACACATAAATGAGTTTAAAAGCATCTTCAGCCAAGTGCTTGCACAAGGGCTGAAACTAGATGAGGAGGTACAGGCTGTAATTCTCTTAGGTTCATTGCCAGAATCTTGGGACACTTTCAGGACAGCCACAAGCAACTCCAATCCTCTCTTAAATGTGGCAGATGTGGAGGGTGCCATCCTGCAGGAAGATATGAATCGAAAGAACAACTCAAGTGGGAAAGGGAATGCATTGTAAGCACGTGGCCGAACCAAGAATAGAGGCAAGAGTCAGGACAGAAATGGTAGGAGCAAGTCCTGCTCCAAAAAGGATGTTGAATGCGATCATTGTGGCAAAAAGGGACATCTTAAAAAACAATGTTGGAAGTTGAAAGCAGAAAAGAAAGAGGGCAAGCAAAAGGCAGATGCAAGTGATGATTCGAAGGCCATTGTGCCTCATTCTAAGAAGTCTTCTGTCAAGATAGAGGAGCTGAATTATGTGTCTGATGGCAGCCACTGCTCTTCAGATCTTCTTTTTACCTCTACTATCAGTGCACACTCTCTACATGCGGGATGTCTCTCAGATCTTAACACATGGTTGATTGATTCAAGGGCTTCTTTCCATGTTACTCCTTTCAAGGACAGCTTCAGCAAGTACCATGTTCGGAAGCCTCAATATGTGTATTTGGGAGATAATCATGCATGCCTCATAGAGGGAATGGGTGATGTGAAATTGCAGCTCTGTGATGGTTCAGCTTTCATGCTTCATGATGTTCGCTACGTCCCTGAACTTAAGAAGAATCTCATTAGTACAGGACAGCTTGATGATATGGGATATCACACTACCTTTGGTGCTCAGAAGTGGAAGATAGTAAAGGGCTCCATGGTTGTTGCTAGGGGTCCTAAGATGGACACTCTCTATCCATTAGTTGCTGGAAAAATTGTTGTATCTGGTGATGCTTCTGTTGCCGAGCTGCCAAAGGTTTCATTGTGGCATAGCCGGCTTGGACACATGAGTGTCAAAGGAATGGAAGAGTTGTCTCGTCTTGGTTACATCCCGTCTCTTAAATTTTCAGATTTGAAAAATTGTGAGCACTGCATTTATGGTAAACAGAATATGTGTCCTCATAAGAGGGGTTTGGGCTCGGTTTGGGTAAGAAAAGCTCACAGTTAGAGCTTGTGCATACAGACACATGTGAAATGCCAAATCTATCACTTGGGGGGGGGCAAAGTATTTTGTTATATTCATTGATGATGCCACACGTAAAGTGTGGGCCAGTCCTCTTCGTTCGAAGAGTGATACCTTCACGAAATTTAAGAAATGGCTTGCCTTGGTTGAGAACCAAACGGGTAAGACACTCAAATGCCCGCGTTCTGACAATGGAGGGGAGTACATGTCGAAGGAGTTTGATGCATTTTGTGACTCCAAGGGTATTAAAGGAGAGATCACTGCTCCTTATAACCCACCTCAAAATGGAACTGCAGAGCGTATGAATCGAACCATTCAGGAAAAGGTTCGGTCAATGTTGTCACATGCTACACTATCCCATGGATTTTGGGCAGAGGCCATGCAAACGGCCATTCACCTCATCAACAAATCGCCTAATAAGAGGCTGGATAATAAGGTGCCAGAAGAGATATGGAGTGGAAAACCTCCTTCTTATAAGCATCTGCGAGTCTTTGGTTGCGTAGCAGCGTACGTACATATCCGCAAGGATTTGCGCAACAAACTCGAGCCTAAGTCTCATAAGTGTGTATTCCTAGGATATGGTGATGATGGGGAGATGGGATATAGACTTTGGGATCCCGCACAAGGGAAAGTCATACGCAGCAATGATGTGATCTTTGATGAAAATAGCATGCACAAACAGCCCATGAATGCTCCAGAAGGCAGAAGGGTTGTATATGATGAAGATGCACATCCTGGACAGCAAAACGAGAGGGCTGTACCACAGCAAGAATAGCCCCAAAATCAGCCCAATCGTACTGCAAATGATGGTCTTGATGACCAGCAGGAAGAGGGAAACGATTTCCCAAATGTTATTCCACCGCTTGAGGAGCTTCCTGACATTATCTTACAACCGTACCTTGAAGGACACATGCCAAATGATGATGATATGCAGGCTGAACAGCCAGCAGGAGGTCAAGAACATAGGGTTCAGAGGTCCACTAGGATCACAAGACCACCTGATAGGTTTACCGTTTGTCCCAGGGGCTGATTATGTCGTGCTTACGGATAGTGGTGAACCCTCATGCTTCAAGGAAGCAATGCAGAGGCATGATAAGCTCAAGTGGGAGCTTGCCATGAAGTCAGAGATGGATTCTCAGAAGAAAAATGGAACTTGGGATTTGGTGCCATTGCCTAATGGTAAAAAAGTATTGCCATGCAAATGGGTTTACAGGCTCAAAGAGATACCAAATGCTAGGCCGAGGTATAAAGCCAGACTGGTTGCCAAAGGCTTTAAGCAGGAATATGGTGTTGACTTTGATGAGATCTTTTCTCCTGTGGTTAAGATGACTACCTTGAGGACTGTCTTAGCCTTGGTTGCACATGAGAACATGGAATTGGTCCAGATGGACGTGAAGACTGCTTTTCTTCACGATGATCTCTATGAGGAGATATACATGCAGCAGAGCCTGAGGGTTTTGCAGTAAAGGGGAAAGAGGATCTTGTGTGTAAGCTCAAGAAGAGCCTTTATGGTTTGAAACAGGCACCAAGGGAATGGTATCATAAATTTGATGCTTTCATGAAATCCCAAGGCTTCAGGCAAAGTGACACAGATCACTGCTTGTACACCAAGAGGGTATCAGATGGTAGTTTGCTAATTCTCATTTTATATGTTGATGATATGCTTATTGGATAAATCTCTCAAGGAGATGGATGTCTTGAAAAAGGGTTTGCATCAGACCTTCGACATGAAGGATTTGGGACATGCCAGCCACATTTTAGGTATGCGTATCACTCGGGACAGAAATCAGCATTTGCTTTATTTGTCTCAAGAGGAATACATTGGCAAGGTCTTGCATAGGTTTCATATGGAGGGGGAAAGACTATTTCTACTCCGTTGCCTCCACACGTGAAACTCAGTGCTAAGGACAGCCCGCAGAGTGATTCTGAGAGGGCAGAGATGGCCAAGATACCTTATGCTTTAGCTTGCGGTAGTCTCATGTATGCCATGGTTGCTACACGGCCCGACATTGCCTTTGTAGTGGGAGTCATTAGCAGATATATGGCAAACCCTGGGAAGAAACATTGGGATGCAGTGAAAGGTGTCATGAGATACCTGAAGGGTACGAAGGAGATGTGCATTTGCTTTGGTAAGCATGATGCCATTGTTCATGGGTACACAGATTCAGACTATGCAAGTCATCCAGATAACCGGAAGTCTACTACTGGTTATGTTTTCACTTTTACTACAGGTGGTGCAATTTCATGGATATCTCATGTACAGGGATGCATTGCCTTGTCTACTACTACTGAGGCAGAGTATGTTGCAGCAGCTGCTGCTGCTGAGGCTTGCAAGGAGGCCTTATGGCTTGCTCGGCTTGTGGCAGATTTGGGATTCCCTGGTGATGTTCCGTTCTTGCATTGTGATAGTCAAAGTGCCATCCAGCTGGCACGAAATCCTGTTTTCCATGCAAAGACGAAGCATATTGATGTGAAGTACCACTTTATCCGTGAGGTGATTGATGGCAAGTTGCTTCAGCTTGTCAAGATTCACACGGATGATAATCCTGCAGATCTTCTGACGAAGAGTCTACATGCCGAGCGGTTTGCACACTGCAGATCACTCATGGGTGTTGGATGAGGCCATTTACAAATTTGTGTTGGTCTTGTATATCATTGTATACTTCCTGTATTTTTTTTTCTCACTCTCCTACGGGCATATTGCCTTTAAGTGGGAGGTTGTTGGGGTGTAAAGGCCCTATGTAACATTTGTAGTTTGTATACAATGTGAAACCGGTTCGTTGAACCGGTTCCACCCTAACTCTAACACATGAATAAAACTCATGGGTTGTTGTGTGCCCATTATCCATTCTTCACACCCACACATTGTTGACTCTCGTCTCCTACTCTCCCATCCACTCTCCACTCACGACATCAGAGGATACCCCTCTATAAAACCCATGTATGGAGGCTGATGCATCTCCTCCAAAAAATCCATTTAGCCTTCTTCAGGAGATTTGTTAATAGTTACAAAATACTAAGAATGATCGAAAATCATGTATATCACAAGGTCCAAGTCCAAGTGACAATGAACTCGGTCTTCTTTAGATCCCTCTCCTTCTATTGAGACTTATGGTCCAAGTACTCAATTTTATCTGAAAGAAACTACTCTTCTTTGGGTTAAGATAGAATTAATTTTCTTTCAAAACAAAGAATACTAGCTCTAGATGTTTCTTTGCTGAGGACTAGTATATCATCAAAGAATATGACCATAAAATCTTGATGCTTGAGGAATATGTAGTTCATCATACGATCAAAAGTCACACAAGCATTGGTAAGTCTAAAAGGGAATTGGTAAGTCTAAAGGGAATTACCAAAAAATCATAATGACCACGCTGAGTCCTAAATGTAGGCTTATGCACATTCTCCTTATCTAGAATGATAGTCAGAATTAAGTTTTCTAAATACCCTAGATCCCATAAATTTATCCCAATAAATCATTAACTCAAGGAATGGGGTACCTATTCTTTACCATAATCTTATTTAAGGCTCTATACTCTATACACATACTTTAAGTGCCATTCTTTTTCTTGACTAAAAGTACTGGATCACCCTGCTAGGTCTAATCAAAAAGTTATTATGTTAATGTTCGATTTATTTTTGCTCTAGTGTATTAGATCTATAAAATGTTTTGCAAGGTGGTGCATTACCTCAAAGAACCTCAATCTTATGGTCTTCGGGTCTAGAATGTGATATTCCAAGAGGTAATATTCCTCTAAGAAATAATCCTTAAACTTTGAGAGGAATGCTTGTTGTGAAAGACTAGTTGGTGTAGTTTATATGGCTGCAGCCTTGTTAACCAACACCATATAAGTTTTCTCCCTCTTACACAAAGCTCTCTTAGAGTGGGTGTGGCTAAGCAAAGGGAAATCTCTTCTTAAAGTGGGTGTGATGTTTTCAAGGGCTAAGCTCTTCTTTCATTTGAACCCCAAGCCACAAACCCTTACCACATTTGGTAATCCACATTTGGTAATCCACAAACCCTTACCACATTTGGTAATCCACATAGTATGTGTATCATAGTCAATTTAATGGTTACATTGATGTATTCAAGGCACACCTAATATGATGTCTACCTCTATAAAGGTGTTACTAAGAAATTCTTTTTCTCCTTATAAGGTTTGATATACGGAGACCTAAATATTTCACTACCTAAGTGACATTATACTTTGTGCTAGTTAGCATTGGTGTTGTTTGTTGCGCCCTTTGATTTGTTGAATTTATTTAGAAAGAATCTCGATTTTTTGGGTTTTTTCACTTGATGTTCGGAATTCTTTTCCTCTTTTGAACCACGACATCAGTTAAATCCAAGAAATTGTTGGAATCTCAATGAACAATGACACTAGTGATTGCAAATCTTAGCACATAGCCCTAGATATGTTTCCTTCATTCTTGCCTCCATGGACCATATAAATAGTGCCCCAAGTGAAAAAACAAACTACCACTCATGAATACACACAAAATCCTCCGTCAAACTTGCTCGTCTTCGTAGATTCCAAAGTCAATATCTTTGAGAATTTTAAGCACGATGCCACATGTATCGTGGGTGACAAACATTTGCTCAATGCTCCACCCTCGTGTTGTTTCTACTGCGGGTGACATATATGCTCTATTTTATTTATAAGGCCTCCTTTATGAGGAGTTGTTATGGTGAGCACCCAAGCACACGATAGTTCCCAGTTTAGACACTGGATGGCAGCCCAGTGTGGCCAAGGGGTTAGGAAACAACTTATGTAGACTTGACACTCTGGATGCATGCTGGGCTATGTGGCTAAGTTAGGAGACAGCTTATGTAGACTTGGCACTCTACCAAGTAGGATGTATGTTTGTGCGAGGACAGCAAACCGAGGGACACATTGTTCTCTAGTTGTGTGATCCATTTGAGGATCCATACAATCTCATATGGTCGTAGGAGCTATGCAAGTCCCTACGTGACTAAGATGTAGTCTAATATAGTCCCAATCGAATGACCAACTCGTCAATCGACAGACATGTGGCTGACCTATATCCATGCTGACCTTGGGTACTATATGAACTAGTTTGGTAGCCTTGGTTCATCTTCGAGTTCTTGTGTGTTCAAGCACGCTTGTAAGCAAGACATTCTCCATCCATATTCTATCTAGATCACCATCAAAGCTCCTTAGTCAGAGTATACGAGTGGAAAAATGCCATCAATTTGTAATCAAGTTTGTAAATAATAATATTGTTTACTCTCCATTTATTTCTACAATTCAATGCTTTACATTATGTTGATCATGCTTCCATTGTTGTGTATTCTTACACAAGTGCCTCCTTAAAACATGTGGGCTCTACTCTTGCATTTCTTTGACTATATATGCATAATGATGGGCTGTATATAATAATGAGAGGCTCTATATAATAATCATATCTCAACATGCCCACTTGATATTTAACCCTCATAGGCTCTTTGTACATCAAATGTAACAAAATCTGAGATCCTAAACTCCTCATCAATATCCCCATCAACTGCATGATGATGGCAAAATGAAGTACTTGGTTACTAATGGATTTCATATTCTAAATATAACAAAGAACCTAGTTCCTGCAAGACAAATGGTTGAGGAAGGTAAGCACAAGTGAGGTTTAATCCTCACATGGATGTCATGTAGAATATTTCAATAACTAGTGCAAAGGGAAACATAATTGGCAAAATGTAAACATGTCTAAAGGGAAGGCTGCAATGTTTACGTGTGATTGCAAACATTGATATTTGGCATAAACATATTGGTAATGTCAATATTCAGTGGTAACCAAGAAATATACAGGCCCAAAGTATTATTACAGGTTTGTTGTGAAGCATGTCAATTGGAAAAACAATCTAAGCATGCATTTTCGCATGACAAGAATGTGGCCTTTGGATGTAGTACATTCAGATGTTTGGAGACCAACAAAGACAACATCAATCAAAGGATACCACTATTATGCATCTTTCATTTTGATGAGCACACTAGGAAGGTGTGTGCAGACTTCATGAAAGAGAAAAGTAAAGTGCAATGGACTTTCAGAGCCTCAAGGCTATGGTTGAGAAAGACAAAGGCATGTACATAAAATGCCT
Source organism: Cibotium barometz (assembly GCF_041138505.1). Classification (NCBI taxonomy): domain Eukaryota; kingdom Viridiplantae; phylum Streptophyta; class Polypodiopsida; order Cyatheales; family Cibotiaceae; genus Cibotium; species Cibotium barometz. Next base: position 22,357,939 of record NC_141075.1, on the reverse strand, counting down.
AAGATCAGATGTTAGGGAATAATATTTCTCCAATAAATTCAATGATTATCTACTTAGAGAGCATGGGATAAAGAGGCAATTTACATACACATGTATTCTAAATCAAAATGGAATTGTAGTGAAAAGAAGGAAGAGAACAATCATATTGCAGAAGTTTCTCGTGCATTAATGACTGAGAAAGGAATGCCTCACTATTTCTGGGATGAAGCAATTGCACATGGTTTTTTTTCCAAAATGGCCTACACCTCGATCGCCTCTTCTAGTTGAAGGTCTACCTCTACCTCTACATGTGTCCGCGTAGAGAAGACATGCTCCTGTGTATTTTCAAAAGATGATTTACTCTCAACATTCATCTCCTCAGTGATCATAAGGGCTATAAGGTCCTCAAAGTTTGGGAAGTTTTCTCGAGTTCAAATAGATTTTTGAAACTAATCACACTCTTGCCAAGTCCATTCAATGTGCCCGACACCAAGTCATCGTCATCAACAACTGGACCTTTCAATAAGTAATCAATGATACTCACCAAGGTATCACATGCATCCTCAGATATTGTTGCATCCTGTATATGATCAATCATAGTATCTGGCACGCTAACACATACAATCGATACATCACTTTGTTACTTGCATAGCCAAAACAGAGCCCAAAAAGGCCTCAAATCCAAAATCTAAGAACACTCTGGTCCTACAGACTTCATTCGATTGAACATGCATAACCAAAATTAACACTTCCACACAGTGCCCAAGAAAAACTTGCATAGCCAAAACGAGGCCCAAAAAGGCCTCAAAACATGCATAACACTTCCACACATTGCCCAAGAAAAACTTGCATAGCCAAAACGAGGCCTAAAAAGGCCTCAAATACAAAATCTCAGAACACTCTAGCCCTACAAATGTCATGTGTACAATATAATGCCCCTCTGCTTCACCCCGCGAAAGGTGGCTCAAACTGTGACAATGCACCTACTACTTGTTGCAGATTTGCTTCCAAATCAAAGTAAAAGAGATGAAGTTACCCCTATCCATGTATTGCTTCCTTTACTTGCCTCTAGCTTACCACTTGAGCTCTCTTCATGAATCAACGCTCTGACACCATGAGAAGAGCAATCACACAAAGGAGTAGACAAGCACACAAGATAGATGGATGACTGAATTTTCTTATGTTCTCTTCTCTTCTATACAACCATAATATAAAGATAATTGATCTATAGTGTGGACCCGACTACATGAGTTGATACTATAACTATATCATAACTCTAGTAATCCAAAGTGATTGTCTCATAGTCTGTAAACCACCAACGGCATATCACTTATTAATCTCACAAACCATGCCTATGGCAGAAGTGTGCGGAGCCTGCATCCTAGTGTGTCATCCACTTTAGTTGAGCTCGATATCACTACATAAGTCACCAAATATATATTTTTTAAGTAATAGTTCCAAATGCATTAATGTTGAGACTTCTAAAGAGCACTGCATCCACTACAAACAAGGGAGTGAGTGAGAGGTGGCCCAGGTTTATACAAGACAAATTGAAGCAATTCTAGATCTCCAAGTAAGATAGGAAATTTTGGACCGAGAGGTTAAGAAGAGTAAGACCGAAGGAGCTATGTTAGCAAAATAAAGATTCACAAGCAATATGAAAAGGCCAAATAGGATGAAGGATAAGGGAAGATGCAAGATTTGACACCAAGAGCAAGAAAAGACCCCACAGCAAGCCAAAAGAGCGAGAAGAAGGAATCAAAGCCCAACAAGTGCCTATCAAGATCAACACTAAGGGCTTAAGAGATCAAAAGCTCAAAAAAGGGAGCTGCAAACTCAAAAGGAAAATCTTACAATCACTCAAGATAAACAAGAAACTTTCTTAACAATAAAGTCACAACATTTAAAAAAAAGAATAAACAAGCAAAAAAAAAGATAAGAAAGATTAAAGTTGTACAAAAGATAGGAGGAAAGATTAAAGAAGAAGCCAAGTAGTAACAAAGAAAGGAATAGAAAAATAAGAAAGTAGAAAAGCCAAGCAATAAGGTGAAGAAAAAGCGAAAGAAAGGACACAACAAGCAAAATGGGCCAAGAAACAAGCAAAAGAAAAAGCCTAGGCTCAATTTTTATTTTTTTAAGAATATGAATGAGAGCTACAATAACGAAAGTAATAAGAGGGTTCATCGACCAAGAAAAACAATCCACATTCAATAATCGAAGATTCATTCTTGAAGGAAAATCAAATAGACTAACCTAATCAACGCACAAACAAGGAAAGGAATTGAAGACACCTAAGAGTCAAGACTAGAACAAAGTACCACCTCAAATCTCAACACTCCAAGACTTCTCTCCAACACTTTCCAACGGAATCGACCACCAAAACCGATCAGCCCCTTTGAAATCTGAGGTCAAGCCCAATAAAACTCACTGGGAACACCCAACCGAAAGGTAGAGAAGCCGAGGAAGCGAGAGGGCTGTCAAAGCCGCTTGCCGAGCAACACCACACAATCAAAACCAACCTCCATTGTTCAGTTTACAGAAAATACAGCCCACTCACCACCAACCATTGCAAAAAACGCTTACAATAGAAACACAACCCACTAGATAGCATTGTAACCTTTCTCCTTAATAAAATCCATGGAAATACTCTTACCATTTCTTTACTAGAATAGGCAACGGATGTAACAATTCTAACGACTTCACACACTCTAATTTAGTAACTTGACAATGTAAACAATGTGTCGCATAATGATTTTACATGTTTTTTTAACCATGGCCACCAGTAAAAACGTTTAATGAGCTCAATGGTTTTCGTAATTCCTGGGTATCTAGCACATGGACTATCATGACATTCTCGAAGGAGATTAATAGAGGGGCAAGAATATGGCTAAGAAGAAAAAATGCTAATGAACAGAGGTGTTTGGAACACAGCCACCACAAAAACGCAACCACCTTCTCTGGAAAAACACAGCCTAACAAAAACGGAGGAAGGGGGCGGGAGGGGGGGGGGGCGCGGGGGGGGGGGGGGTCGCCTGTGAAGCCACCAGCGATAATACCATGTTACGAAAGAGGCCATGAAAAATCACGAACAAACAACAAAATTACTAAGGTAAATAAAAGACCAATATAAAAAAACCAAACAAATTCAAGCAAGGCAACAAGCACTCAGAAAATCCAAACAACTCAGCAAGTCAACGCAGGAAAAAAAGACCTGAAGAAACAATTGCAAAATAAAGACTGCGACGAAACAAAATCAACAGCTGGAAACATTAATACAAAACCGAGAATATCAGAAGAAACGATAAAACTGACACGAAGGTGTCTTTATACAAGAAACCTGGCTGTGAATACATTGCAAGATAAACTTAAAGATGTACTGCAAACCCTCTTCCGAGATGTAGAACATACGAATTAGGAAGAGGAGAACAGTAACGCCAACGAGGGCATGAGCGAAAAGGAAGCTTGGGTGCGGTAAAGCCTGATGCAGAACCAACTTTCAATCATTCACCACTTAAACGACAGAGTGACTGGTCACAGCAAGAAAAGTATAACAAGAAAAAGCCACCGATGGTATAGACTAGAATAGATTATTAGTAGAAGATCCAATCATATTTTGTATGAAGGCGCAGTGATTATAATATTAGAAGTAGCATGTCATAACGGAGATGTCCCTAGAAGCTGTACCACCCCGATAACTATCAAATAGGAGTTGTCGTCTAGCGCCAAAGGATCTGTTAATTTTTTGCTCTTATGGAACTTTGATCTGTTAGAACTCATTGAACTTAGGCCTTATGATGTTCACATGATATTAGAATAGTCATTTGCAGTTCTTAGGTGTTAATGTACTGATCTAATTAGAGAACCAATGATCAAGGAGAGTAAGAGAAGCGGTAGTCAAGGTGCTCATGGGGGAGGCCATATAATGCCAGTCACCCAAGTCCCAATGCAGACGGATTAGGAGGCAATTCTCCCATTGCCAAATATCCTAATCTGCTACCTCCAGTGGGGAGTGGTCAATGTGCCACTCCTGCCCAAGGAAGCCTACTATTATAACTTGTAAACACTGGAGGGAGCCCGGCTGAGTAAGACTCCTGTATAAGGCAGTACTGCCAAGCAAGTCAATCAGGGTCCACCACTGTGGGCGGCAGCCAAATCTAGCTGTGTACACTCAAAATTTCTCCCGACATCAAGCTCATAACACCTCTTGCAAAGGCACCAAGCAACACTTCAGCAATAATTTTGACGTGTGTCGACACAATTTCTTGTCATGGAGAGAAGCACGACCCTGAAACTATGGGTTGGAACAATGCCTGTCTGCAAAATTAACAGTCAAGCTTGAATTGCTTAAGACTCTCATCCTACAACATGAAATATACGCATATCCGACCAAAAGAGGACCTCTAGGATCACCCTGTTGTCCTTCAAAGACCAATATTTCATCACAATTTTAAATGCTACAAATTTCAATTGCTTCACTATGACTTCATATCCTTGCTTACTTGATACACAAAACATTTAAAGCTTATGCAAAACCCCACACTAATATAGTAATATAATAATCTTTTAAAAAACATTTAGTACCTAGATAGCAAGTAGTAATGGAGCTTTGGAACATAAAGAAGAATGACATTTCAAAATGCAGATTCCCTTTGAGACAATGCTCTTGTACGGCTATCTTGAGTTTCTGCTTTAGAGTGTGCGACACTACGAGGGGGCAAGAGGCAAAGAGTCGGACACACATGCAACTTAGAAGGGTGGCTTGAATGAACCAATGCTGATGGTGATGTGCAGACGTTGACCATATATGGCGTAGCCCTTGTCCCGGTATAATCATTGATTTGGCAGCTGTACAGCAGAATCCTGCACGACAAGAAGTTTGACAGCAAACCCAATGTCCCTTTCCTCTCTAGTGCACAACTTTCTGCTAGAACGATGAGCCAAAAAAAAGCAACATATTCCATAAGAATAAACATGTTCATTAGATGGTAAGACAACTCAAAACAAAAAAAGCAATCCTTGGCCAGTTTCTCTTTAGGATAGCTTGAATCATGGTTCCACTTCTGAGTGTGGAGACCATGTCACACACATGACACAACAAAGAAAAGCACGATATTCAAAAGCATCTACTGATACATTGGAAGAGAAAGCTCTCTTCCTTGCTCTAAACAATGGTACACTTTTATAACCCTTTCTTTACACTGAAGCACCTTATGCATGATCATGGCTGTAAAATATCGGATGATGGAAATCAGAATTCAGAGTTCTGAAGCCAACAAATTGCATTAGCTTCAACATTGACTTTGAAATCTCATCAAACCCCGTTTTCGGTAGCTGCTAAGCCAAACAACAAAGACTTCTCCACAGTCTTAGGCCATGCAAGGGGTGAGCAGCATCAAATGCTGTGGAACGTACTCCCTTCAGGAGGCTGTGGCAGCTTTCTGTTGTGAGAGGTACCCATCTCTCGTTTCAACTCTGTCAAGATCTTTTCCATGTTATACTCTCTTCGCCAATTTGCAAGTAATGAGAAATGCCTTGGTTCAACCTGTCCAAAAAGATAGAAAAGGGAACAACAGAGAAAGGTCAATACCCACAGCTGCAAAGAGAGCTATATTCTGTGAGGTTCTAAGACAACTCCACAAGCTTAACAAAAAGACCACATCCAGGCCTTGAGAACAGACAACAACAGTCATGCTGACATGTTTCCCGTCATCGTGTGTCCTTGAAACTTTGCTTATGCCTTGCACACAACTAAAAACATGTGGATCCATTCATTAGTACATACAAAATCTAGACCACAAGAAAAAGCATTTCAAATTATGGAGAAATGGATCTATTCATACGCAATCTAGACCATCAAAAAAACCATCTCAATTAAGGACAAATGGACCCATTGCAGACAAAGTCACAGTTTAGTCACTAAAGATGTTGACCCATCATAAGATGCATGTAGACATTTGGCTAGGGCTAATATGGTAGAGAAGCACAAAGTGAAATGAGCCCTATACAGAAGGAGCAATGACTTGAGTTGGGTATTTGCACCAGACAAACAATGCAACTCCCCTCATGAATGCAAGCTCACTCAACTACCTAGCACCCAAGCTGCTTCCTGGTAATAACCCTACTTGCCTCCGGGAGACACGACCTTGCTGCTGCAATCAGCAGCCTATGCCAGTGAGGGGGTTTGTGCAACTGACTCTGGCCTCATGCATGCAAGCACATACTAATTAAGCAATTGCCAGAACTTGACGTTATTTAGAATGAGAAAGTGATCAGTCTCTTATCACCAAGCACACACTTAGATTCCATGTACACTGAGATTGGGAACAGCAAATAGGTCAAGACTTGGTACATATACCAACAGAAAAATCAGGTTATCTGCTAACTTAATGCAATGAGGGTTTACTCACAAAGCTTCAAACCATCAATTCCATCATGCATGGCATAGACTTTGTGCTATAAAATCCTCACTCCATCATCAGCACAGGCAGACTCAGCCATGATCAAGCCTGTCCCAATCTACATGCAATGTACCACATGCGCGTGCACATCGTCTGACTGCAAAAGGTATAAATTGTAACCTTTTGATGTTGGAGAAGCATGAATAAAGCTATCCACAAACTATCGGTACCAGTCATTAAAAAAAGCTTCATAACTGCACAGTGCACAGTCACTCAGTGATCATTAAAAGAAACAATATTCCCACATGAGCGCGCACATCATCTGACTGTAAAAGGTATAAATTGCAACCTTTTGATGTTCGAGAAGCATGAATAAAGCTATCCACAAACTAGCAGTACTAGTCATTAAAAAAAGCTTCATAACTGCACAATGCATGGTCACTCAGTGATCGTTAAAAGAAACAATATTCCCCCAGCGCATAGCGTTTCAGAAATGTTTTCATACGTGCCCTTTTTTTTTATGTTTCATAAAACAAAGGGGGAATAAAATGCTTATTTTTTTTGCCTGGTACATGCAAAAATGTTGTTTTTTGGCATGCCAACATCAACATAGGTCCACAATGGGTGCAAATTACCTTTCCTTAACAATTAAGACTAAGAAATGCATTTCAGGGTAAAGAACATTTCGTGCTGTTTCGTATTGTATAAGATACATTTCTATGCAACCATGCCCCTGCCATGTGCATGCACATGGACATGCCTAATTCAAGGCTAATTCTCATAGGCAGCAGATAAACATCTAGATTAGGGCTCTAGCATGGGTCCAAGTGTGCACAAAAGACAGCCAGGGGGGCTTAGATCCAGACGGCCAGATTTATGAAGGCTTAAGAAGCAGGTAGGCAGCATATATACACATGGGATTTGTCCTCTTGCCGACTGTTGGTCGGCCAGCTTCTTGGGCATATTTTGGGCCTATAAAAGGCTAGGCCATGATTCATTCTCAGCATCTCACTCCCACTTGGGGATCAGGTCATGGATAGGACCCTTGATGTCTAGAGTAGGTCTACAGTCTCCTTTTGGAAGGCCAGAGGCCACAGACTTTTGAACAAGACTACTACTTGATATAATTAAAACACAACTATATATTGTCAAAATACGCAGCGGAGATGATGACCAGATCTGGGAACACAAGAGCAAAACGCAGTGCAGAAAATCACAGCACAAGAGATAGAGTGGTAGAGGCGTGTAACTCTGCTCTATATACACAAGAAGATCCCGGGGATGATACAAAATGGAATGGGGGCCATGGGGCCATTTTATATGGCCCCAAATACCCAGTCGGCCTGTGCTAAAGGCAGCCAACTGGCCCTGAACCTCCACGACCACCAAATACCCACAGTTGGCCAGCTGTCCTGAGTCGGCTGTACAGATATGAGGTCGGGTTTTTGAAGGTACAGTCGGCCAGCACAAAGACCCTCCTGCCAACACAGGGAAGCCACCCAAGCCATAGAAAAAATAGGAAAAATGGGTGAAATATACGGAGAGTGGGGAAAAATGAGAAAGTTTCCTCTGACTGACGAACACAAGAACTACCAACATCAGTATTGGAGAGTTCCTACCATCTACTGGCAAGCTATCCACCACCTGGTCCCAGAAAGCCTGCACCTGCAGCGTATCCACACTTAAGTGGCCATTACCAAACTGCCACTCATCACAAACCTGAGGACCTCGGAGAGAGAGTGCTGAAAGCTTGTAAACTCCATTCTCCACTCCGCCTTCCCAAACTACCTGGCTTGTTGCTTTGTCCCGGAGAGCAACAAAGTGCTCATCAAACTCCACCCATACGCCAATCTTGCAAACCTGATGCACTGACAACAACAGATGAAAACCAAGTGACGGAACATACAACACCTAGGAGGAATGCTTCCCCCCTCTGCCATCGAGAACTATCTCCATCCTGCCCTCACTGTGAACTGGGATAGTGGATGTATCCCCAGTAAAAATGTGACCAAAAAACCTACAAAGATCCTATAAACCGAAACAGGAAGGAGTCATGTGCCTGGAAGCACCACTATCTAGAATCCACTCCCGAGTATCCGTTGCGGAGAGTCCTCCAATCTCCTCCCTGCCTGAAGAAAATGAAACATCGGTGTCCACCACCTCCAGGTGCACAAAAGCCGGAGTCTTCATGATTGCTGCTGAGGAATCTTCACCCTTCTCGGTCTTCTGCTTGGGACACTGCCTCCAATAGTGGCCTCTCGCCACAATCATTACAGGTCCCCTATGCCTTTAGTTTCTCGCGGTCAGTAACGAACTTCTTCTCAGAAGACTTCTCTGACGAAGCCTTCCCTTTGCCCGTGTTACGGCCTTTCAACCGTTGGCCAGTTAAGGCCTCCGAACCTCCACCCTGAGGAGGGTTCGTGAATCATTCCTCCTGGTCCAAGACCATGGACACAAGCTCCTCCCACGTGATGGTGCTGAGCCTGCCACTAGTAATCAAAGACGAGTAAAATGCTGAGTACTGAGAAGGCAAGTGTGACAGCAACATTATGGCCACATCCTCTGCCGATATCTCCTTCCCAGCTTGAAGAACTTCCTGCTGAAGAGCCTGCAACTTGTTAATATGCTCCCGCATCGTCAACGACTTTGCAGGGCTCATAACCCGCATCTGTACTTCCAAGGAAATCCTCTTCATGGGCGATACCCTATTGTAAAGAGAGGCCAAATGCTGCCATATACCTCTGGCCAGCGTCATATGCTTTACATAATTGATTACCTGCGGTGTGCAGTTGAGAAAGATAAACGAACGGATCCTGGCGTTGACACGATCCCACATCTGTGCCTGTGCTCCCGGTCCTTTCGGATCGACTGTAACTCCCCTTCCTCTACTTCCGGTCGTGGAACCCCAACGACGAAATCAACGAGGTCGTAAGACTCCATAACAGATTCCATCATAACCTTCCATATGCCGTAATTGCTCCCGTCCAACTGACGGTCCACCGAGAACGTGGAGAGTGTCGGGATCTTCACATGCCTCTCGGCCATCTCAAATAGATCTACCATTGCGGGGATGTACTTTGAAAAGGGTGGGAGGGTGGGAACAAAGAAGAACTAACACTTGCAAGTGGGCTGTCCAGCAAATCAGCCCGCCGTCCTCTTGCTTCTCCTCTTCCCGAAAAGTCCACCAATCAGCAACACTACAGTCCCCCTCTTGCTCACACAAATCCCAAGAACTATCTAGAGCCTAGGCTCTGATACCATGTCAAAATACGCAACGGAGATGATGACCAGATCTGGGAACACGAGCAAAACGCAGTGCAGAAAATCACAGCACAAGAGATAAAGTGGTAGAGGCGTGTAACTCTACTCTATATACACAAGAAGATCCCGGGGATGATACAAAATGGAATGGGGGCCATGGGGCCATTTTATATGGCCCCAAATACCCAGTCGGCCTATGCTAAAGGCAGCCGACTGGCCCTGAACCTCCATGACCACCAAATACCCACAGTCGGCCAACTGTCCTGAGTCGGCTTGAACAGATATGAGGTCGGGTTCTTGAAGGTACAGTCGGCCAGCACAAAGGCCCTCTTGCCAACACAGGCAAGCCACCCAAGCCATAGAAAAAATAGGAAAAATGGGGGAAAAATACGGAGAGTGGAGAAAAATGAGAAAACACCTAATAAGGGCGGGCACACCCACAACAGAGGCCCTGGTGTATAAAAATAGACAAGAGATGACTTCTAACATATCTCTCTCCCCTCTCTTTGTTAGTGACTTGCATCAAGAGTTCCTATGCGGTACTTAGGCCTGAAAGATTCAGAGAAGACTCCAGCGCTTCCACATGTCATAATGGTATCAGAGCTTCAGGCTCACCAAGGCTAAGTGCTCAAAGTGTCCAAGGAAGGTGCACAAATCCAAGGAAAATATGTGTTAAGACCCCCCAAAATCTGGTTGGTGTCAAGCAAGACCCAAGGCAAGGGTTTCATGGAAAGTCGGCAGTCATTTGGGGCTGCCAAGGAAGGCCTTTATGGAGCAACTCCGAGGGGTGAAGCCAAGGGTGCCAAGATCAACTTCGAGAAGAATGAACATTGTTGTGTTCCAAGGACAGGGCAAAGAAGGCAAGGGAACAAAGTGGAACAGACACACAAATCTCTACACTAGATCTGGAGTAGATTCATAGACATGGCAAGGTTTTCAATGAAAAGATTGCCAGGATGGAACGATGACAGATTTGGGTGTACAGAAGGAGACAGGGATGATGACAATCATCCAAGGTCAAAAGTGTCATCAAGATTAGCAAGAAAGGAAGTCACGTGCATGCACACGAACATGCCTTATCAAAGGCTAATTCTGATAAGCAGCAGATATACATCTAGATTAGGGTAAAGCACACAGAAGACAACTAGGAGGGCGTACATCCAGTTGGCCAGATATATGAAGGCTTATGGAGCAGGTCGGCTGCATATATACACATATGGGATTTTGAGCATATTTTGAGCCAATAAAAGGCTAGGCCATGATTCATTCTCAGCATCTCACTCCCACTTGAGGATCAAGTCATGGATAGGACCCTTGAGGTCTAGAATAGGTCTATAGTCTCCTTTTGGAAGGCCAAACTTTTGTATAAGACTACTATAAAATATACCAAAAACATAGCTATCTCTCTCTATCTGTCTTTGTTGGTGATTTGGATCAAGAGTTTTTATGCAATACTTAGGGCTGAAAGAAGACCCCCAAAGCTTCCACATGTCAAACCCAGCATGGAACAACAAAACCCCGTTTCAAAACGGGCGTGTTGGAAGGGGAGGAAGAGGAGAAACCAGGGGAAGAAGTTGGGGGGGAGGGGGGGGTGTTGAGGGGAGGTGGGGAACATATTGTAACCAGCCATGGATGGAGAAACAAAATAGTGGGAATAGGTAACAGAAATGAAGTCCAAAACTGTAAATCTGTATTATGCAAATAGGAATAAGGCGTTCCACTGTCTACAAGACAATTCCCCCTATCTGTGTCAACATCTCTTCTTCGGAATAGAAGAACATATCATGTGCTTATTACAATGTGCATTGTACTAAGCTACATGTAAAACAACCTCTGTAGAATACAAGAACGTATCATGTGCTTATTACAATGCACATGATATACTCTTCAGAATAGGAGAACGTATCATGTGATTATTACAATGTACATTGTACTAAGCTACATGTAAAACAACCTCTGTAGAAATAGAATGGACATCTAAAATAATGTGATCATAGATTAACCTAGATAGGGAAAGAGGTAGATTGCAACACTGCACATCTGTCACATACAAGAAGAAACACAACGAAACTTGTAAAGAGCCTGTTATTACCACTCCAGTGTCTTGGTTTACGCAGGTCATGTTGATTCTTGAATAGAATTTAACAGTTGGAGGCTTGTCTGGGTAGTCTTTATCACAGAACAACTTCAGCTGATATATCCGTCCTTCATGTACAGACTGCACAAGAAGTAAAACCATCAGAATGCATGGCATATACCAATCATAGGCCAACCAACCATTTGCACATAGCACAAGACAACAACTGATCCTGTTTCATGAATTGATTAGACAGGCTAGCGTTTAAGGTGAAAGTTTGACTTACATTGTGAGGCCCAATGATGGTGCCCGTCCAAGACCGCATGAAGATATCATCACTGTCGTCCATTCCATAGCTGACAGTCCCGTCCCCAATCCCTTTCTCCCCCCTTTCCAGCTCCTCCAGCAGTCTAAAATTCCTGGGAACTGCACAGGAACTTTAACAAACAGACCAAAACTGCATAGGAACTTTTACAAACAGACCAAAACTGCCAGGAATTCAAGAATTCCTAACAAAAAGTTACTCCATTTCAGCTAAGCAGTTACTCGCACTAAAATCTGATGACAGGGAGGGTTTGCGAGGGGGGTGTGCAGATTGCATAGGCAGTCTCATGGTTGGATGGACCCGGCATCCTATAACTCAGGGATTGATCATTCATTTTGCTAGCCCTATGGGTAACAGATCATAAACCGTTTTTGGCTAATCTATAAAAGCAAAAGCTCACAAATTCGTTCAACGGTTGGCGGATGGCTGAAACCACTTGTCAAGTGGATAAAGCGGAAATCACATTCCTGCTAGAAAAAATAAACAAGAGATCACATTCTTATGGTTCCTTTCTGTCCACAGTTACCATCGTTTATGGACTGGTTAACTTAATCAGCTGTATTGAGAACTAAAACCTCTAAAAGTGACTTGGAGTGAAACCAGTTAACTCGTAGACAGGAAAACACAAACTGAAGGTTCCTTTTGGCTCAAATATTAGCTCTAACATGCCACCCAAGGGAAGATCGTAGACAGGAAAACACAAACTGAAGGTTCCTTTGGCTCAAATATTAGCTCTAACATGCCATAAGACAGAAATCAGTAGTTCTTGCAGCTTAAACTGAGATCTTCTCTACTGAGGCCATCCAGGAAAAACTGATCTGTTTAGCTTGGCATGTTCTGCTCCTTCCAGACGACAAGAAGATGCACGGAGACTTACCTACAACAGAAGCTCCGGCCGTCGCCATTGTTGGATTGCTGCTTGCTGAAGACGATGATGGTGATGAGGCTAAAGAAGATGGGATGCTGTCGCCCCTCTACGGGCTCGCACGCGCGCCCGCCCGCCTCGAGAAGCGGCCTGGTCCAAAGAATGTTAGAACAGTAAGGGTTCTCTCCTTTTTAAGAACTCTTTCACACATGTCCGGACGAATGAAAACCTGGGCCTTTTTGCCCAAGCACTCTTTATTAAATTTATTAAAGAGACCTCTCCACGTGGACAAACGAGAGGGAAAAAGGGACCAAGGAGAAAGGATAAATTTTTGAATTTTTTGGAGTTTACCATCGGGTTCACGCTTGGTAGAAGGAAATATTTTTATTGTTGTGCATGTAAGAATTAATGCTGATTGCTATTTATTCTCTCTGTCTTAATCGCTAGGTTTGCACACGCGTGTTGGTTTCATTGTGTGTGTGCGCGCGCCAAGGGAGGAAGAAAGAGGGGGGTTATGAGCCACAGGCTAATCGTACAATTGGAAGCCTTAATTTGGAATTATAGCTGGTTTACTATAGAGGATGCAGTGCCAAAAAAAAAAAACTAACCATGTAGATGCAACCCTAATTATGTAGATAGAACCCTAATTGTATGATTTAAGCCCTAACTTATGGATCAGGCACTTGCATGTAGGCAGGCAAGGATGCGCAAGGTGTAGAGGACGTGGTCTGCTGGCTTGGTAAGGTCCACATTGATGGAGTTAGTGATTAGGGAGTCGTAGAAGCCCTGACCAACTTGCAGTGTATGAAGAAGCAGGGAATCATGCTCCAAAATCTTGTAGCCATTCTATAAGTAACCTAGAAAAAAGCTATGCTTTTCGTCCCCTTCTTCTTTTTCTTGATCCTCGTCAACTATGCAGATTTGTTCAACAAACACGATAATTTACCATTAGGTTGTAAGGATTGAGATCAATGGAGGGCAGATAGGAACCTTATTCGACATTGTCGATGGGTAATAACATAAGGCTATACGCAGTGTAATTATAATAAGGCTAGCAAATATATACGCAATGTTATTTAGACATTACATCTGGTATTTATTGAGTAACATAAGGCTAGCAAATAAATACGCAGTGTAATTACTTGACAATAAAATGTTAAGTCTATGTGTGTGTGTGTGTGTGTGTTTTAAGGGGTTTGTGTGCGAGAGTACAAAAGAGACGGTGCTTGTGAAAACTATTTGTGTGTGTAGACTCAAAAGAGTGACATAATATAGGAATAAGTTCAAAGAAAATGTAATATTTTTTTTTGAAAAAAAATGACAATTGTGCTCCAAAAATGAGAAAATAACTTTTTTGATAAATGGTTAAGAAGTTATTAGAGAGTGAGTTTATAGAAGGGAAGAAGAGGCCCAAGTTCCAAGCTATAAGATATGGAGCAAAGGGTGTGAAGAAACATGGGTGGGAAGAGACCAAGGGAGGGTAGTAGAGAATACAAAGAGGGGGCAACTCGAGAGGGCCCAAGGAGCATAGAGATAGAGAGAGAGAGAGAGAGAGAGAGTAGTGTGAATGTGAGATATGAGAGATGAGAGGCTACCTAGAGGAAAACTTGAGACAAGACTGCAGCTCATATATCATTAAACAATTTCAAAAATAGATTTTCCAATGCTTCAAATCATGTGACACGACTTATGAGTCATGAATGAGAGAACATGTTCAAATAAAAAACTAAAAAAAGTGTTTAGGCAATATGTGACTTTTTTATTGAAAGTAAGGCACACTACCATGGTGATGGTGGTGGGGGCAACCTCCATGCCATGTAGGCTTACGCCTTCAAAAATCTTAGCCATAATCCTCTCTCACATATGCTCTCTCACACTCACATGATCCATCTTATATCTCATTGCATCGATTCCACACATCTTGCATCTTGATCCCTCATTTTAAGATTAAAGGAAATGCAAGCCTAACTTTGAAAAATTATTTCATTTATAGATGGTTCTCTCTTTTAACATTTTTGCAAACTATAATTTTTTTGTCTAGCGGTCTAGTGTTGTGAAAGGGCCAAACTTTAAATTTTAACTATAAATAGCCAAAGGTGCCTTCTTTCTCATTTTCACGCGATAGAAACCAAGCACGAGCTCACACTATCTCTTTGCATTCACATGGCTACCCACTTTGATAACTTTTGTGAGTTCCTCTCCACCACCCCGTGGGCGGGCAAGATCGAGCTCTTTGTCATGTTTGCTCGTGAAGTCGACTTTGAAAAGTCGCTCGCCCTTGCATCCCAACATTATGAGACGCAGATTGCATACATGGAGCAATACTTGGCTCCCCACTCCATCTCCTTTCCCCATTGCCCCAATGATCGATGGGTGCCTGTTGAGCTGCTTAAGTACATTCAACAATATGCTTCATCGATATTTGTATCCCCGCAGGAGCTTACTATACCTTCAATAAGCAGGAGGTGAAGAGGTTGGGGAAGGGCAAGGTAAGAACTAGGTTCCTCTCGTGGCTTGCCACTTTTGCGTTCCTCATCAGCGGGGCGATGAGGATTCGGATGAGGAGGTAGAGATGCCTACATTATAGTTGGTAGGGTATTTGAGTGATGACAAGGAAGTGAAGGCAGTAGGAACGAGTGCTGGTGTGGAAGAGCAGCTTGCATCATCAAAGCACTTTCTAGAGGGTGCACAATCTGCAGAGCTGAACAGCCCACTATAGTAGAAGATGCAGGGCCACGAGGAGAGCAAGGTGCTGCCAGAGCTTGAGATCAATCTCTTGAGCACCATTGTGGTGGAAGGTGAAGAATGACCTTGAAAAGGCAGCTGGCTTGAGAATGGATGAATGCTTGGGCATTATATGCACGTGATGTGAGGTGGACCTTGATACGCCCAACATCGGTCCTCACCTAGATAGTGTTATATTATCCCTTGGAGAATCTATCATAGCAGAGACAGTTGCTTTGGTCAAGGAAACTGTGGTTGAGACCGCAGAGCAAGGCCTAGTTCCAAAGGAGGAATTCACAACCTTACAAGACAAGCTAGAGGCTGAAAAGGATACCCTTGCTGTGCTGGAGTGATGGAGGAGACCAAAGCACCTAAAAAGGATGAGGCTAAGTCCTCGATTGACCTCTCCGCTCCCACCAGCACTTTGGCAAAAGAAGACATTGAGCAAGAGGTAATAATCGACCTTTTACAACTTAGAAACATTTGTATAGGAAAATATTTTGATTTTTTCTTTGATTGCAGAGGGTGGTTGAAATTGACGCATTTGCTGGGAGAGGCGGCGGCAGCAGAGACCAGGCCAAGGTCCATGGACATGATGCTGCGTTGGCACACTATCTTGGTCGGCTTCCTGTGGATGGCATCGCCATTATCCACCACAGGGACTACACCCCTCAATCTGCCTTCACTCTCTTCTTTTTGAAAGCCCTCTCTAAGGTGCTCTGTGTAGCCTCTATGGCACAGAGCACCAAATGTATAGTTCTGATTAAAAAATCCCTTGCCTTCGATGTTTTTAGTTCTGAATTTAGGGATAAGCTTCTTGCTTGTATAGGTATAGCCAGAATCGTAGGCATAGAGGATCCTCAAGAAATAGCCTAATCACTCCTTGAGCACACTCTACCCAATAATAAGAGAAGGAAGCTCAATATTGTAAGAAAGCTTTTGTAAAGATGATGTATCACTTCTTTTTATGAATACAATACAGTTTTTGCAAACTTATTTTCATCAAGTATATCATTATTTTTTCTAGTTTGTACCATCAATGTTTTTGTGAATGCATTAGAAATGACCGTGGGAGCCTGGGGGAGCAGTGCCAGAACAGTGCAAATTTTGAGCCTGCACTGCTACTGTAGAGCGTTCTGGCACAGCTTCCCCAGCCCTTTAGGAGCAATTCTGATGCATTGGATGATAAATAATGTATTTTTATACATCATTAAAGGTATTTTTATCTTGTAAATTATTGTTTTTCATAATCAATGTAAACTTCAAATGCATCAGAAATGATTTTGAGTGGTTGGGGAAGTAGTGCCAAAACAGTGCGAATTTTGAGCCTGCATCGCTGTTGTAGAGCCCAAATTCGCATTGTTCTGGCATAGCTTTCCTAGCCCTCCAGGAGCAATTCTGATGCATTGGATGATAAATAATGTATTTTTACACATGATTAAAGGTATTTTATCTTGTAAATTACTGTTTTTTATAATTAATGTACTCAACTTCATATAAATGCATCAGAAATGATCCTAATAAGTGGTTGGGGGAGCAGTGCCATAATAGTGTGAATTTTGAGCCTGCACCGTCGCGCTGTAGAGCCTAAATTCGCATTGTTATGGCGGCATAGCTTCCCCAGTCCTCCACCAAGAGCAATTCTGATGCATTGGATGACAAATGATGTAATTTAACACATGATTAAAGCTGTTTTTATCTTATAAACTATTGTTTCTCACAATTAGTGTACTCAACTTCATTATAAATGCATCAAAAATGATCCTGAGTGGCTAGGGGAGCAGTGCCAGAACAGTGCAAATTTTGAGCCTGCATCGCCGTTGCAGAGCCTAAATTCGCACTGTTCTGGCATAGCTTTCCTAGTCCTCTAGGAGTAATTCTGATGCATTGGATGATAAACACTGTTTCTCACAACAATTAGTGTGCTCAACTTTATTATAAATGCATCAGAAATGATCCTGAGTGGCTAGGGGAGAAAAACTAGAACAGTGCAAATTTTGAGCCTACATCGCTGTTGCAAAGGCCAAATTCGCACTGTTCTGGCACAACTTTCTCAGTCCTCCATGAGCATTTCTGATGCCTTGGGTGTCAAACTAGCACATGATAGACACTCCATGTTAAACAAACATGACATCGAGACATTGTAAGAGAAACTTAAAATTTTAATTATCAGAAGGTTACAAATGAAAGCCAGATAGGCTTGTTACAAAGGGGGTTTGAAACAAACGAGTTGCTTAAAAAAGAAGGTTAACATCTCAGATCTCTAGATCGTGTCTTGCTCGCCTCGAATGCGCCGGCTAGTTGCATGTCCTTGGCAGATATGGTAATCCTCTTTGCATGTATTGCAAGGAGGTTGGTGTCTTCAAAAAGCCCAACAAGGTAAGCTTCGGAGGCTTCTTGCAATGCTTCAAGGGCAATCCCCTGCACACGAAACTCTATTCTATATCGTTGGATAATCTCCTTCACTGTGCGAGCAAAAGGGACTCTTCTTATCAGCAGGCAACTCAGTGTTCCTCTGATAAAACTTGATTTCTTATAGAGCGCTATGCTCTTGGCACATCCTTCTCCTTGGAGCTCTCTGTGTTGTGTTGGTGCTTTGGCAAGGTTGGGACTTCCTCGGCTTGAAGAGCTTGACCTTTCTACGCTTGCGCACACTTACCGGAACCTCCTCTTGGTCTCTCTCATAGTCTGAATCCTCCTCCTCCCGTTACTGTGGTACCTGTGTATCAAGTTTCTCCCGGGTAGGTAGGGGACCCTGTCCTGGTAGTAGGGTCTTGCCACCTATGGTGCTGCGCAATGTAGGAATGTTTTCACCAACCCAGTCGAACTACTCATCATCATCGGCCTCTCTGTCTTGATCTCTGGGGTGGCTGCATTGTGGGGTCTTCTTCACATGCTTGTTCCCACTAGAAGGGCCTGCATGTGTGTGCGTTGGTGTTGCTGTGGGAGGAGGGTTGGACTCTGGTGATCCCATTGGGCATGTCCTCGAATCCAAGGGGTCACTCTCTTCCGTGGTGTCGCCACAATATTATGTGGTCGTTGGGTGCCTTGCACTGTGTTTTGTGAAGGCATGGTAACACGTGCAGTGTTCTTGGTGCGTGCCATATCCATGTACGACTATGCTAACGTGGTGATGTGCTGGTGTCCTTACGTGGGTGCCTACGTAGATGTTGAGCTCAAGCTCTCTAAAAAAGTGAAATGAAAATGAAGTGAGAGAAGGAACTATTAATAGTTTTTTTAAAGGGCAAAAGAAAAACCTAACTAAACTTAATTTTTTTAGCCTTATTACATCTAGATTTATGCTGGTGCGTGCACAACCCAATGCCTCCCTTGTCTCCTCATTCGTGCACGCCAAGCACCATGCCTATGGGGAGCATTGGTCTGCAACCATTCAAGTCGAGCATGACTTTTTGTAGCCTTGCGTGCCTCTTGCACAAGCTTAGATTGTTGGGCCCACTCCCTAACCAATACCCTTCCAAAGGTTGTGCGATAAAATCAATTGAACATCTCTTGTAGATAGTTTATACGTGTTCCTCCTGTAGAAGCTCCACCTCCATGTCTTGTATTTTTGAAATAAACCCCTCTTGCTTTAGAATGTGATTTCTCCATCCCTTGGATACTCCACATGTCGAGCAATCCATACTTGTCTATGAAATAGGCACCATGCGCATAAACGATGTGCTGTACACATGACAATAGAATTTAATTAGAAAAAATCAAGGTTAAAACACTAGTTTATTTTTTTACTGTACAACTTACCATATAGTGTGTTACTTTACTCTCTCCCTAAGCACCTAGCACACTTTTGGTGAATTCTATGGTATGTTGTTGGAATGATGCTCGTTCTTGGGTAGTTGTGCTACTTTGATCCATAATGCAAACCATGTTATTGAAATTTATCCAAAGCTGTTTGCGCATATTTACAAGAGCTGGCATTGGACAATTTACATTTGTGGTGATTGCACACAGGTCTCTCTAGAGTCCCCAAGTCTTCTTTGAATTCTCTATGTTTGCTGGCTTCTCCAAAAATCTCCTTGCCTTTGATCCAGTTGTGGAGACCTTTTGAGCAACCTCGTATGACATACCAGAGGCCTGCTTATTCACTTCAATTTTCACGTTTTCACCAATGCATCCCAGAGAATTCAAAAGATGCTTTAATTTACCAAGGGCTGCAACTTTCCTCTCTTGTGTAGGCATTGTGAATGCATAATCGATATGGCACTTAAACAATCGATCAAAGATTCTCATGAATGCATGAAGTGTGCAAAAGTGAATATTCTTTAGTGGAAAATTAATGATGGGGCTCCAATTTGAATTCCTGTTTGGTTCTCCTAGCATATCAGGAGACATGAGACCTTCCACCCATCTTGCATTTGGTTGTTCCTCATCTTCATCACATTAGTTGACTCGATTGGATCTACTGCATCTTCCTGTTGCTTCTTTCCTTTCTTGGGGCCTTTCAAGGCATCCTTCCCAATAGAACCAACCTTCTGTATACCTTTTCCATTTGTCTTTTTTTGCCTATGAATATTAATCTGAGCATTGCAGTATGGACAAGGCCATCTTCATGTCGTGCATTGAGCACAACCCATCATGCATTTAATTGTCTTCAAATCTTCCCCAAGATGCCAATCCACCTTGAACTTTCCTATGTTTTCTACATCTTAAAATTGACCATCAATTTGCTTTTTGATTATATCTGTTATCCAGAGAGTCCTTTCAAACATCCATGTTAATACCTCATGTGTCGCCTTTCGTACCTCGAATGCACCAAGCCACCAGACCTCTTTCTCGAATTGCACTCTAAAACTTGGTTTGGTAGTCTTTTCCCATGCACATATCATGGGCTCATTCATGAGCATAATGCTCATACGTTCCAGCTTCCGACCTTTCACAATTTGGCACTCATCTAGCTTGAGCACAAATGAAAGTGTGTTCCCCAAAACTGTAAATAAACGATAATTTACAATATTCAAAACAAAATAATTGTCTTCATTTTCTACTAAAAAACATTGTAAGATTCCTCCCTCCAAGCTTTTGAGGTGTGCAGGTGTAAGAACCTCCCCTTCTGATCTTATAATGATTTCCCTCTCTGAAATAAAAGAAAGATCATGTTTTACCATGTTTTAGCCTGGAGAGAGAAAATGTCTAGAGGGAGGTAATTCAAAATTGAGATATTTTTGGATATAAAAATCCTCCTAGTGTTTAAAATGATTTCCCTTGAAAAAGAAATTCAAAAAGAACTTTCCAATGTACAATTGGAATTAATTAAAAATAGGTATAAAGGACCTTACCCTAAGGGTCCAGATTTTCAAAAAAAAATAAATTATGGTCCAATTAAGGTTCCTATGGACCAATAAGATTAATCCAAATATAGGGAGGAGATAAATTGAATAATAAAAGAAAATCCCCTAAAAATGAGTAAATGCTCACATAAGATGAAGAGTTGACTAAGGACAAGGTTTATTAATTAAAAAAGAAGAGATATTTAGAGGAAATGATGCATTTTGACACCTCAGTGTGGGGATCTCCCCTCATGAAGGAGGCACCTATTTCACATGTGTGGAGGAGATTTAAACTAAAAAATAATGAGATATTTTCATCTCTCCTCTCTCCTATTTCAACTAGATCCAAAAAGTAAGCTAAACTGACCCAAAAATGGTCAAAAATTGACCAAACTGATTTGGAAATTTCTAGAATCAGTTTGCTTGGTTAGAGGCTCACTTTTTCCTATAAATAGAAGCCTCCCCCTTTGTAAAAGCTTAATGGTGTTTTATGCACTGTTACTGTACTCCTACCTAGAGCCATTTACATTAAATTTTCTTAATAATTCAATTATTTTTGGCTTAATCCTCTCCAAAGCAATGGTGGCCACTCTTGCTTCAAACAAGAGTAGAACCCTCAATCCCTCAATACCTCAAGCCAAAGGAAAGCTTACAATCCCATGTAAACTAAATTTTTTTTTCTTTTTAATTTTTAATCTATGGTTTTCTTGATTTTCTATTTAGTTGATTAAAGTAAATTCTAATGCTATGCCTTGATGAAAAGGCCATCCCCTTCTCTTCTTTACAATTCAACCTTTCTTTATCCTAGAATGTTTAACAAAAAGATTAACTAAACTTTTCTTATTTGAAAATTTTGTAGATTAGAGTTCTTTACATCTAATTGGGGTTAATTTAAATTGAAAATAGAATGTTAAAAATGAGAAATGGTCAGCCATACAAAGGAGGTTATGGCAAAATTTTCTAAAATTTTGTGGAAAAGAAAGTTTATTTTTATGTTATTCCAAAAGAGATTCCCACCGTTTGTGCATTCTAAAAGAAATATTCTAATTTACTTCATGTACATATTCACCTATGAATATGCATGGATATCACGGATATTAATTATTGAATTTAATTTCTATGTATAGAAAGATGCATAATGAAAATTTTTATCATAAAAGTGTTGTTTTCATTGAATTTAATTTCTATGCATAGAAAGGTATGGAAATTTTTATTATAAAAGTGCTATTTTCATTGAATTTAATTTCTATGCATAGAAAGATGCATAAAGGATTTATTTTTATTTTAAAAGTGTTATTCTCATTAAAATTGATTTTATGCATAGAAAGATGCATAAAGGATTTTTTTATTTCAAAAGTGTTATTCTCATTAAAATTGATTTTATGCATAGAAAGATGCATAAAGGATTTATTTCAAAAGTGTTATTCTCATTAAAATTGATTTTATGCATAGAAAGATGCATAAAGGATTTATTTTTATTTCAAAAGTGTTATTCTCATTAAAGTTGATTTTTATGCATAAAAAGATTTTTTATAAAAGTGTTATTCCCACTGAAGTTGATTTTTATGCATAAATAGATGCGTAAAGAATCTTTATATCAAAATTAGAATTCTCTTAAATTCTATGTTTAAATTCTATGAATAGATGTAATAAGATGTGATGAGAATCAGATAGACGTGAATGAATGGATGTGATGTGAATAGAGGTAATGAGATGTGATGTGAATAGAGGTAATGAGATGTGAATAGAGGTAATGAGATGTGAAGTGAATAGATGTGATGAAATGTGATGTGAATCAGATAGATGTGAATGGATGGATGGATGGATGTGACGTGAATAGAGGTAATGAGATATGAAGTGAATAGATGTGATGAGATGTGATGTGATGTGAATCAGATGTGATGAGATGAGATGTGATGTGAATCAGATAGATGTGAATGAATGGATGGATGGATGTGATGTGAATAGAGGTAATGAGATGTGAGGTGAATAGATGCAATGAGATGTGATGAGAATCAGATAGGTGTGAATGAATGGATGGATAGATGTGATGTGAATAGAGGTAATGAGATGTGAGGTGCATAGATGTGATGAGATGTGATTCAGATATATGTGAATGAATGGATGGATGGATGTGATGTGAATAGAGGTAATGAGATGTGAGGTGAATAGATGTGATGAGATGTGATGAGATGTGATGTGAATTAGATAGGTGTGAATGAATGGATGGATGGATGTGATGTGAATAGAGGTAATGAGATGTGAGGTGAATTAGATAGATGTGAATGAGATGTGAGGTGAATAGATGTGATGAGATGTGTTGTGAATCAGATAGATGTGAATGGATGGATGGATGGATGTGATGTGAATAGAGGTGATGAGATGAATGGATGTGAGGTGAATAGATGTAATGAGATGTGATGAGAATCAGATAGGTGTGAATGAATGGATGGATGGATGTGATGTGAATAGAGGTGATGAGATGTGAGGTGAATAGATGTAATGAGATGTGATGAGAATCAGATAGGTGTGAATGAATGGATGGATGGATGTGATGTGAATAGAGGTGATGAGATGTGAGGTGAATAGATGTAATGAGATGTGATGAGAATCAGATAGGTGTGAATGAATGGATGGATGGATGTGATGTGAATAGAGGTGATGAGATGTGAGGTGAGTAGATGTAATGAGATGTGATGAGAATCAGATAGGTGTGAATGAATGGATGGATGGATGTGATGTGAATAGATGTGATGAGATGTGAGGTGAATAGATGTGAGATGTGAATGATGATGTGATGTCATGTGAATCAGGATGTAAATGAATGATATGTGATGAAAATGGATGTGAATGTATAAGTGAAGAATGGATGTGGTTATGTATGTGAAGAATGGATGTGGTTATGTATGTGAAGAATGGATGTGGATGTGTATGTGAAAGAATGTGATGTGATGTAAAGAGATGTGGATGTAAAGTGATAGATATGAATGTATGAATAGATGTGGGTAGTCGTACATGTGAACGGTTGGATGGATGTGTATGAATGGTATATGAATGAGATATGGTGTGGATAGATGTGATGTGATGTTATGTATGTGATAGGATGGCGATGAGAATGAATGTGATGGATTTAAGTGAATGTGATGGGAATTGGGATGTGAATGGATGAGATGTGAATGAATGTAATGTGATGAGATGTGGAGATCGGTAGATGCGAGTGGATGAGATCTGATAAGGATAAATGAGGAAAGATGTGATGAGATGAAAATGATGTGATCAGATGAGAATGGGAATTCTTATGAAATGGATGTGATCAGATGAGAATGGGAATTCTTATGAAATGGATGTGATCAGATGAGAATGGGAATTCTTATGAAATGGATGTGATTTAAATAATGTGGATTAATGTGGAAAGACGAGAGTTCATTATAGAAACTGTATTTATGACCTATTTTTAAATGACTGTTTTATGTCAAGAATGCTGGGGAAGCATTTTGACCATCTTGTGAATGAGGTCGTGGAGACCTAATTTGATAAATTGCAATAGCTGACGGAGAGTCAATGGAGGACGTCTCGCGTAGCAAGGTCGGGTCGGGGGCCGAGGTCTTGACTAGCCTTGGTTTGATTCAAATGGTGAGCTTCTGGTATGGTGGATGGTATGGTGGATGAGGGACCAAGGAAGCGGCCTATGAGTGAAGCGCTAGGTCACCTGCGAAGGATCCTAGAGGGTGCTGACCACACGGTGCTTGAGCTTTGGGTCACCGAAGATACCCACACGTGCATCGTGGAAGATATTCGAAAAGGAGTAAGAGTTGTTTTCTGAATTCGGGTATGGATCTGGTTGATTGACCTTGCTGGTCCTCAAGAGATAAGTCCATGGTTCTTTTATATGGATCTGTTAGTTGATCTTGCTGATCTTCAACGGAGATTTCATTTTGATATGTGAATATATTTCTGAGTACTATGAGCTAGGAACCATCGAAAAGGCCCTGAGTGGACAGGTGGTGAGCGTTCTGGTTGCCAATGATGCCATAGCTACACCGATGAAGGAATGATTGGAAATAAGGATACAACCGGAGATTTTGGAGTATTATGATAAGTGACACTATGATTTCATGAAATGATTGTTTTAAAGATAGTTGAATCTGTGAAAAAGGCAATTTCATATTGGGTGTGAGTGGTGTGACTAGTTTTAAGTGATGTGACTAGTTTTAAGTTTGCATGAATATCCGGCTAGGGGGCCTGGGAACTCTTTTCCCTGGTACCCGAGACAAAACCTAACCAAATTCCTAATTAGATCCCATCACTACAGTGGTTGGATGGTTGGCTAACCCATGGGACTAGATGGGGTTAGGTTGGATTGATGGATCCCTAAATTGAGACTCAATTCTGTTATGGTATGATAGATGAAGTAAATCCCGGACAAAAATTGTTCTATGGAAAAGAATCAATGGCTGTGCCTCTCAATGAGAGGAAAAAAGCGTTGGTCTCTATGATCCAAGTGCAATCTTTTCCCTAATCTAAATATGGGACTTACGGGTTTAGTCAGATCAGCTCAGCTAGTTAAGGCTTTTGACTACGTTAGAGAAAAATTATCCTAGAGGAATTGCCCATGCTTTTCGGGCAAGGGAAGATTATCCCGGTTTGGTTTTGGAAGAACCGATGGATTAGTCTCTCGTCCGAATATCCGTGGGGGGGAAGCCTCGAGTGAGGGACCCTGCCCCGTGCAAGAAGTGCTACTTCTGCTATTAGTACCCCTGAATTCGTTGCGCGGAGGGGACATGGATCTTTCAAACATGAATAGTGGCAATTGCAAGTTCTCACCTTCTGGTGAAAGACCATAGAACTTCATCATAGCTTGTTGTAGTCTCTCAATATGAACAAAGATGTTATTGTAAACATCATAGTGAAATTATGTACGTGTTGTCTTGATTTTCTTTCTGCTCGACCCTATGTCTAATGTTAGTGTGCCCTCAACGTGATAAAACTATCCTATAGCTCGCTGCACATCATCATTATTGATACGCTTGACATTGTGAATCACCTTGAGTGTAGGAAATAAAGTGCCAGTGATTCTTTGTCTTAGAAATGCATCTTTTACAACCTGACGGATTGCTTGGTACCCTTTCATGCTGATTCCAGCTGCATCACAAGCATCACAAGCATGAAGAATCAATGGAGGTGGTAATCTCGCTCACCACATTGCTGACAACAGCTTGGCATATTTTAGGATGATGAGGGTCAGTAATAATTGAGAGAATATCCTTGGTATTCAGAATGGCTTTGACCAAATCCTTCCATTCCTCTTCGTTAGAACCACACACCTCTTGCGGAAAATTACAGAACACAATTCATGACTATTTTGTTTAAATCACTGAGTGCATAATGAAAGTTTATGTTACTTACTTTGTTGTACGAATCCTTTTCTTCCATGCTCCACCTTTAAATGCAAGAGATTCTATACCAGCCAATGTCTTTTTACGTTCACGAGCACCATTTGGCGTTGCTTTGAGTCGTTTGATAAGTTCCTCTAGCCTTTGAATCTTTGCATCCTTCTCCACATTCTCTGCGAGGATCTCTTTCATTTTATCTGATGATGTTTTAAGTCCTTCTTGACATTTTAAAAGGCTAAATTGTGATGCTTGCAATTGAGATTGGAGAATATGGGTTTGCCAAGCTCTACTTGTAGTAGACAATCTTCTATAGTATCCTAACAAGCCAAGCTCTCCTTCACCAACAAATTGCATAAAAGATGATAAATCGCGGAAAGGAGGGTTTGCTCTTAATGGAGGGTCAATTGGACAGAGATGCCCATCAACCCAAAGATCTACATTTTTCTCCTTAGCTATCCTACGAGCTTGGACATATTGTGCATCAGTAGGATGGGTTTTTTTTAGAGCTACCATACTCTTCAAGAATACGAATGTGTAAATCAACCTTCTGTTTTCTAGCTTCACAAGGGACTACACACACAGCTTTTGCAAAGGCTCCATAGCTAAGCAGAGGAAGAAGCTAAAGCAGAGAGATCCTCAGAGGGGGGGAGAGAGAGAGAGAGAGAGAGAGAGAGTGAGTGAGAGAGACTGTTAAAACTTTGATGTTGGAGGTTTAACACAAATCCGTTTTTCTAAGTAGAAAATGATATTTTTGATATACAAATATACTAACATGGAGTTTTTCATCAATAAATTACATTTATGAGAAAAATTAAAAAATAATAATTTTTGGGGGTCCCCACAATTTTGCGATCTCATGGATGTAGTGGTTCCTGACAGTTAGTTACGTTTATGGGGTTGTGGGGACCCGACAGTTAGTTATGGATGTACTGGCTTTTGACAAGCTTCTGACGTGACCCTTGAATTACAAGCTTTTTGGAGGGAAAATTTTATTCTCATCATACATATTGGTTGGGTGGTGTTTTTTTCACCTCAAAATGTAAAAAATAAAAAATAAAATTTTTTCACTTTTTGGGGCCCACCTAAATACGAGAATGTTTTGTTGATGTGGAAGGGAGATATAGTGGGAGTTAATGAGAAAGGAGATTTCAAACAGACAAGAAAGATTCAATTTATAGAGAGTGAAGATAAAAAATTTATACATATTGGTTGGGTGGTGTTAAATTTCTCAAAATGTAAAAAATAAAAAAATAAAAAATTTTACTTTTTGGGGCCCACCTAAATACGAGAATGTTTTACTGATGTGGAAGGGAGATATGGTGGGAGTTAATGAGAAAGGAGATTTCAAACTCACAAAACAAGAAAGATTCAATTTGTAGAGAGTGAAGATAAAAAATTCAAAAAGTAGAAAGTATGAGAAAAGTCAAAAAGTAAAAGAGTCAATTTGTAGAGAGTCAATTTGTAGAGAGTGAAGATAAAAAATTCAAAAAGTAAGAGAGAAAGTATGAGAAAAGTCAAAAAGTAAAAGAGAGTATGAGAATATTCCCTTTAAAAAGTGAAACTAGGGAGGTATGGCAGATGTGGTAAGGCAAAAAATAGGGGTCATCATAGCCTTTGTCTCCCTTAAGCCCAACTTTTTAAGCTCTAATCCCTTAAAATTAGGAATCTTTAGGAGGCCCTTTTTGGGTCCAAAAAATTCCTAATGGATGGGATGTAATATAATGTGATTGGATGAGAATGGATGAAGGACGATGGGAATACATATGATTGAATGTGGATTAAGCAATGTGAGTTGATGTAGAAGAATATGGAATAACGGAGAATGATGTGGAACAATGTGGAAAGATGAGAGTTCATTAGAAATTGTATTTATGACATGTTTTTAAACGACTGTTTTATGTCAAGAATGCTAGGAAAGCATTTTGACCATCTTGTGAATGAGGCCGTGGCCCCGACCAAAGTGATAAGTTGCAACAGCGAGACGGAGAGTCAACGGAGGATGTCTCGTGTAGCAAGGTCGCGATCGAGGTCTTACCGAGGTCTTGACTAGCCTCGATTCGATTTAAATGGTGAGCTTCTAGTACGGTGGATGAGGGACCAAGGAAGCGGCCTATGAGTGAAGCGCTAGGTGACCTGTGTGGCGAAGGATCCTAGAGGGTGCTGACCATACGGTGCTCGGGCCGAAGATACCCACGCGTGCGTTGAGGAAGAAAATGGAAAAAGGTGTTAGAGTTGTTTTTTGAACTTGGTTATGGATATGATTAATTGACCTTGCTTGGTCCTCAATGGATGAGTCCATGGCTCTTTTATATGGATCTGTTGGTTGATATTGCTGATCTTCAACGGAGAGTCCATCTGGATTTTTATAAGTGAATATATTTTCTGGGTACTATGAGCTAGGAACTATTGAAAAGGTCCCTGATGAGTGGACATGTGGTGAGCGTTCTGGTTACCAATGATGCCATAGGTACATCGATGAAAGAATGATTGGAAATTGGAATTCAACCGGATATTTTGGAGGATTATGATCAATGATACTATGGTTTCATTAAAAGATTGTTTTAAAGATAGCTGAATCTGTGAAACATGCAATTTCATATTGGGTGTGTAAGTGGTGTGACTATCTTGAAGTTTGCATATTGGGTGTGTAAGTGGTGTGACTATCTTGAAGTTTGCATGAAGTGCCGGCTAGGGAGCTTGGGAACTCTTTTCCTTGGTACCCGGGGCAAAACATAACCAA
This sequence comes from Cibotium barometz, assembly GCF_041138505.1. Lineage (NCBI taxonomy): Eukaryota > Viridiplantae > Streptophyta > Polypodiopsida > Cyatheales > Cibotiaceae > Cibotium > Cibotium barometz. The sequence goes on along the minus strand of NC_141075.1, from coordinate 22,328,892 downwards.
ATTTCTAAATAGATCCTATCACTACAATGGTTGGCTAACCCATGGGACCGGATGGGGTTAGGCTCGACTGATGGATCCCTAAAATGAGACTCAATTCTGTTATGGTACGATAGATGAAGTAAATCCCAGATAGTCTTGTTCTATGGAAAAGAATCAACGGCTGTGCCTCTCCCGATGAGGAAAAAAGCGTTGGTCTCTATGATCCAAGTGCAAGTCTCTTCCTTGATCTGACCATGTGACTTACTGATTCGGTCGGATCAATTTGGTTAGTTAAGGCTCTTGACTACGTTAGAATAAAAGTATCCTGGAGGAATCGCTCGTGCTTTATGGGCGAGGGAAGTTTTTATGGGTTTGGTTTCGGAACAAACCGAGGGATTAGTCTCTTGTCCGGATATCCATGGTGGGCGAGGCCCCGAGTGAGAGGCTCTGCCCTGCGTAAGAAGTGCTACTTCCACTGCTGCTAGCACCCCCGAATTTGTTGCACGGAGGGGGCAGGGATCTTTCAAATCTGGTGGAGGGAGGGACACAAACATCGTATCTTCCCCTCCACCCTTATCCAGAATAATTTTTGGTTTACATGCTTGCATTAATGTGGTTTCGTCAATGGTGGCAATAGATTCATTTACAAAGAGGTTACCTTAATCAGATGGGTCTTTTATGTTTGTAGTTCCACCTTTAGAACTTGAGAATCCTTTCATTTACCTTAATCAGATGGGTCTTTTATGTTTGTAGGTCCACCTTTAGAACTTGAGAATCCTTTCACAAATAGACTAGCACCATAATAAATATCAGACAACTACAATCCTAGATAGTGGAGTAGGAGTGAATATTATTACAAAAAAATGTTTGAAAAAATGGGAAAAGCCCATCTTAGCATATGAATGGGATCTTATTGTAAAACTGGCTAATGGAAGATTAGTAAGACCCATGGGAATCTTGTAATGGACCAAACTGAAAATATTTTCATTTTGATATCATCACACATTCGTGGTGTGATGAATTTCTTGCACCATAACCAAATTCATGTGGTCATAATTGGCAGACCTTTCATGAGGGAGGCTAGGTTGGTGCATGATTAGGCCTTACACATTTGTGTCATCATTCTCATAATCATGTCCCAATTGATTAAGTGGAATCAAGATAAATCTAAGAGCATTACTATCCTCTCTCAAAGATTATGAGGCATTGACTTCTGGGTTGTTTCTTGGTTTGGCATGTGGTTCCAAAATTCCCTCAACTCACTCCTTCACATCCCTCCACAAGGTAGGATTATTGCGAATAAATCCACCTAACTATCATTCACCTCTGATGACAATAAAAATAACATTAAGATGGCCACATCTCGTGGTCTTCATCTTACCTCAAGTTCTCCAACCAGTAGTTACCTCAAATTCCCCAACAAGTTGTTCAATCCCATTTTGTGACACCTTATCCACTATTTCAAGCATCCTATCCATGAGGTCATCGTCCAACCCTTCATTGGAGCTAAGTTCTTTTTTCCTCATCTTGATCTTGAATTGCCTCTGGGATATTCAACTTCATGTTTTGCATTACCTCCTCATAGGAGTGCACTGTTTTAATAGTCTTACTATTACTTAGTCTTTGCTCAAACTTTCCTTGGATTTTATGAGTAAGGCCTTTGCAATTTCCAAATTTTCAATCTCCTTTTTAGCATTGGGATATTATCCAAACCCTTTGGGGTCACTAATTGGATCCTATTGACCATGTCTCTATCGTCCCCTCATCTAAACCATCTTGGATATTATCCAAACCCTTTGGGGTCACTAATTGGATCCTATTGACCATGTCTCTATCGTCCCCTCATCTAAACCATCTTGGATAAGGACCGACAATTCACCTTTTCCGACCCTCATTGGTTGCCTTATCCTACCTTTTTTAGAGGTAGAGGTTGAACATCCACCTTATCATTGTTCACATGATGGCTTGAGCTTGGGTTAACACACTTAGTGGGCCCACTATTCATCTAGGTTATATAATTATCAAGCAAAGGCTTGCTGCATGGTTGGTGTAAGTTGTTGCTTCTCCCCTTACCTTTATGGACAATCCTTGATAAGATGGCCTACCTACTCTTCTAAGCTTTTTATACAAGTGAATGCTTGAGGAGTTATTGCTTGTTGAGGAGAGCTTGTTAAGGAGCTTGCTATTGACTAGGAGCAACCATTTTGAGTGGGCACTCTGCTACTCATCGATGAAATCCTTGACAGTGATAACATTACAATGGGGCCTTCCGAGCTCTTGTATTCATTTCTCTCCCCTTCCATTGGATAGAGGTTTGAAATATGGTCCCTTCCATTGGATAGAGGTTTGAAATACAGCCTTCCTTTGAGCTATTATATTCAGCCCATTATGAGGAGTAGCCATGGTGCATATGTCTTTAGTGGGAACCTGGGCTTAGACGCTGATGGGGTCATTATTTGTGACCATTGATGATGGTTAAAAGATGGTTAGGGGTATGAGCGCAGCTGAGGCGACGATATGAGGAATATTTCCTTGGATACCAGGTACATCATTAGTGGTTGGTGGGCTGCATTCTTGATATGCGAGCAGTGACTGTGTCTATGTAGTGTAACTGCCCTCATTGTATACGTGTCTACCACACCGCCTACAGTACTATATATGGACATGGTTGCCATAAGCTAAGCCATCCAATGCTTGTGAGTATCCACCCCCTTCTACACCTTGTACATACTCCATCCAGAGTCTGTCTAGATCACCATCTAAGCTCTACTTGAGAGCGCATGGGTGGACAGCACTATCACTTGTACGTCTTTGGTATAATCAGAATTTTAAATTCTCTCCACCATTGTGAATTTATTGCATTGTCTATTGTGCTTTGTCTTGCTATCTCTTTTTGTTGTGACATATTATTATATGGTATCAGACCTTAGGTTCTCTAGTAGCAGGAATAGTGCATAAGTTTAATCTTTCTTTGCATAGAACCGTAGGAGTGATGGCTTCTACCTCTACTATTGCTGCTTCTGTTGCACAAGTCTTGCGCATTTGTCCACTTGCCTTCATGGAAGGCAAGCTTGACGGAACGAACTATACTCTTTGGAAATTCAAAATCAATGCCAATCTAGACTCTTATGAGCTTCTAGAAACTATTCTGGGAATGGATGCAGAACCAGTAGGAAGTCTCGACCCCAACAACCTTGCAAACATGCTTTCACTAGTAGATGCTACACTTCTTCAAGCATGGAGAAGGCGCAATGTTGATGCACTTTGTGCCATTATCACCAACGTAAGTGATTCTATTCTCACTCTTATTCAACATACTACCAAGGCTACAGAGGCTTGGATCATACTGAGAAATTAGTATGAGACTCGAAATCAGACCAGGATTTTGAACCTACAGAATTAGCTTGCCTGAAAAGTTTGTTCAAGGAGAAGCTGCTGAAGCATTTATCTTGTGTGTAAGATTCCTCCCCCTTAGCTTTTGAGGTATACAGGAGTAAGAACCTCCCTTTCTGATCTTATAATTATTCCCCTCTCTGAAATAAAAGAAAGATTCTGTTTTACCCTGTTTTGATCTAGAGAGAGAAAATGTCTAGAGAGAGATAGTCCAAAATTGAGATATTTTTGGATATAAAAATCCTCCTAGTATCTAAAATGGGTTCCCCTGAAACAAAAATTCAAAAAGAACTTTCCACTTGGAATTAATTGGAAATAGGTATAAAGGACCTTAGCCTAAGGGGATTATGGTCTAATTAAGGTTCCTATGGGCCAATAGGATCAATCCATGTGTGGGGAGGAGATAAATCCAATTTGTAAAAGACAATACCCAAAAATGAGTGAATGCCCACATAAGATGAACAGTTGACTATGTACAAGGTTTATTAGTAAAAGACTATGAGTATTACTAAAAAAATGTGTCCTATTCATCCTCATTGTGGTTTTTTCTCAGCTGCTAAACCATAATCTTCACCATCATCTTAATCTCTTTTTTATGCAACATCCTTGGCTTGATTAAGGGTTGTTGCACTCTCATAAGCCTTTCTCTTTCTACTTAAGCCAAAATATCAAAATTTCTGGTTTCTTCTTCTTCATAAATCAGCCCATTACTCTCTAGTAATCTCCTTCAATACCCAATGTCAAAGGACAACACTCAAATTAAGAAGTTCTCAAGAGAGGGCTTCCACACTTGGCAAGTCCTTGTCAAGTACAAGATGATGTCCAAAGGTTTTTGGCCATTCATCTTCGGCACTAAGGTTATTGATCGAACTAAGGCTGAAGATATTGAAGATGATGAGAGGGCACAAGCCATCATCATGCTTTATCTTGATGAGGCTCTCATTCACCATGTGGACCAGCTTCCGACTGCAAAGGAGAAATGGGATGAGCTTGATAAGGTCTATGGAGCTCGTAGTAAGAATTCCAAGATCTCACTTAAAATTGAATTTTTCAGCTTGGAGCTCAAAGAGGGAGACGACATTGGAGCCTTCATCTCTCACTTGAAGGGCCTTATGGCTCAACTTGCATCAGTGAATGCGAGAATGGATGAAGATGATACAGTGGTGGCTGTTTTGCTAAAAGCAGTTAAGAAGGTGTACCCCACCTTAGTCACCACCCTGAAGAACATATCTAATCCCACCCTTGAAGAAGTCATTCAATCTTGTCTTGATGAAGAAAAGAGGCCAAAGCGAGGAGCTGAATCTTTAAATGCAACAACTTCATCGAATATCGAACAAGCTTTGTCACATCAAGTGATCAAAGTAAGATGTGTCCATTGCAAAAAGGTGGGTCATTTGGCAAATAATTGTTGGATCAAATATCCTAACAAAATGAAATGTAACAAATGTAAACAAACGGGACATATCACTTCTAAATGTCCTAACAAAGAGTCAGAGGCTAACTTTGTATCAGCCTCTAACTCCACTGAGAAATTGTTTTAAATCTCAATGTAACCACACCTATATTCCTAACCTTGTACGCCTAATGTTATAAAGGCATCCTATGTCCAATACCACCTATTCCAATTTTTTTCATAGTTGGTATTGAGGGGGGGTTTTAAGAGACTAAGGTTATGTAAAAGGGGAGGAGAAGGGTGTGTGTGTGTGAAGGGACTTAAGGTCCACTAGCTCACCTATTTAAAGGTGAAGCTAGGAGGCATTTTGTATAGAGCAAGAAGCCTAGTTGTATTTTGAGCAACTTAATAAGCTAGGAGGAATTTTGTATAGAGCAAGAAGCCTAGTTGTATTTTGAGTAACTAAATAAGCAATATATTTTCTTGTATTTTGTGTCTCTCTCTCCTCCACATAATGATATAGCATGAGCACCACGAAATTCTAACAGTTTATGCTCTGAAGTTGTGGAGACATTATCTTTTGGGACAAAGGTTCACCTTGATGACAGATCATCAAAGTTTGAAGTGGATCTTCACCCAAACGGATCTCAAGATGCATCAAAGGAGGTTTACCTTGATGATAGATCATCAAAGGCTGAAGTGGATCTTTACCCAAAGGGATCTCAACATGCATCAAAGGAGATGGATGCAAATCCTGTAGGAATTCGATTTTGAAATCAAGTATCGGTCAGGGAAAGAAAATGTGGTAGCAGATGCGCTCAGCAGAAAAGCCTCCTTGCTTGCAATTACATTGGTGTCAAATCCATTGATCAATGAAGCAAGAGAGAAAATTATGCAGGACAACTTCTTTGCCCCTATTACTACCTTTCTGATGCTGGAAAGCAAGACTCCTCAGGAAATGAGTCGAGTTATTGGGTATAAATTGGATGAAGGATGCATGTATTATAATAATTGGTTATGCATTCCCAATGATGTGGGAATAAAGGATAAGATTCTGAGAGAAGCCCATGATAGTCTGATAGCTAGACATCCAGGGTTTATAAAAACCTATATGTCTGTGAAGAAAAGCTTCTTTTGGCTAGGACTCAAAAAGGATGTACTTGATCATGTGCGGCAATGCTAAGTCAAGGCAGAAAGAGTCAAGATGCTAGGAAAACTGCAGTCCCTAGACATTCCACAGATGAAGTGGGAATGTATCAGTATGGATTTTGTCACTGGACTACCTTCAGTGCAATCAGGTTACAACTCCATTTCTATGGTAGTTGACAGTTGAAAATTCAGTCAAATAATGGATAGATTACCATGATGAGGGATCAATGATTCTCATTAAGAAAATCTGGATTATGGGAAAAGGGTTTTATGGAACCAAACTCGAACCGGGAATTCGACTTGCATAGAACCTTTGTTTTCTTCTGAAGGACTGTTTTACGTCAGAATGCTGGAGGAAGCATTTGGTATGTGATTAACTAAGGAGAGACTTGTTGGTTGCAAAATAGCTGGTTCGGGAGTCGTCGAGGGACGTTGCTTGCGCAAAGCCTGCCAAGGTCTTGACCAGCCTCGGAATGGTTAATGGTGCGCTTTCGGTACGATGGGCGAGGACCGACAAAGCAGTCCCTGAGTGAAGTGCTAGGACACCTAAGTAGGATCCTAGAGGGTTCTGACCAGGTGATGCACGGGCTCACGGTTGCTACTAGGACATCCATGTGTACGTCGAGGAAGATACGGATGAACTGAAGGGAATTACTTTTGTGAACTAAATTTTGATATTGGATCTCGTTGGTTGACCATCTGGTCTTCAACGGAGAGTCCGATGGATAAATCTTTGTAAAACAATGGACTTAATACTATGATCAGTAATACTATGATTTCATTGAAAGATTATTTTAAAGACAGCCGAATTTGTTATAATGGCAATTTCATATGGGTGTGTAAGTGGTATGTCTACCTTAAATTTTACTTAATATTTTGGAGGATTATGATCAGTAATACTATGATTTCATTGAAAGATTAATTTAAAGACAGCCGAATTTGTTATAATGGCAATTTCATATTGGGTGTGTAAGTGGTATGTCTACCTTAAATTTCACTTGAAGCACCAGCTAGGGGGCCTGGGAACTCTTTTCCTTGGTACCCAGGCAAAACATAACCAAATTTTTATAAAGGAATCCCACCAATACAGTGGTTGGGCGGTTGGCTAACCCATGGGCCGGTTGGCTAGATTGGGGGATTCCTGTGATACAATTAGTTACGATTAAATTACATTAGTTAGATTAAGTCCTAGGAAGACCCTTGTTCTGTGGGAGGGAATCAGCGGGGGCGGCTGTGCCTCACAAACAAAAGGGGGAAAAAAGTGATGATTCTATGGACCAAGTGCAAGTCTCTTCCTTGATCTGACCATGTGACTTTCGGGTTTAGTCGGATCAGTTTGGTTAGCTATGACTTTGACTCGTTAGATCAATTCTTTTATTAGAAGATTTTCCAAGTGGAATCGCCCGTGCCTTCCGGGTGAGGGAAGTTTTTTTGGGTTGGGTTTTGAAGGAATCACCGGGCTAGTCTCTTGTCCGAACATCCGTGGGCGAGGCCCTGAGTGTGGATCCCTACCCCGCGCAAGAGGCTGACGCCACTTCCGCCACCAGCACCCTCGAAGGGGGCTCTGTGGAGGGGGCGGGGGTCTCACATCTTTAGAACTTGAGAAATGGCTCTATTAGAGAAATGGCCCTTGGGCAATATCTTTAAAGCTTAAGAAATGGCTCTACCAATAAGTCATTAGAGAAATAGGATAAATAGCCCTTATGTCATATCTCAAAACCAAATGGCTCTGCCTCCATATCTCAATGCCATGAGCTACCCACCACATATAATGTCTTGAGCTAAATAGTACATCCATAAAAGGTATAGATACATGGCCGATAAATGCCCATACCTGCATTACTAGAGCCACCTATCTTTGGAAGAGATATGTACCAATAGTCATTTCTTTATACCCACCACTAAAGGCACAAGCTACCAATATCTTGAGTAGATGTGGATCTTAAGCCAAATTTTAGAGCCATGCCTACTTAATCTCAGTTAGAAGTGGCCACAAAGCCATGCCTACTTAATCTCAGTTAGAAGTGGCCACAAAGCCATTTCAACAATGCCATGGCTATGTAACTCTAGATCTAAGAGCTAAACTTTAAGCTCCACATTGTGGCTCTAAAGATCTATCCAGATGGTGAGAAATGTCTCTATGAACATATCTAGAGCAGACCTAGAGATTCTTGCCTCTACATGAGATATGATTCACCTCAAATGAAATGTTTATCTTGCTCTATATCTAAAGAAGGTGTGGCTCTAGACTAGCAAGTCATTAGAGAAAAGGAGAAATTTCCCTTGGGCCATATCTCCAAACCATATGGCTCCATTTCCATATCTCCATAACATGAGCTACCCACCTCTAATGCCTTGAGCTAGACTTAGAGCCCATATTATGGGTCTAAATCTATAGGCCAAGGAGATTTTACCTTAGGAAAATATCCATAAAACCTATGGCTACATGGCCATATCTCCAGTTCTTGAGCTACCTACCTTTTTGGAAGAGATATCATTTCTACACACCCACCTCTAAAGGCATGAGCAACCATCCTCAAGGAAATCTATGGGCCGTGAGCCATATATTCATGCCTAGAGCCTTCCCAAAGGTTGATAGCCTATCTCCTTAATAGGGATGGTTATGTCATGTCTCATTTCCCTTTCCACTAACTGTGGACATATGGCGCTCTAGCCATAATTCCCTACCTTGTCCTACCCACCTATACATGAGATATTAACCACTTTTAATTAACTTTTTTATCTTCTCTCATCTCTAGAGGAGGCACGTCTCCATAGGGATAAATCATTAGAAAAAAGGGGGAGAAATGGCCCTTGGTCCATATCTCTAAACCATATGGCTCTACTTCCATATCTCAATGCCATGAGCTAGCTACCCACCTGTAATTCTTTTGAGATAGACTTAAAGCCCGTGTTGAGGCTCTTTGAAGGCATAACCCACTAGATGCAGAGGAGATATTAGCCTAGGGAAATATTCATAAGATATGGCTACATGTCTATATATCCATTCCTTAATCCACCAACCTTTGTAAGTGATATTGCCCAAGGGTCATTTCTTCACACCCACCTCTTGAGGCATGAGCTATCAATCTCTTGAAAAGATATGGACCTTGAGGCATTTTTTTTAGCCTTGCCTGCACAATCTAAGCTAAATGTGGCCAGAGTACCATTTCTTCACTACTGTGGCCATGTAACTCTAGAGTTAAGAGTTAGAATTTAAGCCCCGTGTTGTGGCTCTAAATCCCTATCTAGTAGATGGGGAGAAATAGCTCTATGTCCATATCTACAAACTATATGGCTCTATAGATATGGCTACATGGCACTATCTCCATTCCTTGAGCCACCTATATGGACCAGGTGTTATTTCTTCACACCATTCTCTTGAAAAGATTTGGACTTTGACCTATTTTTTTAGAGTTATGCCTGCAAAATCTAAGCTAGACATAGCCATAGCTATTTCTACACTAGTGCTGTGGCCATGCAACTCTAGAGCTAAGAGTTGGAGTATAAGCCCCATGTTGTGGCTTTAAAGACCTATCTAGTACATGGGGAGAAATGGCTTTTTATCCATATCTATAAGCTTAGATTCCCACCTCTAATCAACTATTTATATGCCCACCACTTGAGGAGGTGTGGCTCTAGAGAAATAAGTTATTAGAAAAAAGCGAGACATGGATCTTGGTCTATATCTCCAAACCATATGGCTTTACTTCCATATCTCAATTTGGTCTTAGCCACCCACCTCTAATTCCCTGAGCTAGACTCAAATCCCTTTTATTATCTCTGGAGCCATAACCCTCTAGATTAAGAGGAGATAGTGCTTTAGGGAAATATCCATAGAAGGTATGTCTACATGGCAATATCTTTATTCCTTGAGCCACCTACCTTTGGAAGAGACATGGCACAAGATTCATTTCTTTACACCTACCTCTAGAGTCATGAGCTACCATTCTCTTAAAAAGACCTTAAGCTATTTTTTAGAGTCATGTGCCTACATAGTCTCTACTATATATGGCCACAAAGAAATTTCTTGATTGCCATGGCCATGTAGCTCTAGAGACATGATCTAGACTTTATGCCCCATGTTTTGGCTATAAAGCCCTATCAAGTGTAATGGTGAGAAATGGCTCTATGTGGCCATATCTCTAGACCTTGATATTCCCACCTCTACATGAGATATGAACCACCTAGACTCAACTATTTACCTAGCCCCATTGCTAGAGGAGGCATGGCTCTTGAGTGATAAGTCATTATAGAAAAGGAAGAAATTACCCTTGGGACACATCTCCAAACTATATGGCTCTACCTCCATACCTCAATGCAATGAGCCATTTTTTAGAGGCATGCCTACACAGTCTTAGATAGATACAGAGCCAAAGGCATTCGTACACAATCTAAGATATATATGGCCACATAGCCATTTCTCCATTGCCATGGCCATGTAACTCTATAGACAAGATCTATACTTTAAGCTACAAGTTGTGGCTCTAAAGCCCTATCTAGTATGATGGCAAGAAATGACCATGAGGCCACATATCTATACCTTGAGATTCCCACCTCTACATGAGATCTGACCCACCATTTCTAGAGGAGGCATGGCTCTGAGTGATAAATCATTAGATAAAATAGAGAAATGGCCCTTGGTCCATATCTCTATACCATATGGCTCTAATTTTATATCTTAATGCCATGACCTACCATGTATAATACCCTCAACTAGACTTAGGGATCATGTTGTGGTTCTGAAGGCATAACCCTCTAGATTAAGAGGAGATATTTCTCTAGGGAATTATCCATGAAAGATATGGCTACATGGCCAGTTCTCCATTCCTTGAGCCACCTATCTTTTTAAGAGGACATAACAAAAGGGTCGCTTCTTCACACCACCTCTAGAGGGTCACTTCTTTATACCTATCTTTGTAAGAGAGATAACCAAAGGGTCGCTTTTTCACACCATCTCTAGAGGCATTAGATACCAATCTCTATAAAAAATATGATCTTCATCTATTTTCTAGATCCATGCCTATACACTCTACACTAGATATGGCCATACGGCCATATACATGATCTTCATCTATTTTCTAGATCCATGCCTATGCACTCTACACTAGATATGGCCATACGGCCATATCTCCATTGCCATGGCCATGCATCTCTAGAGCCAAGAGCTAGACTTTAAACCATGCATGTCTTATTACCATGGCCATGCACCTCTAGAGCCAAGAGATAGACTTTAAGCATTGTGATGATTTAGAATGTGATGAACATGATTGTGAGAGGCATTTTTGTGTGATTTTCTTTGCAATGTTTAAGTGTGATGATTTAGAATGTGGTGAACTCAATTGTGAGATGGCAAACATTTTTATGTGATTTGAATTATATGGCGAACATATGTTGATTGTGTTTGTAAGAAGTCAAAAAGTGATATCTTGTCTTCTTCAATCTATAAGGTCAATAGATGCACAAGGTTCACCTATTTTTGCATAGTCAGGATCCACGACAAGTAAGAGAAATTGAGGAGTCAACAGTGAAAGGACATCTCGAGGTTCCATGCCTGAGTATTGAGGTAACCGGTGATATAATGTACCATCTTGCACCTTTGTCATATGATAAAGATCACATAGTTGCATTTCATGTGGATCTATTAAAAGTTTTCAATGAGCAACTATCTTTACAACAATTTGTATATTGGGAAGATGTGACCAACTGCTACAACTTTGATAGTCAAGTGTACCAACAACTATGGAGAATATGTGAGCCATGGCTTAAATATAAGCTTCAACATGGGAAAGTTACGCTTGAGTTTCCTCAAGAGGCAAATAATTAGGTACAATATTTCTAGTTCAAAGCATGCTTTTCCATGAAATGTATGTGGTTAACTTGGAGATCAATTGTGAGGTTTTTCATGGCACATCACACTAGAGAGCCACATGTTGTTGATTTTTATGTGCTTGATACCATAGAGGGCTCCACAAGGAATATGGATTGGTCTGCTGGAGAGGTTTGGCCAATTATTGAAGGGTCTCATGTCTATCACACTACCCTGGACACAATTGGTTCTTCTTGGTTTCCTGTCGCGATGAGACAGGTTATCAAGCTTGAGGATGCTTTAGAAAAAGAGGCTCGATGGTTTAAAATATTTGTTGGAGCCTTTGGGTATATGGAGAATTCTGCGTGTTTTGGTGCAGCAATGTTTTTTAGTGCGATTATGTTCTTAAGCAAGCAAGATAGCTTTAGTGGCTTTGAATAATATGTAGATTCCCAAGTGAAGCCTATCTTGGATGTCACCCTACTTGGTCACCAGATAATTGTAAATAAGTTCTATAGAATAGGAAGGCCATGCTTGTCCATCAATACATCAGTAGCTTATGTAAGGAGGATCAAATGGTAATTGACATTCTCAAAGATAGGTAGGAAGCAGTAAGAGCATAAAGAATACCTATCTCCTTAGTTGAGGGTGATTAACAGAAGAAAAAAATCTAGTCCATGTGTTTAGAGATTGTAAAGGCCAATCTTAACGTTAGGAAATGGGCTGAGATTTGAGTAGAGTGTTGAAGAACTCACTACTATGAAAAAGCCTTCTGAGCCTGAATCAAGTGGATGTCAACTATCAAAAGAAGAGATCCACAAGAAGGCAAGAGAAATAGCAAACAATATGTTTTAAGAAGATGAAGAAGAAGGCCTTTGAATTCTTATGCTACTTATTGAGAGTGACTAGTTTGTCTCTATCAATAGATTTTTTTCTTAAAGAATGATATGTTTTATATAGCATTATAATTGTTATTTCTTACATATAAAAGAGAAGACTTGTTCTAGCCTCTTTGTAACAATGTTTTCAATTGTCTTTATGTCAAAAATGTACAAGAATTATTTTATACTTCTTTCATATAAAAGAGGACTTGCTCTAGGGTGAAAGCATGGTTAGGTGGTACCAAAATTCCACTATTTTAATAGTTCTGGAAAAATGGTTTAGGATCCTTGAAAACCCCAAATAGAAAACCAAAAAAACCAAAAGAAGGTAATAACTACGCACTTTTTGGTCATTTCATATGTAATCATGAAACCATACCAAGGTTCACTTTGTGCCACCTTTTCATGATCCCTTCAAATTTGCATGTGCAAGTGACTCCATCCCTCAATTTTCTCAGACCCTTAATTGCCCACATCCACATCCATACATCCATTTCCACATCCACATCCACACATCCATACATCCACATCCACATCTACATCCATACATCCATTTTCACATCCACATTCATACATCCATATCCACATCCACATTCATACATCCACATCCACATCCATACATCCACATCCATACATCCACATCCATACATCCACATCCACATCTACATCCATACATCTATTTTCACATCCACATCCAAATCCATACATCCATATCCACATCCACATTCATACATCCACATCCATATCCACATCCACATCCATACATCCACATCCACATCTACATCCATACATCCATTTCCACATCCACATTCATACATCCACATCCATACATCCATATCCACATCCACATCAGCATCCACATCCACATCCATACCCACATCCACATCCCTACATCCATTTTCACATCCACATCCATACATCCAGATCCACATCCATGTACTTTCCATCTCACCCTTTTACATATCCTCTCAACCCTTTTCTCATCTCATTATTCACATTTATATTTATTTCCATTACATCACATCTTATCACATCCTATTTTCATCACATCCTATCGCATCCCATACACACATCCATTCTCATCCTATCAATCACAGCCCATACACATCTTATCACAGCTCATACAAATCTTATCACATCCTATTTTCTTCTTATCACATCCAATCACATACTATTACATCCAATCACATACTATTTTCTTCTTATCACATCCAATCACATACTATTACCATTTAATAGCTTTTTCTAGATTGATACCGATAATAGGACTTTCTCTAAATTTCAGCCAATTGCTTGGCCTAATTAAAGATTCTTTTTCTGACAACTAGTTCCGTATTCCTTCTCAATTCCTCAATTGAATTATATTCAATATTCTTCTTTTGAATAAAAGAATTTATGGGATTTGTAGAAATCAATTCTACCCATATTTCCTCTTATGGTAAAATAATCATAAATCGAATTTATACTAAAAAATTCCTCTTCTTTCCATTTAATTTCTAGGATCCCAATTACCATGGGAATTCCTCTTTTCCCATCAAATATTTCTTATAAAATAAGTTCATTTAAAATATCCATTATTTCAATATGCTAGAAATTTCTCTTTGTCCATCTAAATGATGGAATTCCAAATGCAATAGGAATTCCTCTTTTAACATTTAATTATTTCTCATAGATAAATAAATTTATCTAAAAATTCATCTTTGAGTTTAAATTAATTACCCCATAATTCCAATATGATAGGAAATTCTCTTTTTCAATCCAATCATGGAATTCCAATTGTAATGGGAATTCCTCTTTTAACATTTAATTAATTCTCATAGATAAATAAATTTATCTAAAAAATCATTTTTGAGTTTAAATTAATTACCCCATGATTCCAATATGATAGGAAATTCTCTTTTTCCCATCCAATGATGGAATTCCAAATGTAATGGAAATTCCTCTTTTAACATTTAATTATTTCTCATAGATAAATAAATTTATCTAAAAATTTATTTTTAAAATTAAACGAATTATCCCATGATTCCAATATGATAGGAAATTCTCTTTTCCCATCCAATCATGGAATTCCAAATGTAATGGGAATTCCTCTTTTAACATTTAATTATTTCTCATAGATAAATAAATTTATCTAAAAATTTATTTTTAAAATTAAATGAATTACCCCATGATTCCAATATGATAGGAAGTTCTCTTTTTCCCATCCAATCATGGAATTCCAATTGTAATGGGAATTCCTCTTTTAACATTTAATTATTTCTCATAGATAAATAAATTTATCTAAAAATTCATCTTTGAGTTTAAATGAATTACCTCATAATTCCAATATGATAGGAAATTCTCTTTTTCCCATCCAATCATGGAATTCCAATTGTAATGGGAATTCCTCTTTTAACATTTAATTATTTCTCATAGATAAATAAATTTATCTAAAAATTTATCTTTGAGTTTAAATGAATTACCTCATAATTCCAATATGATAGGAAATTCTCTTTTTCCCGCCATCTAATGATGGAATTCCAAATGTAATGGGAATTCCTCTTTTAACATTTAATTATTTCTCATAGATAAATAAATTTATCTAAAAATATATTTTTAAAATTAAATGAATTATCCCATAATTCCAATATGATAGGAAATTCTCTTTTCCCATCCAATCATGGAACTCCAAATGTAATGGGAATTCCTAATATTTAATTATTTCTTATAGATAAATAAATTTATCTAAAAATTTATTAATTATGCATAAACCTAAAAATCAATATTTCTAGGATTACAATGAGAATCAATCAGTTTATCTAGGATGATAATTCATAGAATATGGTAGGAAGTCCTCTTTTCATACTTTGAATGAAAATGTTTTATGTGTAATTTTTACAAAAAATTCGCCATAGCTCCGCTGCTATTACTGATAAATCTCAATTTATTCTAAAAGAATGAACTTTAACATTATGGATATGATTAGAATGATCCCTAATTGGATCATTAACCCATTATGGATTGAATCATAAATTTTCATGACATAACTAACTTAAAAGCATAAAAAAGACATTAATTTGACCTCCAATTAAACAAGCATAGAATTTATTCTTGGATTAGGGAAAAGCTTCATGAGAAGCTTCATTTGGATTGAGAATAGGTCATGGGAATGACCATTCTTTGAGTGAGAGAGAGAAATTACATAAAAACCATTAAAATTAAGCATAAATGAAAATTTATGTATTTCCTTACTACCATTCGTCAATTAACTTCAATAGCATTAAAAAGCCATTCCAATTAAGCTTCTCAAGCTTGAGAGGAGTTGAGAAGAGAGAAACATTGAGAAATTATAGAAAAAGATCAAAATTCACCCTTTACCTTACAAATTGCTTGATTCTTTGATCACAGTAGAGGCCCCCAACCAATCAATTGGTTTGGTATGTTGATGGAGCCACCAATGGAGATTGAAGAAAGAGGGAAGCTCCAATTTCTTCAATTTGGAGAGAATTTTGGAGAATAGTAAAAATTATCATTATTTCAGCATAATACTGGCATAGTATAGTTCTCATGTTTTTTTTACAAAGGGCTAAGGATCTATTTATAGGAGAGGGAGGCCTCTAACCAAGTCCAACTAATTTCTAGAATTTTCCAGGTTTAGTTTGGTTGAATTTGGACAAGATTTGGACCTAGTTTGGTTCCCTTTTCATTTGGTTTGATCCAAGAGAGAGGAGAGATAAAAATATCACATTAATTTTGAGTTTAAAACTCATTCAAGTATGTGAAGTAGGCGCCTCCTTGAAAGGACTCCCCTTCCTTACACGTGTCAAAATGGAATCATTATACCCAAAATATCTCATTTTTTTAGTAATACTCATAGTCTTTTACTAATAAACCTTGTAAACCTTGTACATAGTCAACTCTTCATCTTATGTGGGCATTCACTCATTTTTGGGTATCTTCTTTTACAAATTGGATTTATCTCCTCCCCACACATGGATTGATCCTATTGGCCCATAGGAACCTTAATTGGACCATAATCCGAAAGTTTCTGAAAATCTAGTCCCTTAGGCTAAGGTCCTTTATACCTATTTCCAATTAATTCCAATTGCACTTTTGAATTTTTGTTTCAAGGGAACCCACTTTAGATACTAGGAGGATTTTTATATCCAAAAATATCTCAATTTTGGACTATCTCTCTCTAAATATTTTCTCTCTCTAGATCAAAACAGGGTAAAACAGAATCTTTCTTTTATTTGAGAGAGGGAAATAATTATAAGATCAGAAAGGGAGGTTCTTACTCCTATATACCTTAAAAGATGGGGGGAGGAATCTTACATCCTACCCCACTTAAAAAACGTGAGATGTCCTCATCTCGCAAAGTAGAGGACAACATTGTGACCTGTTTGTAAAAGACTATTTTATGTCAAGAATGCTGGGGAAGCATTTTGACCATCTTGTGAATAAGGTCGTGGAGACCTAACTAATAAAGCTGCAACAACAGTTGACGGGGAGTCAACGGAGGACGTCTCGCGTAGCAAGGTCAGCCGAGGTCTTGACCAACCTCAGTTCGATTTAAATGGTGAGCTTCCATTACGGTGGATAAGGAACCAAGGAAGCGGCCTATGAGTGAAGCGCCCTACGAAGGATCCTAGAGGGTGCTGACCATACAGTGCTCGGCTTCGTCGAAGATACCCACACGTGCATCGTGGAAGATATTGGAACAAGGAGTAGGAGTTGTTTTCTAAAACCGAGCATGGATCTGGTTGATCGACCTTGCTGGTCCTCAACGGATGAGTCCATGACTCTTTTATATGGATCTGTTGGTTGATCTTGCTAATCTTCAATGGAGATTCCATCTTGAATTTTTTTTTAATAAGTGAATATATTGCCGGGTACTATGAGCTAGGAACTATCCAAAAGGCCCCTGAGTGGACAAGTGGTGAGCGTTCTAGTTGCCAATGATGCCATAGATACTCCGATGAAGGAATGATTAGAAATTAAGATTCAATGGGATATTTTGGAGGATTGTGATCAGTGATACTATGGCTTCATTAAATGATTGTTTTAAAAATAGTTGAATCTGTGAAGAAAGCAATTTCATATTGGTGGGTGTGTAAGTGGTGTGACTAGCTTTAAGTTTGCATGAACATCCAGCTAGGGGGCCTAGGAACTCTTTTCCCCGGTACCCGGGACAAAACCTAACCAAATTCTTAATTGGATCCCATCACTACAGTGGTTGGGCGGTTGGCTAACCCATGGGACTGGATGGGGTTAGGCTGGACTGATGGATCCGTAAAATGAGACTCAATTCAGTTATAATATGATAGATGAAGTAAATCCCAAATAATAATTGTTCTATGGATAAGAATCAACGGCTGTGCCTTTCGATGGGGAAAAAAGCGTTGGTCTCTATGATCCAAGTGCAAGTTTCTCCCTTGATCTAACCGAGTGTCTTTATAGGTTTGGTCGGATTAGTTTGGTCAGTAATGACCTTGACTACATTAGAGAAAAAAAGATCCTGGAGGAATCGCCCATGCTTTCTGGGCAAGGGAAGTTTTTTTGGGTTCGGTTTTGGAAGAACCGAGGGATTAGTCTCCTGTTCGGATATTCGTGGGTGAGGCCCTGATTGAGAGGACCCTGCACCACGCAAGGAGTGCTACTTCCGCTGCTAGCAACCCCGAATCCATTGCGTGGAGGGGGCAAGGATCTTTCAGCTGGTATCAGAGCAAATTGGCTAATGAGGATCAACTCAGAAGCCAAAAATGTCAAAAATTTATGAAGAAGTAACAGTAAAAGGTTGAAATTGTGTGATGAAATTTATACAAATTGGTATTCAGACTGAAATTCGTACATTGGTAATTGGGTCTTCAGATGGAAGTACCACAATTGTATGGAATCCCTCACTTGCTTGAGGCCTAGACATGATGGTATTTACCTTATAGTTCCAAAGACTGTGACTACCCATATATACCGAGGGTATAACTGTAGCTCTTTACTGGCAGTATATACGTGTAAATCTAAGACCTTGAAATTAATAGCAAAAATGCTATCCAGATGATGAATTCGAATGTGGTTGATATGATTTTAAAATTCTGGTTGAGAATTGATGAGTTGATTTGGATTCTAATTGGAAAAAGATGATTCCTGAATTTTGGTTAAAAAGCGTTAAGCTGAGCAAAAACCACAATGCGGATGAATAGAACACATCCCTGTGAGATAATGCGGATGAGATAATGTTCGTAACTGGAATGATGATAATGACTTTAGCAAATCACTATGAGATTAGTGGATTGTGCTGTCAGATTCCTACTGTTAACACTTGACCCAGTGGATCAAGTTAAGGGATGACAAATTGAGAACTTGCTTGACTGAAATTCCCGTGGAGGAATGTTCAGAAAGAAATTTTTCGTTCTAATGGACTATTATTGTGTTAAAGATATGAATGATATGATCTGAATGAATTGTTATTTAATGATGAGTTCTATATAAGTACAGTTTCTATAATGAACTCTCGTCTTTCCACATTATCCCTCATCAGTCCACATTACTTATTCCACATTCAATTCATATGTGTACCCATTCTCATCCAATCACATCAGATTCATTCACATCATATATCATTCATTCACATCACATATCATTCATTCACATCCCATTTCATTCATTCACGTCCTGATTTGCATGTCATCACATCTCATCCATTCACTCATATCGACGTCACATCCTTTCACATACATATTCGCATCCATAAATCCATATATTAAGCAAGTGCCCAAATGCACAAATCTCTTCCTACTGCGCCAAGTGCTCGATGGAGAGAAATTTCTATTAAGCAAGCGTTTAATTGTGATAATCGTCGCTAAGCAAGAGTCACCTGCGAATTTCCCAGGGTTTTCTGCTGAATTAGAAAGAGAAATAAAAGATTTGCTTGCTGTCTGGGTGTACAACAATGGAGGCTCTCTCCTTCTTATAGCCTTTTTCTTGACTATCTCATGCGTTTTTTTTCCCGACGAATCAAAGTTCAAACTTAAAGCAGTGATTAGAGCGTCCACAATCCCTAATTAAGTCAAATGAGCGTGTGTTTTTTGAGCCGGCAGCTCGCACATGCTTTTTTTTAGTGGAACTTGCAGCTCGCACATGCACAGTGTTGCATGCGCTACAGAGGCCACTTCAAAAAGTGTATAGGCTAGATAAGCCTACTGTTGAGGCTATGTTTAAACCTTTACTCAAGGTTTGGAATCAGTGCCAAGATATTTGCAATAAGAAGAATACATTGCTTATTGATGATAGCCCTTTCAAGGGATGTGTTAATCCAAAAGAGAATTGTCTCTTCCCTTAAAGTCACACTTAATGGTCACTGAGGCGTTTGACACATTCCGATTAATTTGGAACGTGTGCTTATCCCACTTGACATCAAAATTCATACATCCATATCCATATCTACATCCATACATCCCTTTCGACATCCACATCCACATCCACATCCACATCCACATCCACATCCTTATCTACATCCATATCCACATCCATAGATCCACAACCACATCTACATCCATACATCCATTTTCACATCCACATTCATACATCCATATCCACATCCACATTCATACATCCACATCCACATCCACATCCACATCCATACATCCACATCCACATCCACATCCATACATCCACATCCACATCCACATCCACATCCACATTCATACATCCACATCCACATCCACATCTACATCCATACATCCATTTGCACATCCACATCCACATCCATATCCATATCCACATTCATACATCCACATCCACATCCATACATCCACATCCACATCCATACATCCAGAGCACGTAAGTGATTAGAGCTAAGAAGAGGAGATTAGTGAAGGAAAACCTTTAATTTTGAAGCTTTAATGGAAGCTTCAATGGCTTGATAAGAGAGTAGCTTGGTTTTTCTCTGATTGCAAGCGTGTCATGCCGCAATTAGGGTTGAAACTTGGACTGTATACTCTTGAGACCATGGGCTTCAAAAGTCCTAAGCTCTCTAGGGATGCCAACGCCTACACACGGTGAATTTGTGTACGGAACTGGGCGCCGTGTTGAACCAGTCAAAATGCCGTGGCTAGGAGAGAAGAAATCAGACGATCGGCTGTACGACCTTGAGTGCTCGGGCCTCCTCTACATTTTCCCAGATGAGAGCTCGCCGAGTTGTTGTCTCCACGAGTTGCTAGAGCTCCTCCACTGGCAGGAGGTTCACAGCTCCAAAAAAGAAAAGGGATAAAATTGACCTATTCTACACCACAAAAGTGACCTAATCTTGCCAAGCTCTGATACCATGTTAGAATTTCATGGTGCTCATGCTAGATCATTATGTGGAGGAGAGAGACTCACAAAATACAAGAAAATATCTTGCTTATTAAGTTGCTCAAAATACAACTAGGCTTCTTGCTCCATACAAAATGCCTCCTAGCTTCACCTTTAAATAGGTGAGCTAGTGGACCTTAAGTCCCTTCCCACACACACCCTTCTCCTCCCCTTTTACATAACCTTAGTCTCTTAATATAAACTACTGAGAGTAACTCCAAGTCATGGACGGCATAATTTCTCTCATGTGTTCTGAGCTTTCTGGATTCATAGGTCACTGCATGACCTTCCTGCATAAAAGCACTGCCTAAGGCGAAACCATTGCCATCAGTAATACTTCAGAAGGTTTGGTAAAATAGGACAGGGTTGGTTACTAAGGCTGTCTTCAGCTTATTAAAGGCACTCTAACACATAGTAGTCCAGAAATAGGGTACTCTTCTTGAGAAGGTTAGTTAAAGGGGATGCTATCTGAGCATACCTGGGTATAAAGATTCTATACCATCCAGTTAATCCTAGGAATCCTCTGACTTCTTTTACCGTCTTGGGTTCTGGCCACTCTACGACTGCTTGTATCTTTGCAGGGCCAGGAGAAATCCCATCTTTAGACACTATGAATCCCAAGTATTCCACCTGGTCAACAGAGAAAGAACACTTGCACTTTTTTGCACAAAGAGTTGGTGTTTCCTTAGAATTTCCAGGACCTTGCACACATGATCTTCATGATCTGCAACATTCTTTGAGTACACCAAGATGTCATCAAAGAAGACAAGAACAAAATCATCCAAGTATTCTCTGAGAATATCCTGCATAAGACGATTAAACGTCGTCGGGGCATTAGTCAATCCAAACGGCATGATTGTGAATTTATAATGCCCATAGCGGTGTTGAATGCTGTCTTTGGGATGTCCTGTTCTTTGATTCTGATCTGGTAGTACTTGGATTTGAGATCTATCTTTGTGAACATTTGGGTTCCACTTAATTGATCCAGAAGTTCATCGATCCTAGGGATAGGATACCTATTCTTAATTGTTAATTGATTCAATCCTTTGTAGTCAATACAGAGTCTTAACGTTCCATCTTTCTTCTTCTGAAAGAGAACGGACGCACCCCAAGGTGAAACACTGGGTCTGATGAATCCTTGCTCTAACAGTTGTCTTAATTGCTCCTTAAGTTCTATGGCTTCGAGGACTGGCATTTTGTATGCACGCTGGGCTACTAGCTGAGCTCCAGGGGTTAACTCGATCTCATGATCTACTTCGCGAGTCAAAGGCATCTGAGTCAGCTCTTGTGGAAACACATTTGCATACTCACTTAACCACTCTAGTTCCTTAACCACTCTAGTTCTTTAGCCTTGCATTTTATGTCTACCAGATTCATCTTAGCGACATAAACAGCTTGTCTCTTTTTGAGCCCTTTTAACAATTTAGAAGCCTTGACTAATTGCAGCACTGGGGATCCGAAAATTCCAGTTCCTTGAACTTTATTCCCGTGAAGGTCAAGGAAAGAGATGGTTTCATTGTTGTGACAATGAATGTCAGCCCGATTCGTATATGCAGCCAATCCATTCTAAGGATTCCATCATAGATTCCCAAGGGTAGGACCCTGAACTGGCAATCTATTACGTTTCCATCTAGACTAAACTGAATAGGGTCTGTCATCTCAAGGTGTGTGAAAAGAATCTTTCCACTGGCCAATTCCACTTGCATAGGTTTCCCTGATTTTTGATTTAGGACTAACTTACGCAGACATCCTGGTGGGGGGAAATTAAAGAATGAGTACTGCCTAAATCAATCAAAAGCTTGAATTGCTTACCTTGGTACTATGCTGGAGTTTGGAGGACTGAGAATTGACGATTCTACCCCTGATGCTCAATTACGGCATACATCTGTCCTTTTTCTTCCTCCACTTTCTTAGCTATAGTGATGCTCAATTACGGCATACATCTGTCCTTTTTCTTCCTCCACTTTCTTAGCTATAGTGATGGCTCTAGCTGCCAGTCTGAGGTGGAACTCTCTCTTTGGTTTCCCCAATTCTGGGAGGGAGTTCGGAGACTACTTTGCATGGAGGCTGTAGGGGCTGAGCTGACACTCTTCTAGGGTTACCCTGATTTTGGCACTGGGGACCCTGATTGGACTGATACGAAGGGGTTTGTCTCTAAACTCAAGGACCCTGGCTTCCTTGGCCCACAGAAGGAGATGGGCAATCTTTGAGCTGGTGCCCAATCCCCTGACATCCAAAACACCGGTTCTCACTTTGAACCTCTTCCCTCTACATTCTTGAAAGAGCCGGAGTTCCTGAGAAAGAGCTTCGAGGAAACTTCCTATCTCTAGATTCTGGTTGGGACCTTAGAGTCTCTTTGGAGGCGGAAGGTTAGAAGAACTTCCTGGTGTTTGGAATCTTTTGAAGGATGAGGGAGCTGGCTTTGGTGGGACTTTAACGATAAAGGCTTTGGCAAAGTCCTTCGCCATCCTTACAGCTTCAGCCATGGAAACTGGCTTGGCATTCTTGACCAGGGTGTCCAAAGGTTCGTTCATTCCTCGAATGAACGTGGCCATGAGTTGCTCTTCGTCTAGCGGTGGGTGAGTACTTGAGGAGAAGAGCAAACGCATGGTGATATTCTTCAATAGTTTTGCTTCCTTGGTTTAACTCTAAGAATTCATTCATCTTGGTTTCTAAAAATCCAGGGGGACAAAATCTCTTCCTTAGATAAGCTTTGAGATCATTCCAGAAAAAGGTATTCCTATCCAGCTGGTTGGTGTCGCAATGGTTTCTCCATGCCACCCTGGCTGTTTCCACAATCTTCAGCCTGGCGAGAGCCATTTTGCTCCTCTCGTTATAACCGGTGATATCAAAATATTCTTCCATGGCCTCGACCCACTTCTCCACAGCCTCGCCCAAGTTCTCCCCTTCACCCTTGAAGGGACCTGGCTGAGTTTTGTGAAGGGCCTTGCGAACATCTGGGTCAAGCTCTTCCTCATCTTCTGTGAGAGAATCTGGCTGTCGGCCGCCAAAGTTCGCACGCCTCATGATTTTGCCAAAAATGATACATTATTAAATTTTTATTTGATTTCGACACACGAGATTCTAAGGGTTCAAAAAATAATTGCTTAAACAAGATAAACGATCTTATTGGAGATCTATGACATATGTCCCGAGGAACAGATCTTGCTTCTTCAATTCATCCTATAATAAACAATCACTTATATAACATGGAATTTTTCATAAAACATTTCTTTATTTATATAAAGGTTGCAATATGTACATAGAGCATCTTAGCTCCAAAAAGTCAAAACGTCCACACGGGAAATGCATAAGATGGTGATATTGGGCTACAGATATGTCCCGATATACAAATGTTCCCTCATTGCCAAAGGAGCTACTATCTTACTACTTGGGATAAAACATCTCAGAAGTCTATAAATATGGCAGGAAAGTCTGAAATCTCGAGGTGTGGGGTGATACAAAATAACACCATGAATCACTTTTAACATCAACAGGACCATGGCCAATGAGATATTCTCCCTCAGCATCATGCGCTGGTTGCAAGAGGTGTGGACATATTGCCTTGCGTGCCACTTATGCTGCCATCTCTCCGCTGGGTCTAGGAAATATAAATCCTCGAAATGGTTTGTGAGTCTAACTCGGCTTGTTTGAGTCGTAGACAATATACTTGAAGGCAAAAGCCCATATCCTGTGAACTGGGGGTGAGATCGGGAATACCGGATAAGCATGGAACTTCCATCTATAAAACCAAATTCAAGGATTAAAAGTCTTCATTAATGAAGCTTAAGGAATGAAAATACAATACGTAAATGCTCTTTCTGAGTTTTTTTATTATAAAATTTTTGATAAGAATTCATTTTTTTCCTTATTAGCTTTTCACAAAGCTCTGATACCAGCTGTGAGACCCCCGCCCCCTAGGGCGTTGGCGATGGAAGCGGCGTCAGCCTCTCGCATGGACACTCGGGGGGTCTCACCCACGGATGTCCGGACAAGAGACTAGCTCGGCGGTTCCTCCGAAACCCAACAACCCGAAAAAACTTCCCTCACTCGGAAGGCACGGGCAATTCCACCTGTAAAATCTTCTAACAGGAGAATTGATCTAACGAGTCAAAGTCTTAGCTAACCAAACTGATTCGACTGAACCCAAAAGTCACATGGTCAAATCAAGGAAGAGACTTGCACTTGGTCCATAGAATCACTGCTTTTTTTTCCCTTTTGTTTGTGAGGCACAGCCGCCGCTGATTCCCTCTCACAGAACAAGGGTCTTCCTAGGACTTAATCTAACTAACGTAATTTAATCATAACTAATTGTATCACAGGAATCCCCCAATCTAGCCAACCGGCCCATGGGTTTAGCCAACTGCCCAACCACTCTATTGGTGGAATTCCTTTATAAAAATTTGGTTATGTTTTGCCCGGGTACCGAGGAAAAGAGTTCCCAGGCTCCCTAGCCGGCGCTGCAAGAAAATTTAAGGTAGACATACCACTTACACACCCAATATAAAATTGCCATTATAACATATTCAGCTGTCTTTAAAACAATCTTTCAATGAAATCATAGTATTAATGATCATACCTCCAAAATATTGAGTCCATTGTTTTACAAAGATTTATCATTTGGACTCTCCATTGAAGACCAGCTGGTCAACCAACGAGATCCAATATCAAAATTTAGTTCACAAAAGTAATTCCCTTTAGTTCATCCGTATCTTCGTTGACGTACGCATGGGTGTCCTAGCAACCCCGAGCCCATGCATCACTGGTCAGAACCCTTAAGGATCCTACTTAGGTGTCCTAGCACTTCAGTGAGGGACCGGAAGCGCACCATTTTAACCATGCCAAGGCTGGTCAAGACCTCGGTAGGCTTTGCCACGAGCGACGTCCCTCGACGACTCCGTGCGAGCTATTGCAAACAACGAGTCTCTCTGTAGTTAATCACATACCAAATGCTTCCTCCAGCATTCTGGCGTAAAACAGTCCTTTAAAAGAAAACAAAGGTTCTATGCAAGTAGAATTCCCGGTTCGAGTTTGGTTCCACAGAACCCTTTTCCCATAATCCAGATTTTCTTAATGAGAAACATTGATCCCTCATCAAGGTAATCTACCCCTCATTTGACTAAATTTCCAACTTGATTCTTGGTGATTTTGGTTCAAGAAAAACTACGCTAATTCAATGGTAGTCTATTCTTTGTTTCAAGATTTGGAATTGGTCTCACGGTTTTTGCTTGATTCAAATTCGAGAGATGGGCAAGTAGTTTACTGGCCGCCATTCTCACAGTCTTGGTCTAACCAAAATTAGTCGGTTTACTTCTAACTTTAATTTCTAAGGATTTTCTTCAGATAAAAATCTACTGAACTTCTAACTGTAAGGAAAATTCTAACTTTATGAATTTCATTCCTTCCTAACCACAATATAATTAAGAAGTATTTCTATACGAGAATATCGGGTTTTTATAAAAATACTCTTCTTCCACTAATCCAATTTTGGGTATATATCAATTTGGTGATTTATCCACATAAAAATATCTAAGAATATTCTTTCCACCAATTTAATTATCAACATTAATAAACCCTAATTTTTTAGGTGGAATTATGGTGAAAATTTCTCTTTTGTCATCAAAATTAATTTAAATCTTTTTCTACTTAAAATACCATGAAAATTCCTCTTTTTGATTAAATACAAATATCCATTTTTTTTGAATATGCCAAAAATTCCTCTTTTTGCATTTAAATGATTGAATTCCAAATGTCATAAGAATTTCTCTTTTATCATTTAAAAATTCTTATGCATAAAATAAATTTATAAAAAAATCCTCTTTTTAAATTAAATAACTATACATAAGTACAAAAAAGTATTCTTTCATAAATATGGTCAAAATCATTCTTTTTGCTTTAAATTTCTAAACCTACAATATGGTAGGAGTTTCTCTTTTAGTATTATGCATAAAAATAAGAGATATATATATTTTTTTAAAAATTTACCATAGCTTTGTTTGCTATTATTGGTAATTTTTAAATTTCCTAAAAGAATCGGATAAGATTTTTCCTGATCTATCTTTCTCAAAAAGGTTTGATAATTCAGTTACTATTTTACTGAATTTCTTTCTTTGCATATTCACTTAACTGATTTCTAAATTAGTTAGGAATTCCAATGAGGAATAGATTAATCATTTATCTTAATATTTTGATCTCGATAGATTTCTTGAATTCTCTTTTTATAATCCGTGTGAATATAAAACGATAGAATTTTTTCTCTTAGAGTATTTAATTATTCATTTATCAAATACTCATAGAATTTTAAACATGGAATTTAAGAGAATTTTAATTTTGATATAAAAATTCTTTATGCATAAAAATCAACTTCAGTGGGAATAACTCTTTTATATAAAAAATCCTTTTATGCATAAAATCTAATTTAATAAGAATAACACTTTTGTAATAGAAAGAATTCCTTTATGCATCTTTCTATGCATAAAAATCAAATTTAATGAGAATAACACTTTGGTAATAAAAAAAATTCCTTTATGCATCTTTCTATGAATAAAATCAAATTTAATGAGAATAACACTTTTGTAATTAAAAAAATTCCTTTATGCATCCTTCTATGCATAAAAATCAAATTTAATGAGAATAACACTTTTGTTAAAAAAAATTTCCTTTATGCATCTTTCTATGCATAAAAATCAAATTTAAGGATCTTTCTATGCATAGAAATCAATTTTAATAATTAATATCAGTGATATCCATGCATATTCATAGGTGAATATGTACATGGAGTAATTAGAATATTTCTTTTAGATGCAAAAATGGTGGGAATTACTCTTTTGGAATAACATAAAAATAAACTTTCTTTTCCACAAAACCCAAATTAGATTTATAGAACTCTAATCTACACAATTTTCTAAATTCAAGAGAGTTAACAATAAGAAGAGTTTAATTAATCCTTTAGTTAATCTTTCTAGGGTTGACAAGGTTGGAACGTAAAGAGGAGAAGGGGATGGCCTTTTTATCAAAGGCATAGCATTTGAATTTAATTCAACATCTGCAAAACATAAAAATTAAGAAAACCATAGATTCTTCATTAAACAAGTAAGAAAATTAGCTTACATGGAGCTTGTAAGCTATCCTTTGGCTTGAGAGATTGAGGGTTCTACTCCTGTTTGAAGCAAAAGTGGCCACCAATTCACTTTGGAGAGGATTAGGCCAAAAACAATTGAATTATTAAAAAATTCAATGTAGATGGCTCAAGACAGGAGCAAAGTAACAGTGCATAAACACCATTAAGCTTTTACAAAGGGGGAGGCTTCTATTTATAGGAAAAAGTGAGCCTCTAACGAAGCTAACTGATTCTAGAATTTTTCAGATCAGTTTGGTCAATTTTTGACCATTTTTGGATCAGTTCAGCTTACTTTTTGGATCTAGTTTTGAAATAGGAGAGAGGAGAGATGAAAATATCTCATTTTATTGATTAAAGATTGGGGGTAATGATGAGAAAAAGCCACCTACTTCATGAGGGGAGATCCCCACATTGTGAGGGGAGATCCCCACACTGAGGTGTCAAAATTCAGTTTTTTAATTGTTTTCTTTGGTCCTTAGTCCACTCTTCATCTTATGTGAGCATTTACTCATTTTTTGGGGGTTTTTCTTTTATTCTTCAATTTATCTCCTCCCTACATTTGGATTAATCTTATTGGTCCATAGGAACCTTAATTGGACCATAATCTAAATTTTTTTGAAAATTTGGACCCTTAGGCTAAGGTCCTTTATACCTATTTTCAATTAATTCCAATTGCACATTTGAAAGTTCTTTTTGAATTTCTATTTCAGGGGAAACTATTTCAGACACTAGGAGGATTTTTATATCCAAAAATATCTCAATTTTGAATTACCTATCTCTAGATATTTTCTCTCTCTAGGCCAAACCATTATAATTATAAGATCAGAAGGGGAGGTTCTTACACCTGCACAATCATCATTTTTTCCAATCAGAATCCAATGGAACTCATCAGTTCTCAACTAGAATTTTAAAATCATATCAACCACATTCGAATTCATATCAACCACATTCAAATTTTAAAATCATATCAACCATATTCGAATTCATAATCTCGATAGCATTTTTGCTTATAATTTCAAGGTCTTAGATTTACTCGTATATACTGCCAGTAAAGAGCTACAGTTATACCCTCGGTATATATAGGTAGTCACAGTCCTTGGATTTTTAAGGTAAATACCATCATGTCTAGGCCTCAAGCAAGTCAGGGATTCCATGCAATTGCGGTACTTCCATCTGAAGACCCAATTACTAATTTATGAATTTCAGTCTGATTTGTATGAATTTCATCACACATTTCTAACTTTTTACTATTACTTCATAAATTTTTGACATTTTTGGCTTCTCGGTTGATCCACTTTAGCCAATGCGCTCTGATACCAATTCAGGGGTGCTAGCAGTGGAATTAGCATTTCTTGCGCGGGGTAGGGTCCCTCACTCGGGGCCTCACCCATGGATATCCGGGAGACTAATCCATCGGTTCTTCCAAAACTGCAAACCTGGAAAAACTTCCCTTACCCGGAAAGCACGGGCGATTCTTCCATGATATTTTTACTCTGACGTAGTCATGAGCTTTAACTAACTGAATTGATCTAACCGAACCTGTAAGTCCCATAGTCAGATCAAGGAAAAGACTTGCACTTAGAGACCAACGCTTTTTTCCTCATTGAGAGGCACATCCGTTGATTCTTTTCCATAGAACAATTTTTATCCGGGATTTACTTCATCTATCGTACCATAGCAGAATTGAGTCTCATTTTAGGGATCGATCAGTCCAGCCTAACCCCATCCAATCCCGTGGGTTAGCCAACCGCCCAACCACTGTAATGATGGAATCCATTTAAGAATTTGGTTAGGTTTTGTCCCGGGTACGAGGGAAAAGAGTTCCCAGGCCCCCTAGCCGGATATTCATGCAAACTTAAAACTAGTCACACCACTTACACCCAATATGAAATTGCCTTTTTCACAGATTCAACTGTCTTTAAAACAATCTTTTAATGAAACTATAGTATCACTGATCATAATCCTCAAAAATATCCGGTTGTATCCTAATTTTTAATTTTTCCTTCATCAGTGTACCTATGGCATCATTGGTAACCAGAACGCTCAACACCTGTCCACTCAGGGGCCTTTTCGATAGTTCCTAGCTCATAGTACCTGGCAATATATTCACTTATAAAAATGAAAATGGAATTTTCATTGAAGATTAGCAAGATCAACCAACACATCCATATAAAAGAGCCATGGACTCATTCATTGAGGACCACTAAGGTCAATCAACCAGATCCATGCCCAAATTCAGAAAATACCTCTTACTCCTTGATTCAAATATCTTCCCCGACGCACGTGTCGGTATCTTCGGTGACCCTGAGCCCGAGCACCGTATGGTCAGCACCCTCTAGGATCCTTCACAGGTCACCTAGCGCTTCACTCACATAGGCCGGTTCCTTGGTCCCTCATCCACTATACCGGAAGCTCACCATTTAAATCGAATGGAGGCTAGTCAAGACCTCAGCCGACCTTGCTATGCGAGACGCCCTCCATTGACTACTCTCCGTCAGCTGTTGCAACCTTATTTGGTCTCCACGACCTCATTTACAAGACGGTCAAAATGCTTCCCCAACATTCTGGACATAAAACAGTCATTTAAAAACAGGTCATAAATATAGTTTCTATAACGAACTCTCGTCTTTCCACATTGTTCCACATCAATCCACATTATTTAATCCACATCCATTTCATATGTATTCCCATTCTCATCTAATCACATCATTTTCATCTCATCACATCTTTCCTCATTTATCCTCATCAGATCTCATCCACTCGCATCTACCCATATCCACATCTCATCACTTCACATTCATTCACATCTCATCGATTCATCTCTACCCCGATCCACATCACATCACTTCACATCCATTTCACCTTACATCTCATTCATTCACAACTATCCTGATTCACATCCCATCACATCTCATCCATTCACATCACATATCATTCATTCACATCTATCCCGTTTCACATCACATCACATCACATTCATTCACATCCGGATTCACATCACATCACATCTCATCCATTTACATCCCATATCATTCATTCACATCCTGATTCACATGACATCACATCTCATTCATTCACATCCTGATTCACATCACATCTCATTCACTCACATCTATCCCTTCTACTCTAATTCAGGTAGAGGCAGAGGTAGAGGCCGTGGTCGAGGCCAAGGTGGTGGCCGACAAGGAAATCAGAATTCTAGACAACAACAGTCCAATGATTCACAACAGCAATCATACACAGGTGGAAGAGGGCAGTCCAACAATCATACACAGGTGGAAGAGGGCAGTCTAGAGGTAGGGGGAGCCAAAGAGGCTGAGGTGGTTGGCAAAGAAATCAAAATGCAAATAGCATAGAGTGCTATTACTATGGAAAACTAGGACACATGGCAAAGGACTGCTACAAAAAGCAGAATGACATTAAAAGTGGGAAGTTGCAAGCAAGGCAACTATGCATCATCTAGCAAACATGGAGGTGATGACAAAAGTGAGAAGCTGTTTGTGATGCATAGTTGCAGCAAGGCAACTATGCATCATCTAGCAAACATGGAGGTGATGACAAAAGTGAGAAGCTGTTTGTGATGCAGCACATGCTTAGTTCCATAACAAGGGATGTGTCAGGATCTCAAGATATATGGTATATAGACTATGGCGCCTCTAACCACATGACCAGTCATGTTGAGTGGTTCAGAGATATGCAAAAAATGGAAAAACTAGGTTATGTAGAAACAGGTGATGATAATGTGTATCCCATTGCGCATGTTGGTAAAGTGTCATTGTCTATGCAGGATGGCAAAATGAAGTACTTGGCTGATGTACTTCATGTTTCGAATATTACAAAGAACCTGGTTTCTATTGGATAGATGGTTGAGCAGGGTCTGCAAGTGAGATTTAATCCTCAAGGATAAGACTTCAAAAATAAGTGTTGCTTGGTTGCAAAGGATAACAAAAATGGCAAGATATTTACTTTGGATGTGAACATGTCTGAGGTAAAGGCAACCATGTTTACGCATGGAATAGGTGTCATTGCAGATATTGACATATGGCACAAGCGCATTGGTCATGTGAATGTACAGATATGTAGGCCCAAAATATTGTTACAGGTTTGCCAAAGTTTAAGGTTGATGGTATACTAAGGTATGTGAAGCATGCCAACTTGGTAAGCAAGCCAAATATGATTTTCCACATGAAAAGCATGTTAATGCAAGGCCATTGGATGTCATACACTTAGATATATGGGGACTGTCCAAGACTGCAACAATTGCAGGTTGCAACAACAAGTACTATGTTACATTCATTGATGACCACACTAGGAAAGTGTGCGTTTATTTCATGAAGGAGAAAAGTGAGGTGTTGAGAAGGAAAAAGGCATGCAAATAAAATGCCTAAGATTAGATGGTGGGGGAGAATATTTCTCCAATGAGTCCAGCGATTTCCTGAGAAAGCAGGGAATCAAGAGGCAGTTTATGTGTAGGTACACTCAGCCAACAGAATGGTGTTGCAAAAAGAAAAAAGAGGCACATTACAAAAGTGGCACGTGCCCTGATGGCTCAAAAGAATATGTCACATTACTTTTGGGCAGGACACTCACTGCATTATGAACAGGACACTCATTGCTGTGTACATTATGAACAGGACACTCACTGCAGTTGTTCATGGTATGACTCCTGACAGAAGTTTACAGGCATAAGACCGGATGTGTCTCACTTGAAAGTGTTTGGGTGTATTGCATATGTACATGTTTTTGATGAAGTGAGAACAAAGTTGGATCCAAAGGCTGAGAAATGCATCTTCATCATTGGTTATGCTATGGAGCAAAAAAGGTTATAGATGCTATAACCCTACCACTCGTGAGATGTGAGTAAGCAGAGATGTTGCCTTCGATGACATGAGTAGCTGGTATGCACTAGTATAGTGAAGGCAATAGAAGATGCAAATGTAAGAAGTGCTGATGTTTCACCACATGTAGAGTAGCAATCACAGGTGCTGAGTGGACTTGGGGAGTCCTCGAGCAGTGGATCCAATGTAAAGCCATGGTTAGGCAGGTTGAGGAATGATGCAGGTACACATGTATCACGGAAAGCGAAGGAAAAGGTAGATCAATCTTTTGTGCCTAATTTGTTAGCAAGTCATTCATATGTGGATGGTAACTCTAGTGGCTCTGAGCACAGCCTTGATGAGGAGCTTGGCATTCTGTCTATGGTTACTCTTGCTGTAAGGAAAACCAAGGCTGTTTTGAGGACACCTGGCAATGATCCAGGTGTACGCAGGTCTACGAGGGTTAGATACCCTATTTGATAGGTTGAGATATGATGGATATACAACCCATCATTATTCTTACATGGTAAAAGCAATACAGTAGGTTGAGCCCACTTGCTTTGAGCAGGCAATTGGAAATAACAAATGGGAAGATGCCATGGATGAGGAGATGGCAGCATTGGATGCAATGCAACATGGAAGTTGGTGCCTTTGCCTAAGGTAAAGAAGGCAATTGGATGTAAGTGGGTGTATAAAGTCAAGCACATTGCTGATGGTTCAGAGAGCAGATACAAGGCAAGATTGGTTGCCAAGGGCTATGCACAGACTTATGGCATAGACTATGAGGAGACATTCAACCCGGTTGCAAGAATGGAAACCGTGAGAGCTGTCATTGCTATGGCTGGGGTGGTCTTTACATCAAATGGATGTAAAGAATGCTTTCTTGTATGGTGATTTGCAAGAAGAAGTGTACATGATGTAGCCACCATGTTATGAGAGTGATGCACATCCAAATTTTGTGTGTAGGTTACGCAAAGCCTTGTATGGCTTGAAGCAGGCGCCCAAAGCATGGTCAAACAAGATCGAGGAGTATCTTTTTACCATTGGATTTCAGATATCGAATGTAAATTTTTCACTATATGTGAAAAAGACAGAAAGAGGGATCATGCTATTAGTCATCTATGTGGATGACTAATTATCACTGGCGATAGTGATGCAGACATACATGATGTAAGGATGCTTTTGAAGTAGAAGTTTGAGATGAAGGATTTGGGTGAGCTGTGGTATTTCTTAGGCATAGAGGTGGTGAGATCACCTCATGGCATTTTGCTATTGCAGAGGCAGTATGGCTTGGACATGTTGTCCACATATGGTATGACAGGTTGTAAGCCTATTTCAGTGCCATTGGAGTAGAACACAAAGCTTTCTTGTAGATACATGTGAGCTTTTGGAGGACCCCACTACATACAGGTGCATAGTGGGTAGTTTGATCTACATGACCATTACAAGGCCAAACTTGAGCTATGCTGTTGGACTTGTGAGTCGGTTTATGTAGGCCCCTAGGAAGCCACACTTGGATGCGGCTAGGCGGATCCTTAGGTACATAAAGTCCACAATTGATTATGGACTTTTCTATGAGGCTGTTTTACAGAGATACAGTTGCAT
This sequence comes from Cibotium barometz, assembly GCF_041138505.1. Lineage (NCBI taxonomy): Eukaryota > Viridiplantae > Streptophyta > Polypodiopsida > Cyatheales > Cibotiaceae > Cibotium > Cibotium barometz. The sequence continues at coordinate 22,294,415 of NC_141075.1, read as the reverse complement.
GGGTACACAGATGCTAATTGGGCTGGTAGTATTGTAGACAAGAGATCTACCAATGGTTTTATGTTCTCATTTGGGAGTGCTTCTATGAGTTAGAGTAGTAAGAAGTAGCCAACAGTTGCCTTGTCGAGTAGTACAGAGGCAGAGTACAGGTATGGCAGCTTCTTGTGAGGTAGCTTAGTTTCAAAAGCTACTTGGTGACATGGGAGAGCCCATGGATAGGGCAATTGTCATATATTGTGACAACATGAGTAGCATACAGTTGGTCAGTAACCCAGTTTATCATGCTAGAACGAAGCACATTGAGGTGCATTATCACTTTATGAGGGAGAAGGTTCTAGCAGGAGATGTGGATCTGGTGTATGTTAGCACAGAGGATCAGGTGGCTGACATCTTCATGAAGGCATTAGGCACAGAGAAGCTCCACAGGTTTAGGAGCTTACTTGGAGTGCAGTGTGTGGAGTTGAGCTCAAGGGGGAGTGTTGAGATATCGAGCTCAACTAGTGCTACGGCAGACATTGATGACCCGCCTGGGTGATAGCTTCCGCATCTACACCACTGCCAGTGGGATGACAGGCTGTGTGACAGCCATTTTGGATTACTAGAGACTGGCATAGTTATAGAGCCAGCTCATTTAGTCAGGTTCACATTATGGACCAACCCTTGTATGTTGTAGTAGTTGAGTACTAACCCATATAGTGTGTACTCTTATCTTTATGTTATGTTGGTTGAAAATTCAGCTATCCATCTCTCTCTTTGTGTCTTGCTATGTGTGTTTGCTTTGCTAGGGTTTAAAGCTCTCCCTCTCCTGCACATTCTCTTTAGGTTAACAGCGGGGGCTTGCTATTGCTGCATTTCCACCACCCTTGGGTTCCTGTTCCATATGTTATAGTAACATGTATCTGCTGAGTGATTGTCCCTTCCACAGATTTTGCATACTTATTGCATGCTTCTTAACTAGAACTCCTCTTTTGTGTGCCCTTGGTTATTGCACCTCATGCCTCGGACATCCGGTCTAAGTTCGGAACCTGTGTGTCCTCCGGCAATCTTGGCTAGGGTGGCCCTTAGTTCTTCTTGAAATTTCTCTATCTGCTTCCTGCCTTACTTTTTTTGGGGCTTCCACTCTTCAGCACTAGATTCTGAGTCTGAGGTACCTTCTCCAAAATCAAATTTTGAGGTCTCTTCCTCTTGTCCTTCTTTTTCTTTCTGGAATCTTTGTTAGTTCGCTTCAAGCTTTGGCTCTAGCGACTCCTGCCACCACTCAAAGTTCAAGGCTTGCAGATCGTATGAGGCTACTATCATCTAGAGTTTTTCCCTCATTCCTCTCACAAACCACTGGCTCATTGTGGTTGGGACAACACGGTTGGTGGGCTGGTCCAGGCGCATCATCCATTAGGGGAAGGTTGAGGTCTATGGAGGCCCTTTAAGCTGCCATATTATGTTTTTAAGTACTTTTGCTTAAGGACTCTAAGCAAATTTTGACTAGGCCTAAAAAGGGGATATTTATGCAATCATTATTTGAATTTCTATTTTTTCAAATATATATTTTCTTGAGCTAAATTGGGGGTAACTTTTTGGTTTTACCAAATTCAAAATGGCTGAAAAGCCTTCCCTCCTCTCTTCCCTCCACTTTTAGGACCCCCCACCACTTTCTTTCTCTACATTCTCTCTCAGATGCCCTCATCTGACTAAAACCCTCTTTCTCTTCCCCTTTCTCACATTTGGACGTGCCATGGCCAAGAATCTCTGATTAGTAAGCTTCCATAACCTCTGCACTTCCAAATGCTAATATCTCACACTCTCTCATCCTCCATGCCTCATCTTTTTATCATTTTCTGCTCTCTCTCTCTCTCTCTCTCTCTCTCTCTCTCTCTCTCTCATGTCTTTCCCACATTGAAGTGCAGAAAATCCCTCTGCCAACCTCCATAGTTTCAGAGCTTACCACTTTCCATTCTTGCATTGTTTAGCATACATATCCCCTACTTCCGTCTACATTCTACATCTCTCTCTCTCTCTCTCTCTCTCTCTCTCTCTCTCTCTCTCTACTGTATTATGCTGCAAAACCTCAATCTACCATCTTCTATGCCTCTTGCCATCTTCCATGTCCTTTCTCCTATTACCTAATCACTATCCATCTATGATCTTCTAATATTTTTTACAGCAAAACTTCATTGCACTCTCCTTAGAATATCCTCTCCTCACTCTCGCATTGTGTTCTACAAGAAGCACTTTTCAGCATTGCCTAACCCTAAAGAAAATGCCACTTGAAGATATATTTAACAGAGCACCAAAGTTCAGGTTACATGTAGATTTGGCTGCTGAGTATGCTACCATCCGTAGCTCAAAAACAAGTGGTGTGACCAATGTGCCATTAGATACTCTTCGATCACAAGGGCGAAAATGTATTGACCTCTGGAGGAATGGATTCATATACCCTATTGACCCGCTCACCAATGCTCCACCTCCTTTTGTTAATATCACTACATTTCTTATGTATGTAGGTGATGGAGCTAATGGTCTATTTGGCTATTGTAGAAGGCTTTCTTTTGTTTGCAGCTCAAGAATCGCAAAATTACAAGTTCTTGAGAAGATTTCTTAGAGCTTCTTTATCTTGGTCACTCTGCGTGGCTTTCTCACCTAGGCTATTAGCTATAATACTAGGATTGGTTACACCTTTGGAGATTGATGTAGCACAATGGCTTAGCACATGGCCGGTGTAGTTGCCCGCAAATGTATACATAGCTGCCTCCCTACTAATAAGTATACATTTGTTTGCATTATTTGCTAGCCCATCTTCAGCTAGCCCATCTTCAGTGAGAACCCCACTTAGAGCTTTACACTTGATGAGCTCTGCTTGTGCCTCCTCAGATTACTCTAAATGGATTACTCAAATAAATGATGGAGAGAGGCTAGGAAGGTAATGAATCAGGGAGGTGTCTCATCCATCGGCGGATTGCACATGAACTCCACCTCCACGTGCAGCAAACTTGTAAAAAATATAAGCTTTCTACAAGAGAAAAAGTTTAGGTGTTAGTAACAACTCACTTATAAATATGAAGGCACGGCTTCTTAGAACTTTGATTTAACCTCACCTCAATGTCATCATCACATTGGCTTGTGCGTGGGTTGCATATGTCTATACTGCTTCCACGCTGCTCAACTGATGTCTCTACATGCAAGCGCTTATGTGGTTGAAATGCTTCTTGAGAGACACTTTCATACTCTGCTGCTACATTTTCTATAGCAACAAGAGCATTGGAAACAGTTTTCTCAATTGTACGTTTTGTATCATAACCTTGGAATGCTAGCGCTTTGGTAAGATCATGGTCATCAAAATCTATCTGTACACCTGCAATGTGTTGCTCAGGTGTGTCTTCTTTGCAGAAACCAGACCCAATTGCTAATATGCTTAGGGCCTCATCCTCCCTTAACCCCAAGGATTTACAAATATCATCAAGGAAAAGAAATTCCTTGTTATCCATGATGATGGGATTCAAAGTGGTTACATCCAACTCAGGGATCTCTTCCACAATTTCATCCCCCTCGAGGTCACGAGATGAGGCTCTTCATCCTCAGTTGACCCTTGTTGGAGAAGCACCGAGGCCATGGACGCTTCAGCTTCATCTGAGAGAACCTCTTCCACCTCGCCTTTGGATTCCACCTCACAAGAGCTACTTCTTTACTGATTGCCTTTCCCTTCTTTTTTTCTGCATCACTGGCTTCTTGCAGAAACAGTGCTAACGTCATATCCCATAAAAGGAAGGTGGTGTCTACATTACCAACCTGCAATTCATAAACGGTGTCATCATCTTCGACCCTGTAATTGCTAGATGTAAGCCCTTTCAAAAATTGGTTGAGCCTGAATCGGAACAACTTGTCACCATGGTACAGATGCCTGATTAAGTCCACTGGAACCCATTTAGTGGTGGACTCAGGCAATTGCATGACATATTGTGCCACTACATCATTGATGTACTGGACCTGCTCTTGAAAAGCCTCTGTGTGAAGGTCTATAGTTCAATGCATATCAATCACCCCCTCAAAAATGGGGATGTTCTGACCTGCACCTGCTGAGAGCCTAATTTTCTCAAGCTTTACACGTAGCGAGTTAGAGCTTGAAGCCATGGCGAGATATTAAAGGGAAATAGAAATTGTGAGATCTTAAGAATAAAATGAGCTTTAGAAACCAAAACTTTTTCTTGTAAAGCATTCCATTTAAACATTTAATAAATTTTTAAAAACATACTTAAAAATTTCAAAATTAACAAAATTAAAATCCAAATTGGAGTGAAAAACAGAGGACATTGGGGCTATGGTGCAATCAAAATTTTTGTATTCAAAAGTACACCACTACAAATTATCGCCAAAAATCACTCAAAATGTTACCTAAGTCTGCAACTTAATAGTCTTTCAAGCTAAGGACCCTAGGGGGCTCTAATGACACACAGAGTGTATGTTTCTCTGACCTATGACACGCATAGGTCGATTAGAAACAACAAACTTGAATTGGTTCCTTACATTAAAGGAAATGACAATACGCTCTCTCAACTGAGCGAAATTCCAATCATCATTAACTACCACTGTATGCTCCAAATTTAGCCCAGGTAATTGGTTCGTTTGGTTTCTCTTGAGTCTATACGTGGGACTTCCACCATAATTTTGTGACACCGCGCAATTGCAGCGAGGCAATTTTAGCCTTTCCCTCCTTATCGAATTCTTGAAGGGCAAAAAAATCCTCCAATTCTTCAAGCCAAGCCTCGAGATCTTCTCCTGTCTTCTTTTCACCATCAAATTTCGAGAGTTTTACTTTCTTGTTGAAAACCTGCTTTAGAGCAAATTCAGCTACATCTTCTTATGCTTTAGCTCTTTTTCAATTTCTGGTTCATGAGATTAACATCGGGAGGAATCTCTACATGAATCCCCGTAGCACCTGAATCGTTCTTGTTCTGATTTGAAGGGCTGGCTATACTGCTTTTCCTTTAACTTTGTTTAATTTGGCGATCAATCGTTCAATAAGCTGAGCCTGCTCAGCCAACCTTTGCTAAATTGCGTTACTATCACCCATCTTTCAAGCACAATCCACGATGCGACCACTTTGATACCACTTGTGACGCTCCCACTCAATAATCACAAAACAATTCAAGAAAATATAATTTTGTACAAAATTTTGAGGTAGAAAGAGAACAATTCTGCATATAATCAAGAAATCTTACAACAATCTGATATGAAGCACTCTTGGAGGAAAGAGTTCAAACCACCCGACCACCCCCGAGCTCTCTCACTGGCACTCTCACTCTCACTGGCACTCTCACTGGCACTCTCACTGGCACTCTCACTCTCATGAAAATCTCACATGCACACTCGCACAAGTACTCACACTCAATCTCTTCTTTGATTTTCTATATATTCCTCTTCTTCACGTCCAAAAGCCAAAAGTAGCCCTTCTGAAGCTTTCTCGATCCACGTTTTATATTTTTGGTGATGTTGCCCTTTTTTTTGGAAAATGCATGTTCGGGAAGCTTTCTTCATACACGGTAATCATTCCCATCAGATTACATTCCCATGAGATTACCGTGTATGAAGCTTTCTTCATACACGGTAATCATTCCCATGAGATTACATTTTTTTTAACACTGGGAAAACATCCCTTTTTTGTGGCACGCCATTTGTGCCTCGGTGATCTGATGAGGATGTTCAATAGCTCATCTCGAACATTCCATCCTCCTCCTCAACTTTGTATCTCTTCGTTCGAGGCCAAATTTTCATTCTTGACCTCTGTTTAGGACCTGTAATGTCTTGACACGAAAATCTAGGCACATTTTTAGCACAAAACAATCAAAACCCACTTTGGAGTTACCAAACGGATATAAAATAATGTGAATCACAAATATTTCACTTGAGCAAAGTTTTTCTATGTACAAATCAGAAAAACTCTCTCATACAAAACTTCACCTAATTCCAAAATCACCCACAAAAATGGCAACTACCTAAAAATGACCAAAACCAAAAATTTCATGCAACACAAAATTTTGTTAAAACATGTTAGATGTCCTAACAAAACATTCTACACACTTTCTACAACAAACATTTATGAAAAATATTTATACAAAATTATGAAGCGTCAACTCTCATTCGACCTCCCCCAATAATAACTTACGAGATGGTGCTTTTAAAAAGCTTCTACACTTCTAAACAAATTCGTTATATGTGAACCAGTCACATACACATACATTCACTAACACCTACAACACTTAGTTTCTTTGCATAGACTGTCTTGTAGCCAAATTTGTGCGGCACTTTGTACCGAACCAAAAATTAAGCATATACAATCACAACACTTTCACAGAGTGCCTACGAAAAACTTGCAAAGCCAAGAAACACGCTGAAACACATAAAATCCTAGTTAACAAAGTTAACTAGACACAATATGGTCTTCCTACTTCATCTAAGAGGATACCTCAATCTGAGATAGTGACTTGCTTGTTTGCTTATAGCTCTCACAGCTCCCAAAGATGTTACTTCAAAATCAAAGAGGAAAAGAGATAGAAATACCCTTACCCATGTATCGCTTCTTTGTTTACCATGTTCTTTCCTTTTGCTTGCCTACTTAGCCCTCACACAAACTAAAGCTTTAATACCATAAAGAGAATGTGGGCTAGAGGGAGAGCTTGAGTCCCTTGTAAGCCAACACACACACACACACACACACACACACACACAAGAGAGCAAGACATAAGAGAGATGGATAGCTGATTTTTCTTTTATATTTTCCCCTTCTCTATAACCATAAACTAAAGAGATAAGAGTATATACTATAAGGGAAAGTACTCTCCTACTATGACATATAATGGTCGGCGGTCCATAGTGTGAACCCGACTATATGACCCTTTAACTATGCCATACTCTAGTAATCAAAATATGGCTATCACACAACTTGTTGTCTATTGGGAGCATATCAACCATAATCTCACCAACCCGTACTAGTGGTATAAGTGTGGAAGTTACACCCTGGTGGGTCCATAGCACTAGTTGAGCTTGATATCTCAACATGAGGTTTGTGCTGAGTGACATGAATTTATTTATATACGTTAATGTGAAAGGTGCACTAGTAAAGCTTTAGGTAAACAAAACATAGAATAAAGTTACTCGAGCTCGAAAAGTCACCAAAATGACATTTTTCGCTTATTGACAAACTGTGCAAAAGCGTTTGGTATATCCATATGTAACACATTGACATGCGAGATATGTGACATCTTCAAGGGTTGAAAAAGTTATTCAAATAAGTTTGTGAAAAGGATACTTAAGCTGTAGGGTTTCAAAATATCAAGCGTTTGGTATATCCATATGTAACACATTGACATGCGAGATATGTGACGTCTTCAAGGGTTGAAAAAGTTATTCAAATAAGTTTGTGAAAAGGATACTTAAGCTGTAGGGTTTCAAAATATCGAAACCACCAAGAGGGAAGACATTAGGAGAATAGTAAGAACGTCATGATTTTTTTCAAATATATGAGTTATTAAAGGGTTTGGCAATACAAGAAGGCAACATAGAAAGTGGGTTGGTGATAAGCTCTAAGCAAAACGTGCATTAGAAAATGGATTAACTGGCATTTAAAGTGGATATATTTTATTTAATGTTTTGTGTGTTTTACTATTTATTGTATGTGGCAATAAAACTGGCAACAACATGTATGTTTTGTGTGTTTTACTATTTATTGTATTTATTGTATGTGGCAATAAAACTGGCAACAACATGTAATTAGGTAATTTTTAGGCATATGCCTTTAAGGTGTCCCTTGAAGTGTTAGTAGGTAGCTAACAAGACTTCGTTTAGGAAATGACCTACATATCTATATCTTGTGTTAATTTTGAAGGTGTAAGATTTAATGCAAAGAGCTTTATATTTTGACTCTTATATTATTGTTTATACCTTGCTACTCCTCCTTTCCATTTAGTTTTCTTTTATTTACTTGAACCCTCCAAAATTTTTAAGAATGGGCTACACTCAGGGGGTTCACTTAAAAATATATAAGTGTACTATGTACGATAATTAGGAGGGGTTTTAAAAACCAAGATTTTGAGAAAAATTTATAGAAATCTACGTACAGAAGGGGGTTTTTAATGGCATCTTGAAAAAAAAACCCGCAAGTTTACAAAGAAAAAGGGGTCATTTTATTAAGTCAAAAAGGGTATTTTTTAATACCCTTTGAACGCATGTTGTATGTAGGTCTTCATTTAAGTACACCCCCCCGAGGGGTTACCATGAAAGGAATTTGAAGGAAACACAGGGATATGGAAAGGGTTGTTAGAGATACATGTGTCTTACTTGAGAAGAAATTAGCAAGCCCACGACAAGAGAGGGACTAGAGGTTGTAGAGGTGAGGTAACCTTAGTGGCCTTTGCATGGGCCTATGCCACATAATGGATCATGAGAAACCTATTCATACCAAGGGGCTTCAACCATCGACCATATGGCTACCTTTGCATGGGCCTATGCCACATAATGGATCATGAGAAACCTATTCATACCAAGGGGCTTCAACCATCGACCATATGGCTACCCTTGCCAAATGGTAAAAGGGTAGGTAATGGCAAAGACGTGTGATAAGATATCATTACACACACACACACACACACAAACACACACACACACACACAAATAACTTGTAATATGTTCTATGTAGAGAATCAAGAGAAATTTTCATGTCATAAAACATTGGTGACGTTAAAGCCACGTGTGATAAGATATCATTGCTAACACACACATAAATAAATTGGTGATGTTAAAGCCACGTGTGATGGATATCATTGCTAACACACACACAAATAAATTACAAGCCGGAGAGAATAAAGAGAGGATTTAATGCTATAAAACATGTTGGATATGTGACTATTTTATGGCACGGTGGATGAGCATTGAGAGGACATGGAGATGGGTGAAGATAGATAGAAAGTGCAAAGAGATTAATATATCAGGAAAAAGTGATAGCCCACTTTAAGATTAATCACTTGTAATTTTTTACAAAAATAAACCCATATGAAGCCTATTCCTTGCCTCTTTTGATGAATCTTCTTCCTTGGACTAAGGAATTTATCTACTCGGTAATTAAGAAAACGAAGGATGAGCACACTTGAAAACTAGCATATTATAAATAGTACAACAATATTATGAGTGTCTTTTCTGACTTGCATAAACAAGTTCCTTTAAAAAAGAACCATAAAAGTAAGTCATAGCTTTATACAAACACAATTTTCATTCTATGTGTAAAACCTACTTGTGTTAATCCATGATTTTCATTCTATGTGTAAAACCTACTCGTGCTAATCCATGATTTTCATTCTATGTTGGCAAACCTACTTGCTACTAGCATCTAAAACAAACTTACCCACACAAATGCTAGTATGATCCTCCATTATAAAATTACTCCATCATTGTATTGAGGAGTTTATTGGATAGTACATATACCACTAAAACATAGGTCTCTGTTCTTGTAGCTAGCACACAACACAATATAAAAAGGCATCAATTATTGTGGATTAAAAAATGATAAATCACCCAAAACCCACTTTTGATACTATGAGAAGAGAGGTACCAAGAATCCTTCAAGAGATATCATTGACATCTACTCTTACACATAGCAATGGTTTGACATGAATATGTTACTTTTTAGTGCCTAGACACAAAGTCTAGTTGTTTAGACCGAGTATTAATGGGTTGTAACTAGTTCTTTCTGATAACATGTCCATCTAGAACTCTCCAAGTCTTAAATAATATATTTTCAAAATTTTAGCCTCAACTATGCACATTGTCTCATGATGATGAACACAGAGCTATTCGATGCACAATTTGCCTATTGGGACACAATAAAACAAAAGTTTGATTTAGAACTCAAAGTTTAAATTTTCATGTCTTGAACATGTCCAAAAAAGAGATCCTAAAAAGTACTAGGCTTTCATGTCCATAGTTGTATAAGTTCTTTGAATGGAAAAAAATGATGTGAGGTTTATGATTTTAAAATACTAGGCGAGTCTCACACTTCATCAATTCACTACAAAAGGCATATATGTAGCTTTGCATCACAAAGGTTCTTATTGTGACGCATAACTTGAATTCTAATGTTGAATGGGATGTCTTGAATGCGACATGCATACACTTAGCATAATAAATTTTGTCTCCTGAAACGTAGGCTGATAAATGTTGCATTTTAATGGCTTAAGTGCTAAAATGCTCAAAAGCTTGCATACATTTACGATAATGAACTTTGTCCCTTCATACGCAAGAGAGAGGCTATTTTTTTTTTAAATAGACATACCTAACAATCCATAACTGAAATAGATAAGGGCACTACACATGTGACAAGATTTTAGCTACCATGTGTATCATATGGTGCCTCTCATAGTGGAGGTGGTGTTCTCTAACTTATATTACTTGAGTTTTGTTGAAGTGCTTACAAAAGGGCATAGTGCCTTCAAATCAACTTAAAATGATGAATATTCTTTTGTCACATGTATGAGTTTTCATCTGGCATTGATAGAGACAATATGCACAATGTCAAGGTGAAAGAGACGATCAAAGGTAGGAGATGACACATTGATACCAAAGAAAATGGTTGATGTGGATGAAATATATTCATTTATTGCTAATGAAACAACATTTATAACTTTCAAATGATAGAATTTTGGGATTAGAGGAATGGGGGGATAATTTTAGAATGTTAGAAAAGTTACTAAACTCAATCCTTATTAAAAAAAACAAGTTTACATCAATAAAGTAAAAAAATATAGCCATGTGTAAATTTAGAAACCATACTGTCAAACTTCAAAGGAGAGAAGAAAGGCACAAAAGGCCAAAGTTTTGCAATTGCCACAAGAAATTTAAGAATTTAATAAGGAAATTTGGGTCCTTATTTCTTCAAGAGACATAGTGGAATGACTCTTTCCATTTGCTTTGACCATGTTGCACAGGCCTCACCTATCACCTATCAAGCTTCTCCATTTAACCTTTGAGCACAATGAAGGCTGCACTTGCATTGATAAAAAGTGTATATGTCCATTATATGCATCAATTGTAATATTGGTAAATTTACATTGATTGTTACATTACTCCTAGGATTACACGTTTTTCTTTATAATGGTTAATCTAGGCAATACATTTTTTAAAATTGTTTTAAGAACTTCAGACTAGAAGCATCTAGAAAGCTTGTAGATGGCAAAGAAGAATTCAAGAGAGCTTGCTCCTCTTGTTTAGGCCATGTTGTTTGCTTATAATAATATGTGTTGAGTGCTATGGGAAACTTCACTCACTTGGATCTCTCTGCTAGTGTAGTGCTTAGTAATTAGCATGATAATTAGCATGTGTTGAATGCTTGGTGGAAACTCCAATTACGTGGTGCTTGGTAATTAGCATGTGTTGAATGCTTGGTGGAAACTCCAAGTACGTGGGGTACGAATGTTGGAGCCTCTTGCTTAAGTGCTCTCAACTTCTCTTACTCATCATCAATTTTGTAAGTGCTTTCAACTTCCAAAGCACATGGAGGTGAGGAAGTGGGACTTTTGGAGCCACTTGTTTAAGTGCTCTCAACTTCTCTTGCCCATCAATTTTGTAAGTGCTCTCAACTTCCAAAGCACATGGTGGTAGAGGTAGCGGCTTGATGATATTTTGTATTCATGATCTAGTTGAGATCGCCTTAATATGGTGCAAAGCTCAAGGTGAAGCTTATTAGAAAGATATGAGAAAGGCGTTTATCTAATATATATACATATATCCCCTAGAAAAAAGGTTATGAGAAAAGAGATTTGATTAAACCACATGAGTATAAAAAAGGTTATGAGAAAAGAGATTTGATTAAACCACATGAGTATAAAAAAAGGTTATAAGAAAGGAGATTTGATTAAACTGCTTGACCATAAAAAAAGGTTATAAGAATGGAGATTTGATTAAGCCACCCGGGCTTAGCTGAGATGATAAGGTGTTTGAAAGCTCCAGCGAAGGTGCCGGGTTCGATATCGCTCAGTGTGTGGCTATGGGGGCATCATTTTGTAAGGGTGCAGGGGGGAGGAGTGTGATTGTAGATTAGGAAAATGCCCCAAACATCTCTAGAACACAACTATCTACTCCTTTTTGACCTCATTCAAGATTTTACAAAGAAATTCCCATCTTTCATCCTTACACAAGAAGCTAGATTGATCCCAAGAGATTTAATACCCCAATAATAAGCAAGCCTCCATCATGGCCTCAGTATTGTAGCTCGGGGGGGATTGTTTTTCTAACATTCCCCCATGCTTTGACCACACCTTGACAGTAGGTCTAGTGCCAACTGGATTCTCAATAGTCAATATAAATATATATTATTGGTCCAAAAAAAGAAGAAGGAAAATGCCCCAAACAAAGCGAGTTTTGATCAAGGTTCAACTTTGGCTTAAGAAACTAAGAAACGTTTTGGGGGAGAAAGTTGAAACGTATATTGGAAGGTGAAGGGGCCAGCGTTTGAACTTTGAAGTTTGGCCTGCCTACGTGGCAGTGGCACCAAAGGCTAGGTTGGAATCAGGAATCCTTCAGACAGCTGGGTTTTTAAAAAATGGGTGGTCCCAAGGCTCTGCCCACCCCAAAGCCTAAACTTTAATTAATCCCGCTACCAACACATGGCTTCTTTTTCGAATTTTCGACCCTTTTTAAAATCTCATTTGCAGGACAAAGACGGGGACAAATATAAAAAATAAAAAATGAAAATCTCTCAGAATTTTAAAATGGCCCGAAATTCAATCTGCTCTGATTCTTGCCTATATGAAAATTGGCGAATTCCGTATATGATGCCTGCCTCCTGCAGGTAATATAAATCATAAAATATCGAAAACTTATTATTATTGCGGAAGGTAAATAGGTATCCGTTGGCCATCCTCTTTTTCTTATTTTTATATAATTTGCATTAAATAGCTCTAAAATTCAATGGGAATACCTTGAATGCCGCACCCCACCACTAAATGTGGAAGTAAATGCAAAAAAATGATGAACGTCTGCTTTTTCGGAAAGCAAATGAAAAAACACTTTTTTTTTTGGAGGAAAGCAGTTGAAATGTGAAGTTGATTGGCCGTCGGTGTGACGGTGACGGCCTGTTACCGGGAAACTGCTCCAGGTTAAACGCCAGGATTTCCCGGTCGGAGTTAACTCCCGTTGTGTGTGTGTGCGCGTGTGTGTGTGTGTGAGTGTGTGAGAGCGTAATTGTGTGTGTGTGTGAGTGTGTTTGAGAGCGTATTTGCTGTCATCTTCTTCTTCTTCTTCTTCTTCTTCAGTGCTCACCCATTACTCTGCGTTTTGCTCACCCACCCCTTGCCTCAGCCATGACCAACCAGAACCAAAAGGCTGAAGACCATAGTCACCTCCACCCCCGTGAGCAGCTCCCAGGCATTGATTTCTGCATAGCCAGCCCTCCCCCATGGCGTAAGCTCTCTCTTACTTCCTCTTACTTTGCCCTTAATTGCTGGTTTTAAGCTTTACTGATCTGCATTAACAAGCCAACTTAACATCTCTTTTTGGCGCAAGTCTAACAGCTGTTTTGTGCACATGCAATGCAGCCCAAGCCATTGTTTTGGGCTTCCAGCACTACTTTGTTGTTTTGGGGACCTCTGTTCTTATTCCCACTCTCCTCGTCCCAGCAATGGGCGGAGGCAATGTGAGCCTCATAATCCCAAATCCAGAGCTTTTGATTAAGCTAATCGTGAGAATTATGTCTAATTGAACGGGGTTTTATTATCCCTAAACAGGATGAGAAGGTGAGGGTTTTCCAGACCTTACTTTTTGCTGCTGGTGTTAACACCCTGCTACAAACACTCTTTGGGACCTGCTTGCCTGCTGTTGTGGGTGGCTCGTATGCATTCATTGTACCCATACTCACCATTATCTACTCGGACAGGCTACAAGCCATCCAAGACCAAAACATTGTAATCGTGCTCTCTCTCTACTTGCCCATAATTACTTGGGATTACTGTGCATTCAAAACCCTTCACGTGGGCGAGTACAATTAATCTACATTTCTACAGTCAGTAATTGCTCCTCTGCTTGTCTGCTTGCAGAGATTCTTGCATACCATGCGAGCAATCCAAGGGGCTCTAATTGGGTCTTCCAGCATACAGATTATCCTTGGATTTAGCGGGCTTTGGGGTATCATAATAAGGTTGTGTTATTGTACTCTTTTCCAATCGACATGGAATTTTTAATTTGTCACAGCTTAAGCTACATGGAATTCCTCTGTAAAAGGTGTGATTTGGTTTCCCGCAGGTTCTTAAGCCCTCTCTCTGCCGCCCCATTGGTTGCGTTGGTTGGGCTAGGTTTGTACGAGCTAGGATTCCCGGGGGTGTGTTTATTAATCTATATCTTATTAGTGAATTCTCACCACGCACCGGCGAACTAGAACAGCTGAATGAGTGATTGATTATGCTCTAATTACAAAACAGGTTGCCAAATGCGTGGAGATAGGCATTCCGCAGCTATTAGTGTTGATTGTGTTATCTCAGGTAAACGAGTTTAGCAGGATTATATATTTACTTCGATTTTGTAACAGGGTGTACGTTTGCCTAGTGTAATGTGCCGGCGTGCATTTATATAAATTGCAGTATCTGAAGAGCAAAGGAGGGAAATTGAACTTGTTTGAACGCTTTTGCGTGCTGTTGGCGGTGCCAGTGATCTGGGCGTACGCCCATCTGCTGACTGTGAGTGGGGCCTACAGGCACACCTCCACATTGACACAAACCCACTGCAGGACTGATCGATCCGGATTAGTGGAGTCTGCCCCATGGTAAGTTTTCGGCAAATCATCATTATTGATCCTCGTTATCTCTTCGTCAGCACCAGGTTGTGGAGTAATCATAATCCAGGTATCATTTAATCATTTTTGGGATCGGTCCTTAAACCACTGGTTATGGAGGGTATTTCTGTAGAGTGATCAGCGTTAACTGCCTTAATCGAAGTGCATACTTGTGTGTATTGTTCAATAATCAAGATTAATACGGATTATCGTCTAACTGCAGGTTAAGGATCCCATATCCTCTCCAATGGGGAGCTCCGACCTTTGATTCAGCGCACACTTTTGGGATGATGGCATCTGTTCTTGTCTCTATGATTGAGGTAGAGCCTGAGCTTTCTACGCCCGCCCAATGTCCGGTTTTCACAGTATTTTCTTCAATTTTTGTCAAATGTTCGCCTTAATTTTTTAAAAATTTATTTGGGAAATTTGTGACGTTTTCGCCTGTTTTTTTTTTGAATTTTGTTGTCACCGCACAGTCCACTGGCGGTTACTACGCTGTGTCAAGATTTGCGAGCGCGACCCCTCCTCCGCCCTTTGTGATAAGCAGGGGAACAGGGTGGCAGGTCAGAAATTTGAATTAAAGTCTTTCGTTTTTTTTTCAATTTTCTCGTACGATCATTTTAAAAAAAAAACTTAATTTTTCTCGTGAACGCAGGGAATAGGGCTTCTCATTGATGGCATGCTTGGTACTCTAACCGGATCAACTGTATCAATGTGTGTGTGGGCGCCCTCTCATATTTTCCCTCTAGATTTTTAAAATTAAAATTTTGGCATTTTTTAATTATTTAATAAGTGAACCCAATTTTGTGTTTTGGCCACACAACGTGAATGGCTCTTCTTTCTTTCGGCTTCGGGGGGTAGAGAAAATGCCGGACTGCTGGGCTTGACACGTGTGGGCAGCCGGCGCGTGATTCAGATCTCAGCCGGGTTCATGATATTCTTCTCCTTATTCGGTAAAATGCATCAAACTGTATTTTGTTAATTATATATATTATATTCCCTATTTTCTGAGTTTTTCAAATCCACTCAAAGCTTTGTATCAAATAAATTACAGGGAAATTTGGCGCCATTTTCGCCTCCGTGCCGCAACCGATTGTCGCCGCCCTCTTCTGCGTTCTTTTCAGCAAAGTTGGTACGTAAGATAAAAGTTATAGTGCATGTTTTGATTACCCATAGCTTCACTCCGTCGCACACTTATTTTTAATCTCAGAAATGTGTGCATAATCATTTCTTAATCATCTATTTGGAACGTTAATTTTTGACGAATTGCATGAAAATATTTAAGTGGCGTTTGCATCTTCCAGAATCTATTCCAACCATGATGAGCCTTACTTGGAAGATTGCTCTTCATGTTTGTTGTTGAAAGCCCCGAATCAAGTGTATAATTTGTAATTAGGAAGCTTTGAGTACCATATTACAGGCATTGCTCATAATCATATGCTAAATATGTGCTTTGATGGGTTTTTATGTTTGTTGGATGGGCAGTGGCATGCGGATTTTCCTTTCTACAGTTTGTGAACATGAATGATTCTAGGAGCAAGTTCATCCTCGGGTTTGCTGTATTTATGGGCATATCAGTCCCCCAGTACTTCAACGAGTATGCTGTGAGAGCTGGGCATGGGCCTGTGCGAAGCAACTCACATTGGGTAGAAGCCAAGGCTACCTTTGTGGTGTTATTTCACCTCTAGTGTAGTTTAATAATGTAATTCATGGTTGTAAAGAGAGCAGTTCACGTAAGCTAATTTTGTTTTTGCCTATGTTAATAATACATTAATTATAATTTATTAACCTTATTGTGGGCTTTTGGCTGCAGTTCAATGATTTCCTCTTTGTGGTTTTTACTTCGGCTGCCACCGTGGCCTTCATTGTGGCAATGGTGCTGGACAACACCTTACAAAGGAAAGAGGCAAAGAAGAACAGGGGAAGGCATTACTGGAAGAATTTCCGAACATGGAAAGGAGACCCACGCAATGAAGAGTTCTACTCGCTACCTTACAATCTCAACAAATTTTTCCCTCCCATGTAGAACGTGTGTGTGTGTGTGTGTGTGTGTGTGTGTGTGTGGGGGGGTGTGAGCTTTTAAAAGCCTTCCGATTTTGGCTGGTTTAGAAACATGTGGTATTGTGTTGTATATCGAGAAAGGGGAAAAGTACATGTATATGAGGAGGTTGCCCGTTTCTATTCTAATTCAACGCCTTCACTTTTTGGATGCCATTGGTACCTTGTTTTAGTAATTGCAGAGAGAGAGAGAGAGATTAACGTAGGTAGAATGCAATACTAGGG
The DNA here is from genome assembly GCF_041138505.1 of Cibotium barometz. Classification (NCBI taxonomy): domain Eukaryota; kingdom Viridiplantae; phylum Streptophyta; class Polypodiopsida; order Cyatheales; family Cibotiaceae; genus Cibotium; species Cibotium barometz. Next base: position 22,277,332 of record NC_141075.1, on the reverse strand, counting down.
CATATACGACCAACGGTGGGACTTGAACTGGGGTGGATGTGAGAGAGATGGAAAAATGGGTTGCCAGTTAGCCACCATAGAAACTTATCATGGATTGACAGATTACTTAATAATCCCTACGCTAAAGGTGATATTTGGGAAATGGAAGCCCATAACTAATGCAAAGGTGTCTCTAAATTTTTTGTGGAAATTGATTGTACAACTCTTCTTTTTCACTTGTTGGGAAAAAAGTTTCTCTAGTATTGGTTGTGTATTAATAGTCTTTAAGAGGGTGGAGACGGACACTCATTGCACTTTAGGTTTGCTTTGCCAGGGCACTTGAGTGTCTACAAGGCTATGGTAAAAAACATGTTTCTAATCTCTAGGATTGATGACTTTTTAAATGATTTTTAGGGGACAAATGTTAACAAATTAGATGTGAGGTTAAGTGGCCGCCAAATGTGGGTGAAAGTTGGGTGATGAGCATTAGATAGGTTTTCATAGCGGTTTGTATAAATGAATTCAAATGACTTGACCACATTTCAAGCACTCATTAACACAAGTTATTGCAACCGTTCGTAAGTTATACTAGTTTTATTTCTCGGGATCAATGGAGCACATTGATCTTGAGAGACAGGTGCCATAAATAGTAAGGATTCATTAGCTTTAGCCAACAAGTGTATTTAATGTCATGAGGGTGTGTTGTTGGCAGCAATAATAGTTCTTGAATCTTTTCTCAAATCACCACTTTGATTGTATCAGTACTAGAGAGAAGTCGCTTCTCGGGAGCCTTTCTTAAAGCTACCTCATTATTTCGAAACTTCATTCCATGCCTTTGGTTGCCCTACCTTCTTCTTTGCTCCCCAAGGATACAGGTTGTTGATTGTGCTTAACCAGCACATCTAGTATGCAACACATCTTTTGGAATACGAGTGAATGCTTGGATCAATATTTCTTAATGATTCGAGCTCCTTATTCGATTGAGAAGTACATGGGACCAGAATGTATGTGAAGCGTTTGACTATGACCTCGTTTCCTAAGCCAGAGGGGCACCGCACATGAAATGGGTTGGCAAGAGTAAACAACTCATTTCACTCGTAATTTGGGGGAGAGAAAATGGGATTCCAATGAGGTTGAATATCTTAGGCACATTGTGGTGCTAGATTGGAATCACAACTGACTTCCCCAATGTGAAGGAATATGACTACAGTCTCATAATCCTACATGAGTAAGAAGTTTTTGGGCCTCGCTTCATTCCTTTTTTTCGAAAGTATAGTGTATTTATATTATAATTTCAAAGATGTCAAATTCTTTACATACATACCATATACATATACATACTCTCTTCCTTACATATACATACCATAAAAGGAGACTCTCTTCCTTACATATACATACTATAAAAGGAGACTCTCTCCTTACATATACATCGTAGCTCAACATAAAACAAAAGAGGGGGACCATTTGCAGGCTATCTTGACTTTCAATACCATACTAGTCTTCATTAGAGGAGATAGTCTGCACCTAAAGAAGAAGAAGAAGCTCGCTTCATAGTCACACCCTAATCCTTACCAGCTTTAACCGTATCCACGACACAAAAGCTTTGGGAGGTGAGTAGTGTATCTCCACTTCTTGTATTTGATAGTGAATAGTAGTCTTCTATCACGGTCACGGTCCATTCCCAAGGACATGATCTAGTAGACATCTCTTTCTCATTCACATCAATGAGTGAGAAGCCCTTCAAACATAAAGCATAAGAATTTATGCAGACCAAACTTCATCTAACCTGCTATTGATGACCTAGAAACCAATCACCTTTTTCCCATTAGTATGCACAAGTGATTGACACACAACTTTACATAGCATCATCTCGAATGTGGCTTCCTCCTTCCCCATAGATTAGATCATTCCTTGAACACCACACTTCCCATAACACTCAAAATCTCATTACGCAAAAAAAGTGTTTGATACTTTTGAGCACTGGCCAACTTTCTTGCCTAAAACATAGTGAGATTAAGACACTTTAGTCTGCAATATCTATCTGTTCACTTTGGTCCATACTCCTCTAAGAGCAGGGCAATCCAGCAAGTGCGAAGTATCCTCTTTAGCAGTCAAGCATTTGGGGCATCTTGCTTCAGCTCATCTCTTGTTACATAATTTCTCCACGAGTAGGTAGAGCACTCATCATGGATTTCCACAAAAACACAATGTACTTAAGAAGGATTTGCAAGTTCCATAGATCTTCGCATCTCTCCCCCTCCACACCTACCAACCCTAGTTCAGTCTTTAAATTTCATTCACCCTATTAACATTGCTTATAGAGAAGACATTTTCCTTATATATTTTAATAGTGATACACTTGCCCATGGGTGACCCCCCTTTCAACACTAGCCCTTAACCCAAAGCTCACCAAGGACACCTTCACAATCTCTTTTAGCATTATAGTCCAATCGCAATAGTCCATAGAAGAGCATTCTCTAGCTTTGTAGCAATTCTAGTCCATAAATTTTCATACAACCCTATCTTTAACTAGGGACACTGTCATAATCTCTTTTACCATTACAATCCAATCACAACAGTAAGTAGAAGAGCATCCCCCATCTTTGTAGCAATTTTGATTTAGTGTACTTGCATGTTTAAAATTCCTAGCTCCCCCATCATTCTGGACATAGAGACTTTTTCCCAAGCAATCTAGTGTTGAGGCTTTTTGGAAGTTTTATTTCTCTAAAGACAAGCCTTCTTAGGACTTAAAAACTTTACCCAATGGCATTTTTTGATATTCACAATAGGAGTCCAGAAGTGGATGTAAGGTAGTAGAATAGAGTTAATCACTGTAATTGACGTATGAAAAGGAGGGAGCACATAATCCCACTTTTTTAGTTTGCCCTGCATTTTATAGAATATCCATTCAAATACCTATTTATTGGTAGTTCCAACTCCCAATGGACAACCCAAGTGCCTAAAGAGTTCTCTTTTGTGCACAATTTGATAGCCCCAACTATGTAGCTCAAAAGGATCCTCCTCTATTGCACTAATGATCGTGGATTTAGCAATATCACACTTAGAGCTATAGGCATTGGCAAAGCACTAAATAATAGTAAGCGCCTTTCTCACATTATCACTGATAGCCTTGAGGGAAAGCAACGAGTCATCTACAAAACAATGAATAACTAATTGACCATACTCACACATTTTCAATTCAGAAATATCTCCTCTAAGAGTAGCCTTCTCTAAAGCAAGAATCAAGGGATGACTAGCCATAACAAACAACAAAGGAGAAAGAGGGCAGCCTTGCCTCACATATCTCATGAAAGGGAACCATACAACTAGGGACCATTGATCATAAGTTGAGAACAAGCACCTCTTCCTAATGTGAAAACACATTGAGAGATCTACCTCCCAAATCCCAATTTCTACACCACCTTGCTGAGAAATGACTAGTAAACTCTGTCATGGGATTTTCAAGGTTCAGTTGGATCATGATACATTTGTGCTCAGAAACACCAACCCATTCGTTCCCAACCAATACATTCATGATGTTATCATAAATAGATCTACGCTTTATAAATCCAAACTGTCTCACACTATCCTAGAGAAGAGGGGAAATTTTGATAGCAATAACCTTGGCTAAGATTATATAAGCTACATTAGCAAAGTAATGGGTCTCTAATGACCAAAAGAGTGACAAGCCAATTGCTTAGTTGATTAGAGAAAGAGATTCGATTTCCTTTGTAACTATATGCAAAAAGGGCGTAGTTCTAAAGAAATAAAAACTTTTTCTTGGCGATAGGAAGGTCATCAAAGCTTTTCAAGATATGTAACTCGCATTGACTCATGTTCCAATGTTGGTATGATTATACTTCGTCAAGTCATTTTTTCTGAAGACGGATGGTAGTGCCAATGACTTAGGTGTACTCTAGAAGCAAGCGCATGGGGCGATTGCACTTGTAACTAGAAAGTTTGATGAGCTAGATTTCAATTACCATATACATGACTAAGATATGAGTTGACAAAAAAGTTCAGGTGTCGAAAAGGTTTTGAAAACACTCTTCAATGGTCATGACTTATAAACTCATTTTATGATTTTTTTAAAATTTTATAGTATATCTCAAATAATTTTTTTAAGCACACTATAAAAACAATGCAAAAATTCTTATATATATATAGTTAGGCTAGTTGCATATACCTTTTATCAAATTAAGGCACCTTGTTGTGACACCTTCTTGAAGATAAGGCTATTACAAGGTTTTTATGCTTTCTTTAGTTATTTTGTAAATTTGCCATAGATAGTTGTATTTTAACTAAGCATATTATATAGCTTCATAGAATTTTAAGTTGATTTGTATATCCATTTCTTCAGAACTCATAAATAAGCCTTCAGACACTTTTGTGTATGAAGCCACTTTGTGGCTCAATTATAAGACTAATATTAAGTATTATGGGTTCTTTGAAGAGATTCTCAATGACAGAGATGCAAAAATTCATGGGTCACTTTTGAAAGGAGATAACAGTGGGAAATGTACTCACTTCTAGTATAGTGTATTGCCTTTTGAGAGAGAAAATTAGTTTGAAATAGTGATAAATGGTTGGAGTCTATGACCTTTTTTCCATGACACCCAAAACCTGGTATAACTGGCTTCCACTTGTTATAATAATACCAAGTATTTACCTATGGGGATGTATAATAATACCAAGTATTTTTGTTCACGACGACGTCTCAATGGAAGCCTTGCGACATCCGTTTCATATCGACTGTATCAATACATGCATGTACACGTTTGTGAAAGCGCAATTATCCAAATGAGGAAAGCAACAAGCTGATTGTTGGTACCTGCTGTGCTTTGAATTGCAAAAGCAAAAGCAAAAGCTGCGAGTTTCAAATTTATGCTCAAGTCATGGGCGCAAAGATGACGGACGGAGTCACGGAGAGGATGCCGGGGGAATTGACGGAGGCAAAGAGACCGCTGTCAGATGGGGCAGCGGGCAAGCACACGTCGTTGTCAGCTACGGAGTCGCATATTACGACGGCCGTCGCCTGCTCCACCGACGGCTTCACATCAGGCTGTAAAGTATTGCTCTCCTCGCACGCACGCACGCCACTGTGCTCACACGGCCAGTTTTTTTAAAACCCCTCGGGCCTCACCCCAACACAGGCGCCTACATGTCAGCTTTTCCATGCCTACCTGTCAGCTTTCTATTTGTTACGACAAGTAAACCTGTATTATTTAAATGGACCTCTGCTGCCTGCAAGCTGGGCGCCTAGACTTCCACTTTTTCCTTTATCATAATAATAATAATAATAAAATTGCAATGATTTGTTACTCACACCCCCCTTTTAACTCCCCCTTGGTGAATCTGATCTCTATTCAAACTCACCCTTTGGGGATGTGTGAGCTCTATTCAAACTCACATGGGCCCCATTGACACTGGCATCCCCCCCCCCCCCCCCCCCCCCCCCCCCCACCCGCGGTACATAGACTTCCCTAAAGGCAGTGCTCGAAAAAAACTATTTTCTTAAAAATTAGAAAACTTTTATATATAAAATTAAGAAATTATCAATGAAGAGTTTTTTTAAATTTTTGAAGGTATCTGTTCTATATTCCCTCAAATTTTGCAAGTATTGGCACCTTCAACATATAAATTTGTAGGTTTTTTTAAAATTTGAAGGTGACATTACACTAAACTCGGGTTTTTTTCGAGCACTACCTAAAGGCCCAAAAACTTAAAAAAACAAACTACTATCCGATAAAATTTACTCGCGGAAGTGATCTTCACTTGAAAGTTACAATGCCTATGAAGGCATAACACCTTCAAATTTTAGCATCTTTCAAGCTTCCCACTTTTACATACCAAAATCCTTTCCTCAATTTGAGAAAAGTTGCAAAAGCTTATGTAAGAGCTAAAATTTACCTAGGATATCTGTAGAGCTAAAAGAAAATTTGAAAGGCTTTAAAGAAACGAGTTTTATGATTTGTTGAAAAATATGTCTGCTTCTCTGTGAACACTCAAGAGTGCTTGATAAAAATCTATTTTCCAAACATCGAAGTTCAATAAGTATAATGTATAGAGATTCATTCCTTAAAATAAGAGTTATGCAAATCTTTGGCTGGTTTTTTTTAAAATAAAAATTTCAGCTATGGCCTGTTTTATTATTTTCATCAAGCAAGACAAAACCCCAATACATATTATTGATCATAGATTATGTGACAAAGTGGTGTGAAGCAAGATAATGAAGACCGCTGATAGCAACGAGGCTGGAACATCATCACAAGGTTTGGCAGTCCCTTGTAGCTCATAAGTGATCGAGGATCCCAGTTTATAAATCAAGTCATTGAAGAACTTTCAGAAGTCAAACAAGATCCATGGTAGATTACCACACTCGTGCTAATGGATAAGTGAAAGTCACCAAAAAGATCCTATGCTCCATCCTTACCTGAACTGTGGTAACACATAGGCGAGATTGGGAGAGATGATAGATTAGTGGAAGCATTCTTAACTGATGGCTCATGAGGTAACAATTGGCCAAATTGTTGTATGGAATTGAAGTCAGTGGCCTCAATTGGAAGACTTGGATAACGTTGGATGAGACCTAAAGGATGTGCCACCCTAAAATCAAGTGAGAAGAAAAGCTTATCATCATGTCACCTTCGTTTTTGGGCATTTTTTGGTTGCTTCCTCTCTTGTGTGCGCTTTGGGGGTGTCTGCAGCCATACTACAAAGAGGGTCATGACCAGTCCACAACAAAGGCAGCACGTAGCAGAGACAAAGCACCCATGGCAGACAGATGCTAGTCTCAGAAAAACCCATGGGTGCACACATGCAAGCCACATGCCCCCCCCCCCCCCCCCCCCCCCCCGCCCGAGCGCCAAATTCCAAACACGTTTTCACATGAGCATGTAAGGCGCGTAGTTACTTCCACGTATGGCATTCTTGCACAGTCCAATCAGCAACCGTTCCATACTACAAAGAGGAGATTGGACAGTCAAGTCAGCATCTTGCTCATGGAGGTTATACGATGAGCTATCTACTACCCCACTTGACATAGAAAGAAGAGATGGATGACATGGTAACGTGGATACGTGGGTGGAGTAGCGCAATGCGGAGTTATTGTGGCTTGGCGGTGGGCAAGTATACTCAGAAAGCAAACTAGGAGCTACCATGTTCGGTTGTTCTTTATTTTTACAGGGTTTTATCTTATTTTTGTTGTTGGAGATGTAATACTCCAACAAGGGGTGAAATCTCCCTGGTTGCACACACAATGGTTCCCTGAGAGCGCATACGTTTTTAATTCTTGTTTTTTAAATTTAAAACTTTTATGTTCTTTTTATGGCTTTTTGTCTATAGTTGAGAGTGATTTACGATAGGTTTGTCTATTGTTGGACTTATTAGAGGTGTCCAAGGAGGTCATACTCATAGAGGTGTATATGGATGGTGCTACTAATGTTTATATGTGAGCATACATAGCCCTTATGCATGCCTGTAGAGACATGGTTGGCTGTAGACAAATGCATATGTATTGCCAAGAAGCCAGAGTGGTAGACATATACATATGTATTGCTAACAAGCCCAGAGTAGTTACCATAGTAGACATGTGGATAACCATGTACATGGCTTGCGAGCTTGGGACTTGTATTCTCATTACTTCACGATACTCTTGATTTTTCTAATGGTACGTAGACACTATATATATCATAGGCAATGGCTATGTGGTCATCATCTTTGTTGTAAGATGTGTGAGTACTTCTTGAAAGAACACAAGAGCTCACAATAGTTCTTAGAAGAATAACCAAATTTTTTGAGAAGTGTACCTTTCCTTAGACTATATATAGTATAATTTACTAAACCCTTGAATGTCGGAGTACATTCAGTAAAGTTTTTAAGGATTTTAAAACTTGGGACACGTTAAGGGCAATCTGTCATTCATGGCCTTGATTGTGAATGTCTTTTGTTGACATACATTTCATAGTTCTAATGCTTTAGTGCTTCTGATATAGCACTAGTGGCGCATGCCTCCTTGTTCATAGTACCTAAGGAGAGCACGTGCCGTGTGTCCTATTCCTCTAGTCGTACTACTTAGGGAAGGTATAGGCATAGACGATCGTATTTTATGCACACAAACATTTGTTTATGGTTTTTACAATTGTTTTCGTGGACGAAAACTCTTCTTGAAGGGAGGGGTAAATAAATCAACATCAACTAATAGGATGTGAAAACATCTGAGTTTGAAAAGCTCTTTATCAAGCATCTGAGTTTGAAAAGCTCTTTATTAAGCATCTCTATAAACTATATGGCCTGCCTGTAGATATAGCGTTGGTGGGTAGAGATAGAAAGTTTGATAGTCGTCTTTGAAGGAAAATCTTCAAAGGTTGAATATCACTCTAAGTACTTAGAGTGAGGTCAACCATCCGTGGTGGTTAAACTAAAAACCCAATGAGGTTCTAGAACATATGCTTGTGCATAGATGAATAATCTAGTGGAGAGGAGTACCTCTCCACTAGATTATTCTAGAACATATGCTTGTGCATAGATGAATAATCTAGTGGAGAGGAGTACCTCTCACCTTTGGAATCTATTTTTTTTGTAACTAGATTTTCTCCATTTACATTATTTTATGGACTCTAGTCTAGATCTCCTATGGCCATAGAGCTATGCAAGGAGAAGATTCAACAAGTTGGTAGTGTAGCATGGTAGGATAGTCTATAAATATTTAGTAGTGTAGTCTACAAATGGTTGGTAGCATAGTCTACAAACTTGAATTCCGAGAGAGATCTCAAATACCTTAACTTTTGTGCTAGTGGCATACAAAAACTAGGGCATGTAGTTTTCCTTAAAGTTCTGGTTGAGAGATCGGAACACGAGGTTTATTGTGTATTGATAGACACTTGTTAAGTGAAAGGATAAACTAGAAAAGGTCTCAAGTGAGAACAACTAAATACGCTTACCAACAAAAGTCTCCAGTTTGTTTTCATGGACGAAAACTCTTTAGAAGGGGGGTTAATGTCGCGTAGCCTATAATGACATGCATGAGTCGCCTATAGCGGTGGTAGAGCTCGGCCGAACATGGAGTCCACACGCCAGAGCGCATGTGGCGAGTGTGTCCGGGGTTCAAGGGTGAGGCATCTAGGTCGAAGGACTGTGGGCAGGCCAGCAGGCCGGCAACTATATAAGCCCGACATTGCGACCTCGAGCTCGGAGCCCTCCTTGGCTATGGTGACGTATGCAGCGACGTAACATGGCCATAACCTCATTACACAATAGGAATACCCCAAAAACCCCTCTAGTAGTTTGGCAAAGGTTCTTTGAATCTTGGAGAAGCTAGCTTTACATTCTTACCTCCTTGTGTAATTTTCTATTATAACCCCAAGGATTGTTTCTTGCCACCTCCTTGGCTGGTGCTTGAATCATGTTCACGAAGGCCACCTCCCTAGGTGATAATGTTCCTTATCCTCAACATCAACACCTCAACATTGGCTTCAAAGTACATTTCTAGATGGGGGGGCATGGTGGGTGCATGCCTCATCCATGGTATGACCAACCATTACCTAAAAGTTCCTCATTACTTCCATAGGACCTGATGGTATGACCCATCACCTGGAACCTCCTCATTACTTTCCTAGGACTTGATGTATTGACCTCATTACTTTCCTAGGACTTGATGTATAACCCATCGCTTGTGAAAGCTCCTCATTACTTTCCTAGGACCTAATGTATTGACCTCTCATTGAGTCCCCTTATAACATTAATGAGTCCCCTTACTTTCCTAGGACCTGATGTGTTGACTTCTTCATTGAGTCCCCTTATAACATTGAGTCTTATTACCACCTCCTTGGATGGGTTTCTTTCCTTGTTGATGAAGATCACCACCCTTGGTGGTTTTCCTTCCCCTTCAATTGTGAAAGACCTTTTTTCCCAGGTGGTATATCTTTGGATAGGGGGCCATGGTGGGGGCATAGGCTTTTTTTTAGTACGACACATCTCTTGAAAATTCCTTAAGGTATACGATTGTTGACATGATGTTTTTCTCGATGAAGATTTTTCTAGCCTCGTCTTGGAGTCTCTTGCTTCAGTAACCTCTCCAATGGTTAAATCATAAGCCTCTACATCAATAATAGACCTCCTTGGGTGTTCTTATTCCAAAAATCCATCATTAGAATTCAATTCGTATTAACCCCTTCCCACCCTAGCACAAATCTCCTTGATTGCTTGAGATAATCCTACCCCATGTTTATTAAAAGACTAAGGTCATGTAAAAGGGTAGGAGAAGGGTGTGTGTGTGAATGGACTTACGGTCTACTAGCTCACCTATTTAAAGGCAAAGCTAGAAGGCATTTGTGTGGGCAAAGGCCAAGTTGTATGTATAAGCAACTTAATAAACAAGATTTGTTCTTGTATTTTTTGGGTCTCTCTCCTCCACTCAACTTGATCTAGCATAAGCACCACATTTTCTTAACATGGTATCAAAGCTTGGGTAGATTAGGTCACATTTTGTGTGGTGTAGACTAGGTTATCCATAACTCACTACTTGTGGAGATGAACCCCCAGCCAGTGGAGGCCTTCCAGCTGCTTGTGGAGGCCATGTCTTGGCTTGCTTCCAACTAGGAAGATGAAGCACATCACTGGGTGCTCAGGAACGTACAGTCAATTGAAGGTTTTCTCCTCTCTCAGCCGCGCCATTGTGTTCTGAGTAGGCCGGCGCACAATTCTGCAGCGCTGGAGTTCGTATAGCTATACGCCTGCTGTGTGCAACTATAAGCCACATTAGCTTAGGGCTTTTGAAGCCCCTAGCCTCAAGGCTCTACAACCAAGAAATCAGCCTCAATGGCTGCTCGTCGAGCATGCTAGAAGCAAAAGACCAGGCTGCTCCTGTTTTTTCCATGAAAGCTTCTTCAAAAGCTTGATAATAGTGTTCATAAACACTAATAGTATTAATTAACACTAATGATGTAACTAATCCAGCAAAAGAGAGCCATTTCAGAGTGTTTCTAAACACTAAGAGTGTTCTTAAACACTAATGGTGAATCTAATCACCAATGCAAGTGTCATTAGATGCTAAAAATGTGTCCTTAAGCACTAATAATGTTGCTAAACACTAACAGTGATCTTAATCACCAAAGAAAGTGTTCTTTGACACTAATGAATCTCATCTCCATCAGAATTAGTGGTTGGGCACAAACCCTAAGTGCTAAACCATAAGCTTCATCATCTTAATCTCTTTTTATGCAACCACTCCCTCTCTCAGGCACCCAAACAATCCTAAATTTAGCTATTTTTCACTTCACAAGCTATCTAAGCATCCTTTTGCTTACTCTCTTATACGTTGAGCACTATTTGCGGAGAAACATTTGGCATCTTCTAAAAGGCTCCATTAAAAAACAACAATTTTTAATAAGATTTCACAAATGCTTTATGAGTAAAATGGTCTAGCAAATTAAATAAAAATTTGAGTTTTTTGATGGTGATGATTTGCCCAATGAGGTGCCAATTCTCAATGAGCATCAAAGTCCAATGATGTTCCCAATGAGATGCCAATGCTCCGATGAGCAGTCAAAAGCCCAATGATGCGCCCAATGAGGTGCCAATGTTCGAAAGCCCGAGGACAACAAAAAAAAAAGACATCTAAAGCCCACACAACATCATCTGGCAAGAATTTTGGAAATGAATGGGGTATTAGTGCACACAGATGATTCTAGGAGGAGCCAACACATTCTAGAGTGGGCAACCTTCTTTCATGCTGTGATGCAAGGTGACTATGTCACACACTTTGTGTGCACAGGTGCAGATCCCTTATTGTGTTTGGCATGCAAATTCTTTGATGTCTAGATATGGAGTTCTACTACCCTTCACAATGTGAGCGATGATTGAAACTCCATTTCCTAGAGATGATAAGAAAATTGGTAGGCTAGTGTGGCCAAGAGATGTGCCATTTAGCCAATTTCAATTTTGCACTAGAGGAAAGACAATCTTCCTCAAAAAGCTACAAAGCTAGTGTGGCCAAGAGATGTGCCATTTAGCCAATTTCAGTTTTGCACTAGAGGAAAGACAATCTTCCTCAAAAAGCTACAAAGCTTTTAGGACTTGTAACCAAAGTACAACCAGTAGAACACATTGCTGTGCTGGATGACAACCTCTATAATGAAAAGATGTAGGGGAGAAGAGAGCTTGAGCTCTTGCAAGCACACACACACACACTCACAAAACCCTAAAAGAGAACACACAAGGTGAGAGGCTGAAAATCTTTTTCTTCTTCACACAACACTGCAACCACATTTCCACTCACATCAGCCCCAATAGCTTCTTTTTCAGCCCTGGCACATGCACATATGCAATGCGTCCAAAGACTTTCAGATGAGACAAATCAGGTTTTCTGCCAGTAAACCTCTCCTCTGGAGTTACATCATGTATGGCTGCAGTTGGAGTCCTGTTCATGATGTAAACTGCTGTAGAAACAGCCTCAGCCCAATAGCTATGTGGCATATTCTTCTCTACCATCAATGCTCGCGCAATCTCAGCAATGTGCCTGTTTTAGCGTTCAGCAACTCCATTTTGCTGCGGAGTGTATTTGCATATAAATTGTCCCCGAATACCATTCTTCTTCAAAAAATCAGAGAACTCATTTGAGAAGTACTCTCCCCCTCCATCTGACCTTAGGCACTTTACATATTTCCCTATTTGCTTTTCAACCATAACTCTGAAATTCTAAAAATGAGTGAACACCTCACTCCTCCTTCATGAAGTATATCGACACTTTCCTTGTGTGGTCATCAATAAATGTCACATAATACCTGTAGCCTCCTATAGACATGGTCTTCGTAGGACCCCATACATCTGAATGCACAACATCTAGTGCATTTTTGCTCACGTTTCTGTCACATGGAAATACATGCTTTGTTTACTTTCCAAATTGGCATGCTTCACATATTTTCTGCATACCTTCAACTTTAAACTTTGGTAGCCCTGTCACAATTCCTTTAGTCTGCATAGACTTCATTCTCTGCACATTCACATGTCCAATTCTTTTATGACAAATGTCTGTGTCTGCAACAATTCCTAAACCATTTGCAAACATCGCAGCACTCACTTCAGGCATGTTTACATTCAATGTAAACATTCTGCCCACTCTATTGCCTTTTGCAATCAACCTGCACTTGTCTTTAAAGTCTTCAACATAACAACTATCAAGGTTAAACCGAACCTGCAAACCCTGCTCAATCATCTGGCCAATTGAAACCAGATTCTTTTGTTATGTTCGGAACATGAAGTATATCTGCAAGGTACTTCACTTTGCCATCCTGCATAAACAATGGCACATCTCCAACATGGGCAATTGGATAAGCAGTGTCATCCCTTGTTTCCACAAAACCTAGTCTTTCAAGGTTTTTCATCTCCTTGAACCACTCCCCATGACTTGTCATGTGGTTCGAAGCACCTGAATCAACGTACCATACATCATCTTTATGTGCTGCTTCAACATTTTCAGACATGGCATTAACAACATGCTGCATAACAAACAACCTTTCATTATCCTCATTGTTTCTGCTCAAGGATGCATAGTTGTTTTGCTGCAATTTTCCATTTTGCATGTCAGCCTGCTTCTTATAACAATCTGCCTGCACATGTCCAGGATTACCACAATAAAAGCATCCACGTGTATCATTATACTGCCTTTGCGAATTTCCACGACCTCTTTGACTCCCCCTGCCTCTGAATTGGCCTCTTCCACCTGCGTGTTGTTGTTGTTGTGAATTCTGGGGTTGTTGTTGCTGCTGCTGGCCATAATTCTGATTACATGTTTTGCCACCTCCTTGGCCGCGTCCACGGCCTCCTCTACCTCCTCCTCTTCCTGATGAACTTGTGTAGAAGGCCTGTGCTCTGAACCGTTTTTGTTTTGTGAAGATTGTTGGTCTTCACCCAAGCTCTTCTCTTCCATAATCAACATAAACACCAAATCTGTAAATTGGGAATGTTTTCTCGAGTCTGAATAGACGTCTTGAATGCCTTGTATTGTGGCCCGAGACCACGTAGACAGACTTCCACCTTATAATCATCATCTACTGAAACGCCAATAGATGCAAGGGATTCCACAATACCCTTGATCTTCAATGCATAGTCATTCACTCACAGACATACTCTTTTTCTCCACAGTATGAAGTTCATTCTTCAACTGTATCTTTCATGCCTTGGTATTCGTTACATAGAGTTTTACCAATGTGTCCCACACCTCCTTGGGGGACTTGGCATCCTGTATGTGCCCAATCATGGTGTCCTGTATACCGATAGAGAGCTAATACATAACTTTTCTGACTCCTTGGTTCCAATCCTTGAACTCTTTTACATCTGCAGCAGTCGGATTGATCTCCGGTATCTCCGGTGCCTCTTCATGCTCACCTTCTATGTAGTCCCAGTAACCCTTTTCCATCAAGAAATTTGTCAACCTGAACCTCCAAGCATGGAAGTTGTTCTTATCAAGCTTCTCAGCAACAATCTGGTTTATGCCATCATTTGACATCTTGCCAGACACACAAATTTACCAGAAACAGCACTCTAGTTTGTCTTGCACACAAACTACTGTATTTTCTGTAGGGATACTATACTACACTTAAATGTCACAACCAGTGACCTCAATGTGCATACATACACCCAATAGCAACTGTTGACCTCCTTGCATCACCACACACACCCAATAGCAACTGTTGACCTCCTTGCATCACCACACACAATGTCTGCACAACCAATCTATCTTCCTGGAGTTCTTAAAACAACAGAGTTCTGCATAGAATCGATGACTTACCCGCAATGCTCGAAATCGCCTGCTTTCTGAAAAATGGAGGTCCTAACACGCCCGAAACGCGTTTTCAGCCCAAAAAATGTTGTCCGATAAGGCAACATAGTTGCCCTATAGCTTTACTCCCACGATGAAAGCTCCTCAATCAGAGATTGTTTGCCGGTGCTTCCCGTAGTGTTCCCGACAAGGGTATAGTCGCCAACACAAATAGGGAAGAGTAGATGAAGCTCTTACCCTCGTACCGCTTCCTGTGCTTCTCTTGCTTGCAGCTCAGCCCTTAGCATGAACCAGGCTCTGATACCATGAAAAGATGCAGGGGGGAGAAGCGAGCTTGAGTTTGAGAGTCCGAATTTCTTCTAATGAGCTTCAAAGCAGTTAAAATCACTGACAACCAATGAAGAAATGAAGAATTGTCATCAAGCACTTAGAAGAAATATACTGCTTTAAAGCAGTTAAAATCACTGACAACCAATGAAGAAATGAAGAATTGTCATCAAGCACTTAGAAGAAATATACTGCTTTAAAGCAATTAAAAGCATTAACAAGTAGTGAAGCACTGTGTCAAGTACTTAGAAGTAATATACTACTTTAAATTAGTTAAAAGCACTGACAACCAATTAAGCACTAGGAAACAATATACTACTTTAAAGCAGTTAAATCATTGATAATAACCACACACTCACAAAACCCTAAAAGAGAACACACAAGGTGAGAGGCTGAAAATCTTCTTCTTCTTCACAGAACACTCAACACACCATATACAAAGATAAGAGTACACACAATATAAAAAGATACTCAACCAAATACATACTAGGTTCTCTATAGTGTGAATCCAACTAAATGAGCTGGCGCTATAACTATGCCACTCTAGAATGGCTATCACACAGCTTGTCATCCCACTGGCCGCATATCACCCATGATCTCACCAACCATGCCAGTGGTGTAAGTGTGGGGCCTATCTCCCAGGTAGGTCATCAGTGTCCACCTGAGCTCGTTATCTCAACATATAAGTGTGTATTGAACAAGCATGCCAACAATTAATCTAAGGAGGATATACATACATTCCTCATGGATAGAACTTGGAGTGTGGCTATACGAGTGGCTACATTCCAAGGATCGGATGGCATGGGAAAAGGGGGATGCATTTGGCACTGTTTGTGGTGCCCAATTGTGCCAAGAAGAGTTGAATTTTGTGATTGAGAAGCTTCAATTTGGAGGCAAAATTATGACCTACGAGGAGAAGTGAGAAGAAGACCGTGATGCATTATGAGGTACTAGGACAATAAGAGAAGGGGAAGGTGTAGAAGGGGAAGGTCTTAGGTGACTAAGCACTACTCTCAATATATCATCTCGATCTAATAAATTTTAGCAAGTATTGAAACTCACCAAGTTTAATGAATCTAACTGAAGTTTTTCCAAATTTTTAGTAATGTTAAAGCTCCAATTGTTAACATGTGGCATATTGCTAGGAAGGTGTAAATTCTTGTGTGGAATACATATTTGGAAACTTGCTATTATATCACAAGTGTATCAATCAATTATTATAAATGTATTTACTAATTTAAAGAACATAAATTGTTTTGGAATGGAGAATTGAGGTAGGGTGCAATGAACCTGCCAAGTGTACATGTACATCTAAAGTGTTTGTCTGGAAGTGGGCCCAAAGCATTTGCAAGTTTACGTGGGTACACTTTTCAATATCTTACACTTCAAATATCTAGATAGAGTTGTAAACTTCTACCTATCTATACAAAGAAAGTACTGCTTCTATTGAAGAAGTGTTGAGCCGTCATGTATGCAATATTTATGCTCAAAAGGTAAATGTGATTCCTCTTGAGATGTTAAGCAAAAGTAATGAACAAATATATTTTTTCTTGTCTCATTAAAATAATAAATGTATCAAGGTCTAAGAGATTAAAAGGACCCATCATATAAACTATTACCAACATTAATGAATATCAAAATAAGGAATGCATGCTAACATAACGGTTAGAATTTGACATAGGTGGGAAAGCCCCATTCTAATTCTCAAACTCCTCTATGTATATAAGGAGGAGGTTTTGAACAAGGTATTTTACTTTATGAAGAATATTTCTCTCGAACTACAGTTGTGATGTGCTATCCTCTAGCATGACATCGACATGTTTTGGGTGTGAAAGGATTAAATTTGAGCCCTTCTTTTGAAGACTGCTTATAGTCCACTATTGTAGTCATTGGTGTTTATAACCACACTACCTCATGCATAAGAAAGAGTCGACACACCTTCAAGGACTACATGATCTCCCCTTTTTAGTAGCTTGTTAATCTTATTTAGTAGATCACTCTGAAGAAAGAGAATCTTTGATCTACCTTCAAATTGGTAGCAGACTATGGGCAATCGATCGGTTTAGGAGTCTTTACAAGCATCTTCTGAAGGGCTTCTGAAATCTTAGGAGCCTTCACAAGCATCTTTTGAAGGGATTCTGAAATCGGGGAGGTGTGTGCTCATGTTTGGGTTCACCATTTGAAGAACATGATGTCATTTTGTAGCAAGGTTTTTTAAAGGTCTTAGGGCTTTTTGTTCAAAAAAATTTGATGTTGTTAAGAATGGATATGAGTGTTACGAGTTGATAGGTTCTCAAAGATGTATGCCAGATGATTGAGAAGGCACACATCGTACAACGAGACGAGAACACATCACTTTAAGTGAAACACATAGTCAGATTGTACTACCAAAAAAGAACACATCACTTTACATAGTCAGAGATTGATAGTATAGCAACAACAAGCTTACAAAGATAACTATAGCTCAAAGGGCATATTGTTGTTAATGCCTTCCTCTACCTTAGGAAACAACCTATAGAGATTTTTTCTTGCTCGCTATTAGGTCCATATGAAACATAATGGCTCTCACAAGGTGTGAGTACATGAGAGCAATGGGCTGGTTATGAAGGATGAGATATTCATCCTTGTGAACTTTGCCATAGAAGCAATAACATTGCCCCATGTGTCTTCTTTGGCCCTACTTGTTTTGATGCTTAGGTATGGTGCATTTGAGTATGTAAAAATATGCACCTTCTTTATTACCTTCGTTAGCATTCACAGTAAAGTTATCTCATATGCACAAGACATCACTCAAAGCATTAGGGTGACCTGCATACGTGGGCTTGATAATTCCCTCTTCATCGCTTGAGCTTCCATTTGACAATTCATCATCACCCAAGGGAACTAGGGTATTATACTAGCAGCTCTCGATAAATTGTTTATTCTTGTATCTTTACCAAAGCTCTTGCGCATACATGAATAGCAACAATAAGATAGGATTTTTCATTTCAATGCATAGGTATTTGTGTGAATATTTATTTACACAGTGCATTAAGTGTGATCCCTATATATGCTTGCAGTCCCCCACCTCACACTTCTTTGCATATCACCTTGCTTTACCTCCCATAAGACTCTGCTCACCTCCCTTTTATTAGATGAGCTTGCAACATGAAATTTATTGTAGAAATGACCTCAAAATTTCCACCACGTCGCATGCACACTTCAAAGGAGCACCATATGGCTTCAGCTACTCATGTGCGAGTTCCATCTTGATTATTACACTAGCCCCATTATATATTGATTTAAAGTAGTTAAAAGCATTGACAACTAGTGAATACTACTTTAAAGCAGTTAAAAGCACTATCAAGCACTTATAAAGCAATATACTGCTTTAAAGCAGTTAAAAGCATTGATAACCAATGAAGCACTATCAAGAACTTATAAGCAATATATTGATTTAAAGTAGTTAAAAGCATTGACAACTAGTGAATACTACTTTAAAGCAGTTAAAAGCACTGATAACAACTAATGAATACTGCTTTAGTTAAAAGAATTGACAACCAATGAATACTACTTTAAAGTAGTTAAAAGCATTGACAACGATTGAATACTACTTTAAAGCAATTCAAAGTACTGACAACTAGTGAGTACTACTTTAAAGTAGTTAAAGCAATGACAACCACCTGAGAAGTTAAAAACACTGACAACTAGTGAAATAATGTAAAACACTTAAAAGTAATATATCTCTTTAAACCAATTGAAAGTTTTGACAGCTAGTAAATACTATTTTAATACAATTAAAAGCACTAATAACCACCAAATATTATTTTAAAGAAATTAAAAGCACTAACAACCAATGAATACTGCTTTAAATTAGTTAAAAGCACAGAAAACTAATGAAATAATGTAACACACTTTAAAGTAATTTACCACTTTAAACTAGATGGAAGTATTGACAACCAATGAAATACTATAAAGCACTTAAACGTAAGTTCACACAACCAATGAAGCACTATAAATAATTATAAAGCACTTAAAAGCACTTTAAAGCAGACAAAAGCACTTCCCCCCCATGCTATTTGGGTTATACATTGATGAGGTGGCTTCATTACACGGGGAGACGGAAAAAGAAATTTAAAGCTATGTGAACTACTTTAAAGCACACAAAAGCACTTAAAAGTTGTGCTGTGCAAACTTCTTTAAAGCTGTTAAAAGAACTGAACAACAATGAAGCACTATTTGTATTACTTTAGCATTAGGAAAAGTGAAGCATTGAAAAGCACTAAAAAGTGAAGCACTGTAAAGCACTAAAAAGAATTGATAAGAAAAAGAAAACTCAAGCTTGAACTTTACACCATTGCTTCTACTTAAAAAAACAATATTAGAGTGTTGTATGCTAGATGCAAAAAGGTATTAGTGGCTCATCAAGGAGATGAAATGGATGCTTCATAACAATGCATCTCCTGATCCTCTTATAGCAAACATATTTCTTGTTTTTGGAGAGACTCGTGTCTCCGATACCTTAGGTGTGATTTCGCTAGTATGTAGTTGTCTTTGACATGTAGATAAGGGCAAAATTACATCCTCTTCAGTGGATAGATGAGATTTTGTTAAATAGAAGTTTCTTCAATGAATCCCCAATACCTTTTCAGCTTTGGCAACATTGAGATCTTTTGATTTATTACCATCATAATTAACTAGCATCATGACAACTAATCTCTTCAAGAAGAGCTCATCTGCTGATGACCATGGGATCTTCACTTGTTTTAAAGTGTTGCAGATGTGTGAAACCATAGTTGCTTCAGTGGACTAATGGTGTAGGTTATAAATACTGAGAGAAGAAAAATTCTAGAGAGAGGTAATTCAATATTGAGATATTTTAGATATAAAAATTCTCCTAATATCAAAAATATATTTCCCTGAAGCAGAAGTTCAAAATAAATTCTCTAAGGTGCATTAGGAATCAATTAAAAATGATATAAGGGACCTTAGCCTAAGGGTCTAGATTTTTAAAATTTTTTGGATTATGGTCCATAGGATTAATCCAAGTGTTGGGATGAGATAAATCCAATGAATAAAAGAAAATACCCAAAAATGAGTAAATGCTCACATAAGATGAAGAGTTGACTGAGTACAAGGTTTATTAGTTAAAAATTAAGAGATATTACTAAAAAAATGAGATATTTTAGAGAAATGATGAATTTTTGACACCTTGGTAAGGAGAGGGGGACCTTTGAGGTAGGCGCCTCCTTCACATGTGTGGGAGGGTTTTTAATTCAAAAAATTTATGATATTTTTATCTCTCCTCTCTCCTGGATCAAACTGGATCAAAAGGGGAGCCAAACTGGTCCAATCTTATCCAAATTCAGTCAAACTGAAGCTGGAAAATTCTAGAACCCAGTTGGACTCAATTAGTGGCCTCCCTCACCTATAAATAGACCCTCATTTTTTTTATTCCCATCTGTGAACTATACCATGCTAGTATTACATTAAAATAATCATATTTTCTATTATCCCTTAAAAATCCTCTACTTTTGGGGAGCTTGGAGCTTCTGTCTCTCTTCAACAACTCTTGGAGCTCTCTTCTCCACTTGCTAAACCAATTGATTGGTTGGGAGCTTCACTTCTAGAAAAGAAGCAAGCTAATCCTTGAGGTAAGAATGAATTTTATGGTTTTTGGTTAATATTCTCAAATAACTTCTCTTCTCAACCTCTCTCAAGCTTGAGAAGTTTCTAATTGGTTGTTTTAAATTCAAATCAAGATTTTCCTAAGAACTTTAATGTGTAATCAAGAAAAAGTTAATCTTTATGCTTAATTAGAATGCTTTCTTATGTATACTCTCTCTCTCAAAGAACTTTAATGTTTTAAATTCAAATCAAGATTTTCCTAAGAACTTTAATGTGTAATCAAGAAAAAGTTAATCTTTATGCTTAATTAGAATACTTTCTTATGTATCTCTCTCTCTCTCTCAAAGAATAGTCATTCCTATGGCTAATTCTTTAGCAAAAGAATGCTTCTCATTGATAAATTCTTAATTCAAAGTCAAACTCTAAGCTTATTAAGCTAGAGAATAAGAAAATGGTATTTTTATGCTTTTATGTTAACAAAATAATGATAAATTCTTTTATATTATTTATAAGTAGTTAAAAACTACTTTAATTGATTCTAAATGAGAAAAAGATAATCCTATCAAATTGAAAAAAAGAGGAATAATGGAAATAGCTTAATCTAGTAGAATAATCATAATTAAGTTTATGATTATGGTTAAAATTATGATTTAAATTCATAGTTTAGATTAAGTTTAAGAATAGATCTTCTATCATATTTGCATTACAATGTTTTATTCTTTTAAGAAAAAAAGTAAAAATTATCAGTAATAGCAGCGGCGAAGCTATGGTAAAATTTTTAGAAAATAATACATATCTTATTTTATGCATAATGCTAAAAGAGGACTTCCTACCATATTCTAGGATTGGACATCCTATGCAAAAAGAATGATTTTCATCATATTCATGTGAAATAAAATTTTAGTCTTTATGCTTAAATATTTAATTAAAAAGAAAAGAGAAATTTTTGGTAAATTTATTTTTTATGTAAAAAGATAAATTTCAATGATAATTGATATCCAAGTAATTAAATAGTAAAAGAGAAATTTTTAGCATATTTAAAATAATATGTATTTTTATTTAATTTTAAAAAAAGAAATTTTAGATAAATTTATTTTATGCATAAGAAATTTTTAAATGATAAAAGAGGAATTCTCATGAAAATTTAGAATTCAATAATTTAAATGCAAAAAGAGGCGCATATTGAAAAAAATTAGATATTTATATTTAATTTAAAAAGAATAAATTTTATGGTCTTTTAATTAGAGAAAGGTTTAAATTAAATTTTGGTGACAAAAGAGGAATTTTCACCATAATTCCATCTAGAAACTTAGGGTTGATAATTAAATTGGTAAAAAGAATATTCTAAGATATTTTAGGTAAAAAAAATCACCAAATTGATATTTACCCAAAATTAGATTAATGGAAGAAGAGTATTTTTATAAAAACCCGATATTCTCATATAGAACCAATTCTTAATCTATTATGGAATGAAATTCATAAAGTTAGAATTTTTCTTATGGTTAGAAGTTCAGTAGATGTTTATCTGAAGAAAATCCTTAGAATCAAAGTTAGAAGTAAATTGAATAATTTTGGTTAGACCACGACTCTGAGAATGGTGGGGTCAATAAACTACTTGCCCTTCTCTCGATCTGAATAATGATCACATGACATATGCAGTATGCAAAAAACAAGCTCAAGAGTGCATGCTTAGTATGGTTGAATGTCTTACAGGGTCACCGATTGTGATTGAGCCTCATGATGCCAAACCTAAACCAACAACCAAGATACAAATCCTAGAGGAGTACCGCTTTCCCTTTTAAGAGGAAGACATACTCTCTATAGAAGAGTCAATTGACACAGACTATACGAACTATAGGCTTGAGAAAGCACATAAGGAATTCAATAATTCCCTTACAAGATTAAAACAATCTCTCAAAACCTCACTACTCTTCTCTGATGATAAAGCCAAAATCACATAAACACTTGCACCTTTCATGGCTCAACCTGAGTTATACAAGGACATAACGAACTACATAAACCAGGAATGTCAGGGTTCGCAAGTTTCCAAACAGCCCTCATTAAGAATTGTCAGAGGGCCAAGTGTGCCTTTTTATGCATTGGGTACTTTTGAAAAAGCTGAGACCCAAACAGAGGATGAAAGTGAATGGGAATATGAAACAGACACAAGATCTGAAGCTGAAATACTAACTAAAACACCCATGGTTCTTTTGGAAGACTCTATCATGGTATGGTTAGATTTTCCTATAGGCAATGATGTTTAATGCAAACACAGATTGATTAGCCCTTGAGCAAGTCATAACATCATGCCAATAGACACTTGGGTGTCATTGGGATAACCTGAACTCACCCCGACAAGCAATGGTCTTGCAAAAGGAACCAATGAACAAAACATTGAAGTTCTAGGTTACTTTAGATACACTACTTGAACAATTGATGGCGATATGGAATTTACATTTCATGTCACCCTAGATTCCCTTGAGTATGATGTCATCATTGGCGGACCTTGGATAAGTGAATCATTGTATTCACTAGATGAATCCTTGCAAATAGTCACCTTGAACACTCTTGCATGCAATGTACAATTGCTATTAGGAAGAAGCCTTGCAGGAGCTGGAACTTCTAACATATCTTACTGAAAAGGTCCCTAGGATTTTGGTTGGATTGGAAATTGCAAATAAAATCACCATAGCTCAAGCACAGCTTTATCCAACACGAGAACACAATCTCATGACTCTCAAGCTATGGGATTTGTTAGATCAACCAACACTCATGGCATATCCTGAAAGGATTACCTTTACACAAGACTTGAACACAAGACTTGAACATGCCATGTTTGGGGTACTTTGAACATATAATGTATATTGAAACTAACCCTCTCACTTGCAAGTTTTTGTGGTTGAGTATGTGTTGGAAGCAGATTTGATCTTGGGGCATAAATGGACACCCAAGCACCACTGTGCTTTGTTAGCAATAGAATCATCATGATGGTCAACGACAAAAAGTTTCCAATACCATACTGCAAGGAAGAGGATCCAACTTTAATGGATATCTATGATGCTGAACGCAAAAGGATACAAGCCTCTTCCACAAAAGTCCCTCTACACAATGACCTACCATCTGTCAACCAACTCCGATAAAGCCTCTACTCCATCAACCCCATCCTCACCTACAAAATTCGATGCCAAGACCTCGCAATCGACATCTATTCTTGAAGAAATTCCCACAGCCAAACCATCTATCTCTAATAGGGAGCTCAAAGGAAAGGCCCCGGATCCTATGCATCTTCATCGACAAACCTCATCAAGGGAGACAACCACATGCTCAAAGGCTTCGTCTCATCGACAACCACTCAACAAGAGACTCTAACCTCATCATCATCAACAATGCCAATGAGTCTCAAACCTGCAGCCTCAGTGCCAACCAAAGTAAAGGAGGGCCCCAAACCTTCCCCATCACCCCAAAAGAAAACTCCCCCAAGACTACCACAATCACGACTACCTTAATAGTATCAAAATGTGGGTGGAGAAGCAGCTACTTTTAGCTCAAGGCTACTATGAAGGTGCCAACCAAATTTGGGTGCCTCGACAGTCAAAACCTTTTCCTCAACATAACACTTGAAAGCAAAGGAAGAACAAGAGTACTCCACAACACCGCCCACAAAAGCCTATGCGAGTTCCTCAAAGAACTCTACCAATGCAACAAGTGTGGGTACCAAAAACTCTGCTGCAAGCACAAGGGTACTACCAAAGAAATACCAAAGCTTGGGTTCCCAAGCACATCACAAAGTCTCCTCAGCGTGCACAAAGAAGAAAGCCTCAACACCAACAAGCACATCGGCCACCAAATTACAATGTTCATCAAAGATGGGTACTTGTGTATGTGCTTCAACAACAAAAATACTATGATAGTAATTCCATCATATGGTTGCCAAAATCGAACAATGTGAAGAAAACCTCACCACACCTATAGTTCGACAAGAATAGAGGCCCAAGAAACAACAAGCAAATCCCTCAACCACTCTCGTGCATCCAGCACCAACACAAGAGCTTGACTATTCAAGCAAACAATCATCAGTCTTCTCTACTGCCTCGACATCATTTCAGCAACAAATTCAAGATCAAATAAGAGTACATCAAGAACAAATAACAATGTTCTTGTCACCCCTCTGGAAATGATAAACGATCTATCATAAGCAAGTGCAAACACAGTTGTAAAGTCACGGCCCATGTCAGTCCCTGCACATTCACATCATGACTTTCACGTCTGCTATTTCATGTTATGACTTTCACGTCTATAACTTCACGACATGACTTTCACGTCTTCACATCATGACTTTCACGTCTGCAACTTCACGTTATGACTTTTATGTCTGTTATTTTACGTCATGACTTTCACGTCTGTAATTTCATGTCATGACTTTCACGTCTACTTTTTCACGTCATGACTTTCACGTCTGCTTTTTCACGTCATAACTTTCACGTCTTGGATCTTCACGTCATGACTTTCACGTGTGCAATTTCATGTCGTCATCATGAATTTCACGTCTATAGATTCACGTCATGACTTTCATGTGTGCTTTTCCACGTCATGACTTTCACGTCTGCTTTTTCACGTCATGACTTTCACGTCTGCTATTTACGTCATGACTTTCACGTCTTAGATCTTTACGTCATGACTTTCACGTCTGCTACTTCACGTCATGGCTTTCACGTCTGCTATTTCACGTCATGACTTTCACGTCTACTCTTTCACGTCATGACTTTCACGTATGTTATTTCACGTCATGACTTTCACATCTGCTATTGCACGTCATGACTTTCACGTCTGCACTTTCACGTCATGACATTCACGTCTAGTCTTTCACGCCTCAGTGTTTCACGTCTTAGCACTTCACGTGGAGAAAAAAAAACAAAAAAAAGAGGTCAAAATTTGTAAATTCAAGGAGTCCATCTCAAGGCTTAAGAACCTGCACTTTCACGATTTAAGTCTCATCATGGATTAAGCCATATCACATAATAGCCACTATATATTTGCTAAGCTTATTGCTTACTATTCTTTTGGCTAAATTAATGTAGCAG
The DNA here is from genome assembly GCF_041138505.1 of Cibotium barometz. NCBI lineage: Eukaryota > Viridiplantae > Streptophyta > Polypodiopsida > Cyatheales > Cibotiaceae > Cibotium > Cibotium barometz. Next base: position 22,251,559 of record NC_141075.1, on the reverse strand, counting down.
CTGCTCCATGAGTACATATCCATACTCATGCACTGGAGAACATTTACACCAAAGCCTCACCATCGACAACTTCCACGTACATCTCGGGATGGGGGGGCCATGGTGGGCAGAAGAAGCCTGGTCAATGGTACAACCCATCGCCTAGAACTTTCCTTCAAATTACAAACCTCTCTAAAAGATGTCACAATCTTCACAACTTAATGATTTTCCATCCCTAGTGAAGATCTCTATATTAGCCTCGCAAGTCGACGTAATTCTTTCAATCCTCACCAACAAGTGGCTGCTTCAACACACAGAGCAGTTCAATAAGAGTCTATATGACTCCATTCTTGTACTTCATGTAAATCAACTTCATAAGAGCACTTAAATATGCATAAAAACATAAAAAGCACATGGGCAGAAGAAGACAGGATCTGGTTCTACTCAACAAAATTTGACAAGAATCTTGTCACACAAAGGGACATCATCACAAGCCAAATACTTCAAATGATGAATGTCGCTTCAATGAATCAAATGAGGAACTGAGAATCACCATCTCATTCCGATGATAAATTCTATGTTCCTCCGGATCCTTCTCTCTCTTTTCTTCCATTTTTAACATCTCTTCCACTAAAAAAAATCACATGTAACCTTGCCGACGATGATTGCCAAAAACAAAGTGAGCCAAAAAAAAAACACGCTCACACATATAAAAATGTAATCATTCGCAAAAATCTCCCACCCCATTAGGAATTCCCAATACATCACTAATCTCTTCATTTATTAACTAGCTTTTCTTATTCCTTCTGGAGGAACAGAGACCATTGAACATCATTCAACATCAAAGCCATCGACAAAGCTTGTTGATTCTCCCCACACAAAGGTCTTTAACACGATCACGAGGACGCGATCGTCATCAAGAAGGAGGGAATGTTAATCCCATTCTAGGAGATTAACAAGAGCTACCACCATTATCTTACATCAAGTAGTCACGGTAGATACACTAAAGGTTCATACATTCAAGATATGAAGTAATAGTGTCCAAAGCTACAACTTAGACGGGCGCCCGTACTAGTGTGACAGAGTATTTATGGCAATTCCCACATTAAGAGCATGTGGTAGCAAGTTAGGATGAAGTCCTAAGTGATGTACTTCATGGATATATTATGAGAGTAGTTATTGTAATAGCATTAGGCCTCTTATGAGCCTAAAGTGCCCAGTTGGCCATAGTTTAAGTGAGTGTGAACACTTACGGCCATGTATATAAGTGAATTTCTCTCATAATACAACATACTCTCCCATTGTGCAATTGAGTCTTTCTCTTGCTAATCTCTCTCCCTAATGCCTGCTAGTGAGTGTGTATGAGTGAAGTGAGGTGAGAGGAGGGATGAGGACCTGTAGTGCAATGCGGCGGTGTGACAACGCTCGCAGCAGGAGATGCGATGGAATTGCTTCTCAAGGAGTTGTAGAGCTTAGAGACCTTGAGGGTTACGAGCTCGGCCATTGGAAAGATCCTCACGACAGTTGCGGTTCACCAGGTAAGCTCTTTTTGGATGTGTTTCAAGGAGGGTTAGGGTGAGTCTTAACATATTTTGTTAAGACTCACCCTAACCCTCCTTGAAACACATCCAAAAAGAGCTTACCTGGTGAACCGCAACTGTCGTGAGGATCTTTCCAATGGCTGAGCTCGTAACCCTTGAGGTCTCCAAGCTCTACACTTGAGAAGCAATTCTATCGCGTCTCCCACGAGCGTTGTCACACCGCCGCGTTACAGTACGCGTCCTTGTCCCTCCTCTCACCTCACTTCACTCACACACTTTCACTACTAGTAGGCATTAGGGAGAGAGATTAGCAAGAGCAAGTCTCAATTGCACAATGGGAGAGTATGTTGTATTATGAGAGAAATTCACTTATACACATGGCCATAAGTGTTCACACTCACTTAAACTATGGCAGGCCAGGCACTTTAGGCTCATAAGAGGCCTAATGCTATTACAATAACTACTCTCATAATATATCCATGAAGTACATCACTTAGGACTTCATCCTAACTTGCTACCACACGCTCTTAAAGCGAAAATTGCCATAAATACTCCGTCACACCATTAACGGGCGCCCATCCAAGTTGTAGCTTTGGACACTATTGCTTCATATCTTGAATGTATAACCCTTGTGTATCTATCATGACTACTTGATGTAAGATAATGGCGGTAGCTCTTGTTAATCCTAGAATGGGATTAATAGTTGTATCCAACAAAAATACATTTTATCGCATTATCATCCAACTTATTGTGTTGTTGGTGGTCAAGCATAAGAGCATAAGTAAGATAACCAAAAACATGCGAATGAGCCACAGAGTTCTTCCTACCATTCCAAGCTTCATATAAAGGGTAATTTTCTGTAAGGCCTTGGTGGGTCAGCTGTTTAGCACATAAGTGGCACACATGAGGCAAATCTTGGCCAGCCATCGTTAACCATGCAATGTGCCATCTCCATGAGAGATATGTTCTTCCTCTCAGCCACACCATTTTGTTGAGGTTATAAGGCATTGTGCATTGATGTTTTATGCCTCTTTCAACCATATATACATGAAACTCCTTTGACATATACTCCCCCCATTGATTTGTACGAATGAGCCAACTTTACATGTAGACAAATTTTCAGCCATAGAAACAAAGTGTCTAAAGCATGTAAAAACCTCTGACTTTTCCTTAAGCAAATACACCCAAGTGTGCTTGGAGTAACCATCAATAAAAGTCATAAAGTAGAGATATCCCTCAATCCATGGTATCCTCATGGGACCACATACATCACTATGTATAAGCTTTAATTTCTAGATAGCCCTAACTAATTCACCTTTCAGGAATGATGCCTGTTGCATCTTGCCCAAAATGCACTCCTCACATACATGTTTGATAGGGGCCTCAAGATTTGGCAACTTTGACCCCATCTCTTACCTTCTTTTAAAGTGTAACAAGCTACCAAAATTCAAGTGACCAAAGTAGGAAGGCCATAGCTCCATGTCACTTATAGCACATGTGGCAATAACTGAACAAGTATCATGTGCCAATCCCTCATATGTGTTTAAACTATGAAGCCCATGGCTTAGAGTACCAGATATACCACTGTGATGTCTCCATCACTCTAGTCATGAACTATACACCTATCTTAACAACAAATCTCACCACTAGTTTTGCCCTAGCAATGGCAGAGACTGACTCCAAGTTCTTTTTGATGTTGCCTAGTGGAAACAATTCTTTTGAGAGAATGATTGTCCCACCATTTGCAACAGTGATGAAAAACTCTACCAACTTCTTTTATTATATACGAGGAGTTATTTACACGTGATTTTTCCTCCTTGAGGAACAAACTCAAGTGAGGAAAATAAATCACGTTGAGAAGTAATGTGCTTGCTAGCACCAATATCAAAGTACCATACATGTTGATCAGCTGACATGCATACATCATGGATAGAAGGATCATAACTATAGTGTACAATGAATGCCTAATCATCTTGTGCATGGTTTGCTGACTCCTTTTTAGCACTTGGTGCTAACTCCTTTTTTTCAGTGTACAATGAATGCCTAATAATCTTGTGCATGGTTTGTTGACTCCTGCTTTTTAGCACTTGGTGTGCTGATGCATCAGCCACAATCATGCTTGCATTAGGACATTTTGGAGGTCATTCGTAGGGCCTTTTAGTAGAGAAAGAAAAAGGAGCGCATCCAATTAGGAAGAAGAAGGCAACGTTACGTTGAAAAATAGGCTATTTCTTTTTTCTAAATCCAAAAACTCTTCTTTCTCACCTCAAAATGTACTCTACTTACACTTGATAGTCGCTTTTCACACCCATATGCATTAAACACACCTACACTTTTGTAGGGAGGGAAACTTCTATTCAAATCCATGTATTAAATACACCTTTTTGTTGCAAAGGAGGAAAAATTCCCTCCCTCTCAAACTTCCTCTTGGCCTTAACAATATCTCACGCTCTTTTCATTTCCTCTATCTTTTGCTGCACTCCATGTTCTGAAGCTTCAGGCTTTTGTACTCCATTTCTTCTTGAAAAGATGGGTAGCAAATCTCATTTTATATCATCCCGATTTTGCCCCACTAATGCCATCATAGATGATTCAATTCCTAGGGCAAGGAGACCAAGATCATCAGTGTTTGCTATACTTGTATCCTGTTGCCATATATATGTAGGCAGTGATGTGTGTGAACACACTTAGGACCGCCGGGGCACTTTTTCCCTCTTTAGGAGGTTTTTTCCCCCGGCTTGTATATACGCCCATCCTTCTAGGGCTAACTTATCTTTGTACATTGACACAATCTAATACACTTTGTGTTGTGTGCATTCTTGCTTCTTCTTCTCCAAGCTTTGTGTGCTTTCCTGCAACCCTAATTCCAACAATTGGTATCAGAGCAGGCATCGGCTCCCAGGGCTACACCGTCAGCACCCTCCGACTCACGTTCTCCGATTGAGGTGAGTTTTCACGAGCGCTTGCAGGTCCCTATACTCTGCAAATCCACCCGTAGGGCTTTGCGTTCTCAGAATTTGCATCTGAGGTCGTTTCGGGCTCCGTTTTTGCATTTCAAGTTCTGCACAGGTGTTTTCGTCATTTTCTGCAGAAATTTCGACAGTGCAGTTTTCTGCAAAACAGGCATACGTACTCTATTGTGGACCGTGCTACATAGCACGAGTTGTTTTCTATTCAGTCTTTGCTTCATTACAGGCAGCTTTTGCATCAGTTTCAGTCAGTGGCCATGGCTGATAACAGCAATGATGTATTTCGCATGTTGTCTGCTGAAGACAAACTGGATGGAGACAGCAACTACCCACTTTGGGCATACATGATGCAGCATGTTTTGGTTGCAAAAGGAGTGTGGAACATTGTGCAGGGTATGGATGTACGTCCAGGTTCTGTGGATGTAGGATCTGTTGAGGATGTTGCAAGTTCTAGCAGCTCTACTGTTGGTGCTGTTTTACCCACTGCTGAACAAGCTCGTTGGGATGGTAAAGATGCGCAGGCTCATGCCTTGATTGCACTTTCTGTCAAACGTAACATCACCCCACATATTCGTTCAGCTAAAACAGCAAAACAGGCTTGGGATATTCTAGCTGGTTTGTATGCAGGTCGTAACGAGGCAAAAATCGCTTACCTGCGTAAAGAGCTAGAATTGAAGATTATGCAAGAAGATGATGACATGAATGTTTTTCTTGCTGAGATTAAAGATCTCAAAGAACAGTTGATTTCTGCAGGTGAGATTATTCCTGATCATTCTCTTGTGCAAACTGTTCTTGATGCTTTACCTGAGACATATCAGACTTTTGCTTCCACATGGAGACTTCTTAATGAGGACAGACCTGATGCTGTCAAGTATGATACTTTAGTCAACAAGCTCTTGCAAGAAGCGCAGTCCAGGCAAAACAGGGCCAGGCAGCGTGCAGTTGATCAAGCATTTATTGCTGCCCAGCAGCAGAGAAGAAGTGGTAAGGCAGCCCCTTCCACTGTTTCTTCTCCTATTAGTAGGTCTGCAACTTCTTCTCCTTCCACAGGTAGTAACAATAAGTCTGAGAAGGCTCTTGATAAAGGCAAGAAAAAGACCAGGTGCAACTATTGTAAGGCAAATGATCATGTCATTAAGAATTGCCCTAAGCTAAAGGCTAAAGAGGCAAAGAAGAAAGAGTCAAATGCAGCCACAATAGCGGATGCTTCTACAAATGCAGATTCTGCAAATGTTGTGCAGGATACAGAATGGGCGTTTAGCGTGTATTGCCAGTATGACCCATTTGTACATGATGCATGTTTGGCAGTTTCTGTTGACTCTCATGTTTGGTATTTTGACAGTGGTGCTACAAAGCACATTACCTCGCATCGTGATATGTTCACTTCTCTTAAGGCTGTCCTTAATGGGAATACTGTCACATGTGCCAATAATGCTTCTTACCCAGTGAAGGGCGTTGGTAAAATTATGCTTACTGCTGCAAATGGCAGCGCTTTCACACTTTCAGATGCTTTGTATGTGCCAGGGATAAAGAAGAATCTATTGTCTGTCTCTGCGCTTGCTAGACTTGGATTTGTAGTCAAATTTGTGGATGACAGATGTACTGTTCATGATTTGACTTTTGGTGATACGATTATTGCATCTGGAACCTTGTTTCGTGGGCTGTATAGGCTCAATTCTTATGACAAGTGTGTGGAAGATTCAGCAAATGCAGTTTCTGATGAAAAGGCAGTTTCAGATGCAAAACTATGGCATGCTCGTTTTGGTCATCTGAACTTTGCTAGTTTGCTGCGTTTGCAGAAATTTGATATGGTTGCTTCATTGCCCCCTCTTGAGGCACCATTGAAACATGTTTGTGAAGGCTGTATTTTGGGCAAAATGCAGCGTTCTGCGTTTCCAAAGGATGGTTCTGTGCGGGCCACTTGCAAATTGCAGCTTGTACATAGTGATGTATGTGGGCCTATGCAAACTCCGTCATTTGGTAAACACTTGTACTTCGTGACATTCATTGATGATTACTCAAGGCATGCATGGGTATATCCACTGAAGGCAAAGTCCGAAGTGTTATTGTGCTTCAAACAGTTTTTTCTTATGGTTGAAAATGTATCCAATTGTATTGTGGGCACCCTCCGTACTGATCGAGGGGGGGAGTACATGTCTAAAGAGTTTGATGCATTTCTGGCTAGTCGTGGGATAAAACACCAATGTACAGTGCCATATACCCCTCAGCAAAATGGTGTTGCTGAGAGGAAAAACAGGTCACTTATGGAGATGGCACGATGTATGGTCAAGAGCCAAGCTTTGCCACATGCGTTTTGGCTTGAGGCTGTCATGTGTGCTGCATATGTACTCAACAGGTGTCCCACTAAGGCCTTGCAGTCTATTACTCCATATGAAGCTTGGCATGGCAGGAAGCCTTCTATTGGTCACTTGCGTGTCTTTGGTTGCTTGGCCTATGCTTTAGTGCCTGTGCAACAACGCAGAAAATTGGATGATAAGGCTGTCAAATGCATTTTTGTTGGTTACAGTGCTGAAAGCAAAGGTTACAGATTGTATCATCCACAGTCAAAGCGTATCTTGATTAGTCGAGATGTTGTTTTTGTAGAAGATGCTGTGCAGCCTTTGTTATCATGTACCAAAGAGACAGGTGTGAGCTCACGGGATGTATTTGATACATTGTTGCCTCTATTTACAGGTGGGAATTCAAATGTAAGTCCTAAAGAGGCAAATATTCAGCCTATGCAGATTTCTGATCAGCCTATTTCTGATGCAGATTTACAGGATGTAATTCATGAGGATAGGGCTGAAAATGAGCAGGCTAGTGGTATGCCTAAATGGTTGGTGCAAACCTTGCGTGATAGTAAGATTGATGCACCTATGCCTAGTCGTACTCGTTCAGGTTTTCAGCATGCCTCTTATGCATCAGATTGTTATGCTTTGGCTGTGTCTAGTATGTGTGAAGAGGAAGAACCTCTTTCATTTGATGAGGCACAAAATTCAGAAAATTGGTTGGCTACAATGCAAAGTGAATATGATGCTATAATGAAGAATGGTACATGGTCTTTGTGTGATTTGCCTATTGGTAAAAAGGCCATTGGATGTAAGTGGGTTTTTAAGTTGAAACGAAAGCCAGATGGCAGTGTTTCCCACTTGTCGTATGACTACCATTCGTAGCATTTGTGCATTGGCAGCTCATAATGGTTGGAATGTACATCAGCTGGACATAAAGACTGCGTTCTTAAATGGAGATTTGCATGAGGAGGTGTATGTATCGCAGCCTCGTGGTTTTGTTCAAAGAGGGCAGGAAAACAAAGTGTGCAGGTTAAAAAAGGCTTTATATGGTTTAAAGCAAGCTCCACGAGCTTGGTATGAAAAAATACATGCATATTTGACTGCACATGGGTTTCAGAATAGTCCAACAGAAAGCACTTTGTATGTTAAACGTGTGGATGGTGTACATCTAATCATTGCTCTCTATGTCGATGACATGCTGCTCACAGGACCAAATGAGAGTCATATTGCTGATTTTAAGGCTGATTTGAATGCCTCTTTTGAGATGTCAGATTTGGGGCATTTGCATCATTATTTGGGGATACAATTTAAGCAGTGTGATGGAGGTATTGCTTTGTGTCAGACAAAGTATATTGAGACATTGTTGCGGAGATTTGGCCTTGAAGACTGCAAGCCTATTGCTACTCCAATGGAAACAGGTTTGAAGTTGAGTCTTCATGATGCTGGAGATCACTTTGATGTCACACTCTATCAGACAGCTGTTGGTTGCCTCATTTATGTATGCATTACGAGGCCGGACATTCAGTTTGCAGTCTCACAGGTGAGCAGGTTTATGCATAGCCCAGGGTCTCAGCATTGGAAGGCAGTTAAACGCATCTTTCGCTACTTGAGTGGCACCATACATCTTGGGTTGTTTTATCCCAAGGGGGGATCGTTGCCGCCAGATTTACATGCTTTTTCGGACTCAGATTGGGCTGGTTGCTATGACACAAGAGTGTCCACAAGTGGTTTTTGTTTCATGCTCGGTAGCTCATGCATATCTTGGTTGAGCAAGAAGCAACCTACTGTGGCCACTTCTAGTTGTGAAGCTGAGTACAGGGCAGCTTTCACAGCTACGGTTGAGTGTGTGTGGCTCAGACGGCTTATGGCTGACTTGGGTGTTGGACAGGAGTCTGCCACCTCTATCTTCACTGACAGTCAGAGTGCATTGGCAGTTGCGAGAAACCCAGTTTTTCATGCTCGCACAAAGCACATTGAGGTGCATTATCACTATGTCAGGGAGAGACTCTCAGCAGGAGAGATCAGCTTGGCCTATGTGCCAACACAGGACAACCTCGCCGATCTTTTCACAAAGGCGCTTCCTCGTGAGAAGTTCGAAGCTTTCCGCAAAGCTTTGGGCTTGCTTCCCTTTGTGGACTGATCTACTTCGGGCATGGCACTCCCCTATACATGAGTGCCAGCTCTCGTTCACACCATCACTCCCAGGGGGGATTTGTTGCCATATATATGTAGGCAGTGATGTGTGTGAACACACTTAGGACCGCCGGGGCACTTTTTCCCTCTTTAGGAGGTTTTTTCCCCCGGCTTGTATATACGCCCATCCTTCTAGGGCTAACTTATCTTTGTACATTGACACAATCTAATACACTTTGTGTTGTGTGCATTCTTGCTTCTTCTTCTCCAAGCTTTGTGTGCTTTCCTGCAACCCTAATTCCAACATATCCAACTCTCTCAATGTGCAAAATCAGTGGATTGAAGTGCTAATCACCAAGGACACAGATTATGGTCTCTTCTATAATGTTGGTATACAGTTGTAGGTGTACGGATACATTGATGCAAATTAAGCTAATAGCATCTTGGTGGATAGAAGATCTACTAGCGGGTTTATGTTTTCCTTTGGGAGTGGTGCTATTACATGGAGTAGCAAGAAGTAGCCGACAACTTCCTTGTTGAGTATGGAGGTAGAGTACAGGGGTGTTCTGATGATAGCATGTAAGGTAGCTTGGTTACGTAAGCTACTTGGAGATTTGGGGCTACATATGGATAGGTAGATTGCCATCAATTATGCTTAACTTAGTAGCATACAATTGGCTAGGAACCCAGTGTTTCATGCGTGGACCAAACACATAGAGGCCCATTATCACTTCATTAGAGAGAAGGTCTTGGCAGAAGATGTTGATCTCATGTATGTCAACACAGAGGAGCAGGTAAATCATTTTTCTTCTTGTGTAACATTCCATGGCCATATGTCCAATCTTACCATAATAGTGACACTCAATGCCACTTCCACACTACTGTTGAGGTTTCCATCTACCTCTTCCTCTAGAATTTGATCTCCCCCTACCTTATAAGTATTACTCTCTCTACCTCCTCTCATGCACCATGAGGGTTAAAGATTTTGTTATTGTTGTGGGTCTATCATGCCAATCACATCCACTTGTATATCCTCTAAATGAGGATCTCCCCCTACTTCTTACACCTCTTTGTGTGTAAAATTCTTGGTTCTTTACATGCCCATTGCTACTCAATGATGTGCCTAATCTAAGATTCAATTCTTCCACAAGAAACAATGAAATCAACTCTTCAAAATCTAGGGGATCACCACTTCTCGCCCTAACCTTTTAATATAATAGTAAGCAAATCATCATCATCCATTGGCACATTGGTAGATGCCAATACATCTACACATGCTTTGATCTCCTACATATAACCATGCACACTCCTATTATTCCATGTTATACTGTGTATATTGATATATGCCAATGCATCTACACATGCTTTGATCTCCTACATATAATCCTGGAGATTATCCCTCGATTATCCGTATCTTGGATATGACATAATATTCAATTATTCACACAAATAAAGAAGTGATGCAATACCTTAAATGCTCTTTCTGACCAATTTTATGTGTTGCAAGTTGTGATAGAGTAGCATTGACTGTGGGAACCCTTGGCTCCATCTCTTCACATATCAACAAATTCCAAAGCCCTTTGCGTTTTAAGAAGTTTGTCATGTGATACTTCCTGAAAGTTGTTTATGTTAAGCTTTTCACTAACAATTTTATCTAGACCATCACTCATCTTGGCCAACCAAAATGCTTCAGTAAGCACATAATAAACCAACTCAATGTAATGTGGTACAATGCACAACTCACCACATACACGTGTAACTATTACCCAATGTCAATGCCAAGTATTACATTCATTGGATCAACTTCCTAACCATTCCAAAATACTTTTTCACATTAAATATATGCCCATTTTCAACATACATAAGCTCATTATCTTCACCACCACATACACTATTTTGTACATGCTTCATAACTAGTAGTCCTTCCTTAATTCTTTAAGCCCATCAATGACAATGCGTACATCATCCATAAATATCCCCTTGCATGCTATATTTCCCTCCCATAGCAATGGTGTTCATACATAAGCTTATCCATGTATGCCATAGCTCAAGCAAGCTTAAGATCTATTCTCTTTTTTTTTTCTTGACATTTCTATAGGAATCATCAAATTGTTCAATGATGTCCATTGTATCCTTATTAGCTCTCCATCATACATATAGTACCTCACCTAACTGAGTTAGCTCACTTGAACTTGAGTCAACTCACACTATCAGTGTTCAAGTTACTTTATGATGCTCTATTTTTTGCACAACCTTATAGTCACAAGCTACACCACTGAATCTAGCTCTATTTAGCTTGTTTATATCTATTGTGAGTTAAAGGAGACCACTACCACTTATCCATAGTATTAACTACTCAAAACTCTAGTTAGCTCACTTCAGCATAGTAGGCCAAGCTATGCTAGGCTTTTTTTTACAGTTTGCCACTAGTTACTCCTAGGTCTTCAAAGCTATTGTACAGTGTTCTAGCTCTCCACCACTCACTATAGTACTTAGCAAGGTTGTTTAGCATTAATCAAGATATTTAGTTGATGTAATAAGCTTTGTTCTGATCAGCTGCAAACCTTCCAATATTTCAAGGCAATGTTCAACCATTGATATATTTACAATTTGCAAATTACTCACCATCTATGTCCATTAGGTTGTCCATCCCAAGTTTCCCACGAAGGTGAAACATGTATTCCGTATACTCCATATAGTAGGCATAGATGAGCTGGATCATCAAAGCCAACATGTCGTATGCCATATGTGTGCTTCTTTTAATATGCTTCTGAAATCCTTTAGATTTTTAATTGCCTTCTTAACTTTCTTATGTGATTTAGATTTGTGCAAGGCATGCAAGATTCCCTTAAACTCTTTTCTCTATGCTTGTACAACAATCTTTAGTGTGGTGATTCTTATCAGTGACATAACTCACTTTCTCCCCATTTTTAGTGTATGGTATGATCAAAGTCCCCACAACTAGTACACCACACCAACGCAAGACCAAGTGTGCTCCCAACAAGTAGAGCTTTGTGCAATACCAAGGTTCTTTCCGTTCACATGCAAGGCTACTTGATCTTAACTTTTAGTGTTCATTGTGTTAAAGAAAACCTCTTGCTTATATGTATTTCCCGTGCATGAAAAGATATGATCAAAGTCCCCACAACTAGTACACCACACCAGCGCAAGACCAAGTGTGCTCCCAAACAACAAGTAGAGCCTTGGTGTAATACCAAGGCTGCTTGATCTTAACATTTAGTGTTCATTGTGTTAAAAAAAACCTCTTGCTTGTATGTATTTCCCGTGCACGAAAAGACATTATAGCCCCATTATTCCAAGGTACCCAAGGAATTATAATAAATGTATCATCCTCAATGACATGAGGATCATCATTGAGTAGCCCAAGTGCATCATTGGCCATGGCTACATCTACAGCAAAGAACACATCATCATCCTCCTCAACTATGTGAGGGATAGCATCAAGTAGCCCATGTGCATCATTGGCCACACATGATTACATCAAGTAAAACATCTACATCCTCAGTAAGGTGAGGGAACCCATCTAGTGGACCACATGCATCATCGGCCATGGCTACATCATTACAAATAAACATAGCAATATTAGCAAGTGAGGTGGTGGAATGTTCTATGAGGTGATGGAATGTTCTTCACTCCCCTCATCAATACATACAATCGGAGTCGCAATAGACTCTGGATGGATGCGTCAAGCATTCCCAAGGATCTGCATAATAGAAGCCGACCACTCTAACTGAAGTCAATCCTTAATAAAAGAGCCAACCATCTTATACAATGAAGTAAAGTGATCTTCTAGCTTTCAACGCTTGAGTGCACTATATGTCAAACTCATCGGAGTCAGCATACTTGTGCTCCATGTCCTCTAGTCCACATTGTTCTAGCGAGAGAAGTGTGTTGTGGACAACCAAAACCACGCCTTTTCTATTGAGTGCATCAACCATTGCTTGGAAGATAATCAATGCCGTTAGGTTATTGAAACAGCATGCTCATGTTTACTCCATTATGCACTAAGCATCTTAATCTAAAGCCATTTAAGTACATCGTGATTAATGCAAAAATAAAAATAAAAAAATCTACATCCATATAAGGAATGCTTCTAGTGTTTAAGGACCTCAATTATTACAAAGAGTTCCTTGTTATAAACTGCGTTATTTCTTTTAGCTGGATTAAGCTTACCACTCATGTAAGCTACTGGATATTTATTCTATTGTAAAACAGCTCCTCTAGAGATGTTACGTGCGTCAATAATAATGATAATGAATGGACCGTTCCAAGAGGCATATCACAAATCTAACTTTCAAACATGCAACGCATAATTATCTTTAGACTTGTTGGAAAGTGAATCTTCACCATCTGTATAACTAAATAAACCACACTTATATGGAGTCTGTGCAAGATATGACATGATTATTTGAGAACATCAAGCAAGGCTCATAAGATGTTCTTAACCTCACGTAACATCCACGAGTTGTTTTGGATCTCTGGCAAGGCCCATGGACACGTCTATAAAAAGATCACAAGCAAGGACCAAAGATAATTCTAACCGAGTCATTTGGTGCATCAGACGACGAATAAAATATTAAAAGTACAAGAAAGTAGATGGGTGATTCTCAAAGCTACATGCATTCATATGTATGTTTTGATATTTATTTTATTTGTGTGGCATTATTTGGTTTACTTGAACAATGTCTTGATTAATTGCATGTATTGCTCATGATCTTGAAGACACCTAGGCACCCTTGTGCATAGGTGTGCACAAATCTGCTTGCTTATGACCAATGTTCCTCATGCCTTGTACTACATGGTCAATATATTTGTTCTTTAAGCATTGAATGTACATGTTTTACCACTAAACTTGTGTTTGTAAGCACACATCTATTAAAGAGTGGCCATACCAAATTATTAAAGTTATTAAAGTATTTTTGGACCGAGATTACATGTGAACACCCTTTCGCTAGGTACATATTGAGAAGAGTGTGGAGAAGAGGGTGAGCTTAAGCTCCTTCACACACACACACACACACACAAGAGTAGAGACAAGCACACAAAAGAGAGATGGATGGCTAAATTTTCTTCTTTCTTCTTCACTTCTCTACAACCATAAAATGAAGATTAAGAGTACATACTATAAGGAAAAGTACTCTAGTACATGGTTCATAGTATGAACCCGACTATATGAGTCAGCGCTACTATAACTATACTATAACTCTAGTAAACCAAGTTGGTTGTCACATACAACCTGTAAACATGGCAGCATATCAACCATAACCTCACCAACAATACCAATAGCACAAGTGCGAAGATGTCATCCTGACATGTCATCTATAACCACACTAGTTGAGCTCGATATCTAAACACCTATTGAAAGAAATTAAAAAGTTACTAATATCATTACTTATTTTAAAAAAATAGAAAGGGAAAGCGATTTATTTTATAAGAGCATGTTTGGTCTAATTTGATTTACTAGAGCTAGGTGTCTTCAACACAAAGTTGGTTGACTCCTTCTAAGCTCTTTTCCAAGCTGATCGTCATTTTTTGGACACATCCAAGAAAGACTTAGGGTATTTCGGCACACTTCCATGTGAGGAAAATCTAAAAGCAAGGTACTTTAGGATTTTCAAGGTTGAAAAAGTTGATTAAAGGAATACCAAGACGTCGTATGGATGTCATACTGACATGTACAAACCATACAAATAGCAGTACAACACATACTAGCAAATGCAAAAACACTTTTTGGTGCTTACAAGAGTGAAAACAAGTCAAAAACTATTGAAAACAACATAAATCTATCTAATTTAGGTCTTACACGTTGATCTTCATCACAGCTAGTTCAACTAGCCATACAAATTCACAAGTTTGGTTACTAATGGAGCTGACCATAATAATTGTAATTGAAAGCGGCTAGAAATACTAGTTAATGTGAGCATCTCTAAAGAGGTGATATATTGACCGAGAGACAAGACATAAATGTTTGTAAAGGTATACATGCAAGGCATGTGACTAGTTGAAGATCATCTGCAAGATAGAGGAATTTGTTGATCCACATGTGCAAGACACATGTTGTGTTGAGAACTTTCAGTCAGGCAAAAAATGCTTGCATAGATAGAGTTTGCCATGTAATTAGGGTTTTGGCCATACACTTGCTGAATCAACCATGGATAATTGTTGCTTCTTCTTGGATTTTGCAAGGCACAGAGACTGGTGAATATTCTACATGAAAACTATTCTTCATGCATATTGTTTGTGCAATGATACAAGACACAAGGTAAAGGCCCATGGTGAATGATCTTTCTTAGTACTACGACACAAGATACAAGGTGTAGACCCGTGGTGTCAATTTCTTGTTTGATTTGTATTCATACTTCTTGTACTTGGGATTAGGTGCACACCAATTGTAACATGCTAACTAATAGCGCAAGACTTAAGATGAGATTAACATAACTAATCACAAATTAATGCAAAGGTGCTTGACAAATAGACAGAGATTTGACCTACTCTACTATGCATTAACATGAATGTAAATTGCAATGAATGGAAAAGCAAACCCTAGAATGGGGTGCTTTCTTGATGATGATGCCCGCCCACGATATCTCAAGGAGCCCTCAAATCTGTTGACTACCCATTGTCTCTAAGCACATGCCTAAACTCTACATGAATTACTTTCAACCCCTTGCCCTCTAGTTATAGTTTATTATAAACTAGTTGGCTCTCTTTTAGGGTTGGTTAGCTACCAACCATAACTTTTAAATAATAATGTCTAAATATAATAAAAGTAGCAACTCATTAGCTGCCTAGACCAAATATAATGAAATAGCTCAAAAGACCCAAAATTCACGAAGACCCCACCACAACACTTTCTAAAAATGGCTAAATGGTAGACATGTCCATGTCACACTGTTCAGAAGGAGTGTGTGGCATCCCCCCCTCCTCAACTTTGAGCAAGGATGCACATGATGTTTATGTGCTCCAACTTGGTCTCGATCCAACTGCGAACTCATCCTCCAACATGATGTCTTTGCCACGCCCTCCTAGGAAACTACGAGCATTGCCCTGGGATACCCTGCTAGCATGGTAAGACTCCACAGAAACCTCTCAAGCACTCAACTCATCCTCCTCAATGGATTCGGAGAGACTTTGAGAAGGGTTTCCTTCCTTTATTGCTGTCAACTTCAAGCTAAGCAACAAGTGCACCTCTCCTTACTTGGGAACTTTCTCCGATGCCACTTCCTCTCTTGAAAGAAGTAAGGCACACTCAAGCATTTCCTCTTACTGAGTTTCCTCCATGGGTGGATTCACCATTGTACTTGTTGCCTTTCTTGCTTGAATCTCTAGTCGAAATGCTACCAACTGGTTCTCGAAACATTTCCAATAATCAACATTCTACTCGTTGAACTGCTCTTTCTCTTATGGAGAACATATTCTTGATGGTTTACTCCCAAATCACCAACCATCCATCTAGCATAGTCTTTATGGCTTCTATACTTAGCATGTTGCTGAACTTTAGGCAATTGAAACTGACCTGGATCAATTCATTTTGACCACATTGAAGGTGCATTTGTTATCAAGCGTGTTGGGTGGGGTGGGGGGGATAGCCCATCATTTCGGCCTCTAGTGGGGTGCACATTTTTTTTCAATTATTTGTGGCTATGCCGTGATTAGTGTTTTCTCTTATTTATCATTAGCTTGAAAATGTGTCATTTTCTTAAATGAGGTAAGACACGTTCAACCTAAAGAGCATAACCACGAACTCATAGTGAGCCCATTCAGTACGAAAATGCATCTTGGAAGTGTCCCCCTTCACGATCCATACCTAGTGGTACCCACTCTTGAGATCAATCTTTGAGAAGACCTAAGCACCATTAAACCATTCTAGAATATCTTCAATATGTGGCATAGGCAACTTCCTCTTTATTGTCACCTTGTCGAGCGCACAATAGCGAACTATCTTTCTTCTTGACAAATAGGATAGGTGTTGCAAAAGGTGATACACAAGCACATGAAACCTGAACACAATAAAACTTCCAACTAACAATCCAACTCAAGCTCCATGGTCAATAAGGAAATTTGCTTGGTGGCTCTGAGCCAAGTAACTGGTCAATCTTGTGATCCTCATGTCAAAGAAAGGAAGTTTGGGTGCAAGCCTATCCCAAATAAATAACTTAAGGAACCGATTACTTAATGTTTTATACTTTTTAGAGGTGCTAGATGTCATGTCTAAGGTCTGGATATAAATTGTTGCACATCGTGCGCCTTTTAGGATTCCCCATTTTGTTTGAAGATTAGTAATCATTGGAAATTTTGGGATACTTGGCTCACACTTAATTGTGACTAGACTACAATACATTCTTCATAATGAGGAATGTATGAGATTCTCAATTAAATAAGTTAGAACTTGTGAAACCATTGGATACTCAAAATTATATCCACTCCTACAAGAAGAGTGATGAAGTCTTGCACAATCTCAAAATACCATGAATGACCAACTTCACACTACGAACCTCATACTTAGTGCTAGTACTCATACCAACGTCAAAACCTTTAGCTATCCACCACATCAAATGAGAAAAAAGCAAGCACAATGAGCGGCTTCCTTTGCGATCACGTGTCGTACTACCAACTTCAAACAGTGGCATATGTTGACCATTTAATATGCCCATAGCATTTCAACAGTCCATTCCACTCATACTCCTAGCTATTACCCCCCTCTTATTTTTCTTCTAGCTCCCTGCTAACAATAGCCTTGAAACCGACCTCTAGTAGAAACCAAAGTGCGGTAGACTAGCAGTCACCCTTCCACTTGTAGTCCAAATATAAAAACAAATTTAATTGGAGCTAGAGTGCCCCAAAATTGAAATGAGAACAACACCTGTTGGCCCCAAAGATTGGCGCCCCTTTCGGTATTTCTTTATTCAAATTCAAAGAGATGTAAACCTGAGTACAACAAAACCAGCCAGGAGAATACACCTGTATGTCCAATCTGGCAGCCCACAATACCTCTTAGCACAGAGGATTCACACACACAGATCTGTGTCCCACAAAAGCAACACTCTGTGTTTCGACCACCCATAGTTCAAACATTAATAATATTAATGTTCTTGGTCCCCCTTCACACCTGAAGATGTCCACACATCATTATCTTTGTTCGGGCACCCCAAATGTGAATCATTTAATATTTATTTTCCTCAGCAACCACCATGCCCACACTTGTGCTGTTCCATTTTGACAGGGTCATGACATACCCCCCTCTTGAAAAATGGCAAGCGTCCTCGATTGCATTCCCATAAAACAGTCATTTACAAACAGGTCACAATTACAGTTTCTATAATGAACTCACATCTTTCCAGATTGTTCCACATCAATCCAATTTACTTAATCCAATTCCAATCATATGTGTATCCATTCTTGACCAGATACATCATTTTCCATCCCATCTCATCAGATTTATTCACTTCACATAACATCCATTCCTATCTTTCTTAATTTACATTACGTCTCATCACATCCATTTCTCATTACGTCTCATCACATCCAGTTCTCATTAATTTACATTACGTCTCATCACATCCAGTTCTCATTAATTTACATTACGTCTCATCACATCCATTTCTCATTACATCTCATTCGTTCACATATTATATTATTTATTTCACATTCTGATTCACTTGACATCTCATCTCATCCATCCGTTCATATCGACTTCATATCCATTCACATACATATTCGCATTCATACATCCACATCCACATCCATACATCCATTTCCACATCCACATCCATACATCCATTTTCACATCCACATTCATACATTCACATCCACATTCACATTCATACATCCACATTCACATTCACATACATCCACATCCACATTCCATATCTATATTCATACATCCACATTCACATTCACATCCCCATTCACATTCATACATCCCCATTCACACATCCACATTCACATTCACATACATTATCTAAAGTGAAATATACAGTATGGCAAGATCAGCGTCCCAATCTCTCTAAGCCATGCACATGTAACATCATTCACTGCAAACCAATGGCGTAGTAGTAGTCCAAGTTGTATACCACTGTGAACCATACACAACCACAACATCCAATGTGACTAGTACACATATATCATAGAAGTCCCATAAACAGATGTACTGTCAGCCATCAGTACCTTCGGGTGAGACAAAAACTGCACCAAGCGACCTCTAGATGTCATCTGAGCCTGTCTGTATCAAGGGAGTGGAGGTGCTACCCCCCTCTTGAGCATCAGGCAATGCTCCAGACCCATGCTCTGCTGAACCTGAATGAGCCGTAACAAGAGTCGGCTCCAACTCAAAGGCATCGAGATAAAGCTGCAAAACCTGAGGTGAATCTGTTAAGTCACCTTCCTCCATCCACTTCGCATCCATCGGTGAATAGTTCTTGAACTTCACAAGATAGCGACGGGAAACTTTACCTCGTACCTTTCTTTCCTTATGTGCCGGTATCTGCTCTGGAATAAGAACCTCATCAAGTTCCTCAACTTCCGGCTGAGCCTCATCTGATACATCCTCAGGCACATCCCCACGGAAAGGTCTCAGGAGACTCACGTGAAATGCATTGTGAATCCTCTAGTGATCTGGTAGCTTCAAGCGATAGGCCACCTCACCAATCTTTTCCAATACCTGAAAAGGCCCATAATAGTGCATGCTCAACTTAGGGAATAAGCGCTCTTTACCCTTCATCTTCTTGAGCCTAGCCTTTTCAAATCGCAAAAGAACCCAATCACCCAATGCAAACTCTAATGCACGTCTGTGACAGTCTGCTGCTTTCTTTTGCTTTTGCTAAGTTTTCTGGAGTGCCAACGTAACTCTCCGATAAGCTTCATCCATGTTTTCCACATACTGATTAACCTCAAAGATCTTATCCTTTGTGTGCAAAATGGGTGGTACCTTCTTCCCTCCTTCCACAATCTCAAAAGGCGCCTTGCCCGTCGAGGTATGAACAGTGTTGTTATATGCAAACTCCACCAAAGGAAGATACTTTTCCCATTGTTGCTTGTGCTCTGACACATAACACTTAAGAAGATCTAACACTGTAGAGTTGGCCTCTTCCGATTGACCATCTGTTTGTGATGAAATGAAGATGAAAACTTGAGAGTTGTACCCATGTTGTCAAACAACCCTCTCCAGAACAAACTCATCATCCGTGGATCACGGTCACTAATGATAGACGTAGGCAAGCCATGATACTTGAAGATGTTCGCCATGAACAACTTCACCATATGATCAACTTTGATCGTCTTACGCACGGGAATGAAATGAGCCTGCTTACTGAACCTACATATGATAGTCCAAATGCCATCATTGTCCGTTTGTGTCCGTGGTGGCAGATCAAAAATAAAATCCATGGCAATGCTCTCCCAAGGTCTATCTGGAATAGGTAAAGACTGTAGTAACCCTGGTGTCTTTTGACGGTCAAACTTTACCTTCTGACATACGATGCATTGCCTAACAAAAGCATCAACATCTCTTCTCAAGGTTGGCCAATAAAAGAAAGTCTCCACTGCTTTTACCGTGGCGTCAATACCTCTATGACCTGCATACGATGGAGCATGACTTTCAATCATAACCTTGAGTCGCAATTGCCTGGTAACACACAGTCTACCATGCATCAACGAAAACCCATCTCTGAGAGTATAGTGCTCATGCCGCTGACCCTCAGATATCTGATCATACAACCTTTCAAAGTCCTCATCATAGGCATACTGCTCTTTCATTTCATCAAGCTCATGATGATAAGCAAGTGAAACTGCTGAGACCTGTGGCTTGCATGACAAAGCAGCTGCCACAACATTCTTTTTGCCTTCTACATGCACAATCTGGAAGTGAAACATAGACAAAAAGTTTGCCCATCGCATATGCTTCTCTCAAAGCTTAGTTTGCGTGAGAAAATAACGCAAGGTCTGATGATCTGTCTGCATAGTGAAATCAACCCCAAGCAAATAGTGTTTCCATGTAGAAAGAGAATGAATTATAGCCAACATCTCTTTCTCATAAACCTGTAAATGCTTCTCGGCATCCTGCAATATTCTACTCTCATAGGCTATCACATGTCCCTCCTACATGAGAACGGCCCCAATGCTGTTTCCACATGCATCACATTGGACAACAAAAGCCTTTCAGAGGTCCGGTAATACCAATACTGGATTCGAAGTAAGCTTTTCTTTAAGCTTTTTGAAGGCTGTAATTTTCCGATCAGCCCATCTAAACGGAGTTGCCTTCTTTGTTAAGGCATGAAGGGGCGAAGCAATTTCAACAAAATACCGTATGTACCGCCTGTAATAGAAACACAATCCCAAAAAGCTGCGTACATCATGCACGGTCCCCAAATCTGGCCAATTAAGAATTGCTTCCACCTTCGATGGATCCATACGGACTCCATGCTTAGACACAATATGCCCTAAGAAATGTATCTCTTGCAAGAAAAACTCACTCTTCTTGCCATTAATAACCAACCTATGGTTCCGGAGTTCTGCAAACACAATGGCCAAATGCCTTCTATGCTCCTCCTCAGTTTGTGAATGCACAATCATGTCATCAAAGAATGTGCCCACAAACGCTCTATGAGGCCGGAAAATCCTATCCATCATTCTGTTAAATGTGGCAGGTGCATTTGTCAAACCAAAGGACATAACCAAGAACTCATACAACCCAAACGTGGTTCGAAATGCTGTCTTATGCACATCCTCGGGTCTAATACGTATCTGATGATACCAGCTTTTCAAATCAATCCGACTAAAGACTGTGGAGCCCTGTAAAGCGGTCCAAAATGTCATCGATCCTCACTTTGGGAAATCGATTCTTGATGGTATTCTTGTTCAGCGCCCTGTAATCAATACACATGTGCCAAGAACCATCCTTCTTTTGCACTAGGAGTACAGGTGAGCAAAAGGGTGATGAACAAAAATGAGAGCTGTTTTGCTGAATTTCAGTCATTGGGAGTGAGTAGGAGAGTGATTAGCACTTGGAAACACTCTTGGAAGCTTGGAAAACACCTTAGCAAGTTGGGTATGGCTATGGAGAGCTTGGAAATGGAGAGAAATGGTGAAAAAACAGAGTTTTCAGCCTCCAAAAATCCTCATGAAGAGAAAACACGAATTTCTCTTAATAAGTAAGTGAATTGGGGTCCAATCAGGTGAAGGGACATGGGGAGATGCCCATTTATGAGTAAAAGGGGAGGATCAGGTCCTGGACATTGAGTCTTGTCCGCCTCGGGACTTCAGTGAGTGTGAACTTGGAAGAGGTCATAATTTATAAGTGACTTTTGGGCGCCCAAACTTTAATGAAATGGGAACGCACTCACTTATAAATATTGGCCAAGTCCTAAGGGCTATTTGAGCCTAGATTGGGTAATACTTACCACCTGTTCACATGCCACACAACCATGTCAGCAGACAGTTTCACACGCACGGTTCACGAGCGGGCGTCCCCTAGCCCGGAACTACACATAGGTCATGCAGGCATGAAAACAGCATGCAATTTCATTTGCAGGCAAGCACATAAAGATGCTATGCAATGCAGCATTGGCATGAGTAATTTCCGTTCATGAAACCATATAAGACCAGGCGTTTCCAGGCAAGTATACGCAATACCAGACCCAGTGGAAAGCCAATCCTCCAGGCGTTTCCGGGCATGTACACAAAGGCACAAGTCCCAGCGGAAAGCCAAGTCCTCCAGGTGTTTCCGGACATGTACACAAAGGCACAAGTCCCAGCGGAAAGCCAAGTCCTCCAGATATTTCGGACATGATAACATCAAGTCCCAGCGGAATATCATATCCAACTATACAGCATGACACGTGTCAATCACCTACATAGGCATATTCCATAAGCCATGGACACCAATCCAATGTGTACATAGTGTGAAAGCAAGAGTGAACCATTCGGGTGGCCAAATGGTGACAGTAAACCTGAGTACAACAAAACCAGCCAGGAGAATACACCTATATGTCCAATCTGGCAGCCCACAATACCTCTTAGCACAGAGGATTCACACACAGATCTGTGTCCCACACAAAAGCAACACTCTGTGTTTCCCTCTGATCAGCCAAGACCATTCGGCAAGGCAGCCTTGAGCACACATCTGGCATATCCCATGTACATGGTTCCACAACTCAGTTCACATATACATCCACTGTCCAATCTCTGTTTTCACTCTTTCAATCTGCCATACCCCTCCTCTCACAAGGGGCCAGATAGCACAATTCTGCAACAGACATAAGCCAATGGAAAGAAAGAGAGATGAACAAGTTCAGAGCTTACCAAATCAGCACGTGGTTCTGCACTCGTGACGCCAATCGTACCAGTCTCTACTTGCCTTCCTGCAGCCACTTGACTGATGCACCAACTAAGCTCTGGTAAAGCACTGCCTGCAACTGTCCATACAGTCTCTACGCCTGCAGCTGCTGCCACCTGTACCTGCTGGACAAAACAGTCCTTGACAACCTTCACCTGTCCGTACAGGTCTACAACACCTGACTAAACCTGTCCGTACAAAACTGTACGGACTGTGCTGCAGTCGCCTGAATCTGCATGTTCGCCTGCTGTACCCGACTGTACCAACTGGTACAGTTCTGCACCTGCAACCAGCCGCCTGTGTCAACTGACGTACAGCCGCCTGTACCTGCTGTACGATTCCCTGACGGCTTCACCTGCACCAAAGCAGCAGTCGCCTGAACCGCCGCCTGTACCTACATCGCAACCGTACACTGTACCTACTGCCCGTACAGAGCTGTACGGCTTGGCTGTACGGTCTACTCTTCAAAAACTCACAGCAAAAAAAGTAACCACACCCTATGCAACAGTCGACCAACTTCTCTTTCACGCATCAAGCTTGCACGACTCCCAAAAAGAAAGAGAGAGGGATGAGGGAGACGTGTACCAAAAGTGGAGTTTCCTCCCTCCAAAAATACCCCAAGGCCCAAACTTTAATGTTTATTAAAGTTTCCTAGGGCCACTTAGGCCTAGGGGCCACCCATAGTTCAAACATTAATAATATTAATGTTCTTGGTCCCCCTTCACACCTAAAGATGTCCACACATCATTATCTTTGTCCGGGCACCCCAAATGTGAATCATTTAATATTTATTTTGCTCAGCAACCACCATGCCCACACTTGTGCTGTTCCATTTTTACAAGGTCATGACAATAGCACCTACGGAAGGTCCATAGGCCAGTA
The DNA here is from genome assembly GCF_041138505.1 of Cibotium barometz. NCBI lineage: Eukaryota > Viridiplantae > Streptophyta > Polypodiopsida > Cyatheales > Cibotiaceae > Cibotium > Cibotium barometz. Next base: position 22,227,411 of record NC_141075.1, on the reverse strand, counting down.
ATGGTGGTGGGTTTGGGGGTGTCTATAGTTGGGAAGTGCACGTTGACTTACCACCATTGCCATAGAGGCGAGGGACTACATCTGGGTTTGAAGTGTTTGACTTCTTTGGGCATTACCTAATGGGATGCCCTACTCTATGCACCCCAAGAATGCAAAGTGAAGGGATCGATTTTACCATCATACTTACTTAAGGTAAGCTTTTAGGAAAAAGGATTCACGAGCTCAAAGAAGTCTTGCAATTGAGGATGCAAGAAAAGGCCCAAGGCCCGTGCTCTACAGGTCTCTCTGGTCCTTGTCTACTTTCTCGTGTTCTCTTCGCCACTCTTTGTCCGCCTAAAATCAATAAGTCAATGCTTCATCCACCTGTAGTCCGCACTCGATGCTTCTTTGACATAGTCTCCTCTTCTCATTGCATGTTCTCAAGGTCCATCTTGAGAGTGTTCTCCAATTGAAGACCATCTGTTGCATGGCAAAATCATGCTTGAGCTGTAGTCATTCTTGCTCCAAAGCAACGGTGTGCTTGGGATTTGGAACGGAAGATTGGATCTGGGGAGTAAGTTGTGGTTGGGGAGATGGTGGTGATGAAGGTGGTGGTGGTGGTGGTTGTGATGCTACATGTTGGGCTTTGGTGTGGGCAGTAAGTGGGCGGGCCACCAGAGCATCCACGAGACAATCTAGCTCGTCCGGCATCAAGCTGATGGGTGTTGGTTTGGTATGTTCCACCATCGAGCTTGCTGTAGTGTCAATCGGAGCTTGCTGTAGTGTCAATAGTGTAGAGGGCACTTGTGATTCATGCACTTCTTGAGACTCAAGGGTCTCAATCTCTACTCTCTCTTCTTGTGTGTCGTAGTGGGAGCAATCAGGGTTTTCCCAGAACACGCAACAATTAGGGTTTTCCCCAAACACAAAGAAACCATCGACCATATCTGTGGGCTGATTCTTACAACTGTTCCCTCGAGCATCAATAAACCTTCCACATATAAAAATTTCTGCTTTGCATTTAGTATACACCATCCACTGTGTCTGGGCTGATTCTTACAACTTTTCCCTCGAGCATCAATAAACCATCCACACACAAAAAAATTCTGCTTTGCATTAGTATACAATCAAAGCTCTGATACCAATGTTACATGCGGAAGCTTAAAGGAACCTTTCTCTTGTCAAAGAGCAAAGATCTCAAAACTGAATTTTCAAGAGAGGTGGAAGAGAGGGAGAGAAGAGTACAGAGGACACAGGATTGGGTCCCAATAACCCTCCAAGACAGGCCCCCTTCCATAGGTGTATTTGCTTATGTTGTTGTATGACAATGTAAAAGACTAACCTTAGGGCTGAATACCCTGATTTGTAGTGACCAAAGACTCGCAGAAGAAGAGGGCTGAATGCTGGTTGCCTTGGACTGCTTCTGCTGGACAGTTCTAGGGCTTGCGTTTTTCTTCCAGACGCTGACAACACATGCGTTTGAACTTCAACGCTAATTTGGAATGGATGTAGACCTCCTTGCTTCTGTTTTAGGGCTGAAGGCTGCCACAAGCAACTGTATCAAATTCTCAAGTATGCAAGAGTGAGATGGGAGGTATCGGCTGAATCTCCATTATATAGGGGACTGAGGGGATCCATACTGGGCAAACCCCCTTGTAGGACTTCCTGACCTGATCGTGGCTGGTTGTGGGACTCAAAAATCCTGAATTCCCACACAAATGTGTGGTGAACTCCAAGAATAAAATGATGAGCTGTTGGACACAACGCGCCCATTATCCCCCAGCAGTGGACTATGAACACATCACATCCCAAAAAACCTCGAACAATGAACTTAGAACACATCCAATCCATAATCTCTGCTACACCAAGCAATAGACGTGGAACATATCCAGTCCATAGCTCCAAAATGAGCTTGTCTCACCAAATATTTTTAATGCTTGGAACTCTGACTCACGGATCCCATGCACCAGAAATGGAGCTACTAACAACCCCCTCTCCCGCCCACAAGCTTCCTCTGGCTGGAAGCACATAGGGGAGAACTATTTGTATAACTATAGAAGCTGACCATCCGGCTTTTGCAGCCTTGGGGACACTAGAAGTATTAGCTGTATATGATCATTGTCCGCCTTTAAAAACTTGGTCCTAGCCAGGGTTGTACCTTTGGTCTTGCAATCCTTGGCCAAATGAACCTACTTTCCAGAAGAGTAACGGTGACACCATCTAGTCTGTTGCACTATAGCAAGTGCCTGATCCTGTACACTAGGAGGGAACCTTACCTGTTCTTGAGAAACAAGGATAGATGCCTCCTCCAAGAGGGAACCCATATCCACGGCAATAGCACACCTCTGCAAGCAATCCTTTGTGCCACTGATGATCTGAACACTCAACAACCAATCTGCAACACTTCTCCAACGGAACGAGGTACGAGGAACAAAACAGCCCCCTCTCAAACCTGAGAGAGAAAGGGGCTGGACAGTAGCAAATAGTCCATCAGAACTTGCCGGAAAACACCCACAAAGGAGGTAGATCCATCGAAGAAGAGACAGGCTGAAGATGCCACAAGTATGTGACGCTCCACACGCAAAGAAGAGGACCACCAACTGCTGTCCAAGGCTCTCCTCCAAACACCAACATTGTGAAAGCACAAGACCGACAGCCCCCTCTTAAACGAAGGCAAGGCTGAAGCACACGGTATGAAACACCTCCACTGCTGTCCAAGGCTGAAAACGTGGCCCACGCACCACCAACAACAATGGATGATGGAGAAGATAGCATAGGAGAGAAAGAGCTGCTGCCACCACAAAAACGCAGCCACCAAAGCTGAAGCACAGCACCCTAGAAGAAAAATGCAGCCTTCAGGATGAAAACGCAGCAACCAAAGGAAAACGCAACGACTAAGTGGTGACGAAAACGCAGCCGCCTGGTAAATTGCACAAAATGCAGCCTTCTACTGCATATGTAGCAAAAACACAAGCCTTCTTCTGCTCCCAAAACACTGAACTTCTTGCAGAAAGGAAACTCACTGCTGCCGCCTTGAAGTGCCAAGCGACTGATACCATGATAAAGTACCAAGATGCGGAAGCAAAACATAGGAGAGAGGGAGACATCAGACAAGAACATCATGTTACATAGCAAGAGACTTTTACAATGGCAATATCAACCAACAAATGGTGTAGAATATGTGCCTATGAATAGCTTAGATGATTAATAAGTGAATAGAGGAGGCCCCTTTATATAGTGATGCTGGGAAGTTGGCCAACTGCCCCTAGGAGCTCGCGGACAGCCCACGACCTACTAAATAGGAGATAAATGGATAAAACCTCATAAATATGCATTCCCCAAATACACTAAGATGCACAATTTCTAACATCTCGGTGTGGTGTCATTAGCACCACGCAGATGGGTTTGTACACACCGGAACTTGACTCTGGACAAATGACTGAGTGCCGGACACCAGAACATTATATCATAAAAGAGGGTTGCATGTGTTCGGGACGGGCACCACTGATGTAACCTATCCTTGGGCTCCTTTCTCACGATCAAGGCGGTGGTGCTTTTTGTTTTTGACCCCCAAAGAGACAGCCCCCTTTCTCTTTCCCAATGTAGCCTCCCCTCAAGAGAAACTCAGCCAAGGAGCGAGCCTCCCCTCCTTTTGCATTGTATCTTGACCTCCTTTGAGGGTTGTAGTCTGCTTTATGCAGACAGTTTTTACAACTAATAGAAGGATCTATCTCGAAAAAAGAAAGAAACGATGGGGAGGGGGGGGGGATGGCTTGGCTTGGCAATTGAGACACCATACTCTGTCGTATGCACATGTTAATGCATCATGCATGTGGAAGCGTGCTAGATTAAGCTACTCACGCCTTACACATGGCCTTGGTAGTCATGGCACGTGCATCTAGGCTTAATGCATGTCGCAGGGGGAGGGAAGAGAAGAAAGGAAAGAATGAAAGGTGGGGAAAGATGAAGAGAGAGATGAGGGGAAGGAAAGGAGAGACGCTAATTGACGATTTGAAATGTGACATAACATTGTGTTGTGTTGCAGGTGCATATATGAGACAGGAAAGAAAAACTTTAGTGCCAAAATGACTCAAGCATTCAAATGATAAAATATGAATATTTCCTCCTTGCATGCTCAACAAGTTAAGGTTTGTTGAAGTGGTATAATTCTACTATGGGGTGGCATGTTATCAATGACTGGAGCACATTCCATAACCATGATCAACTTTGGTTCACCCTAGAACCTTCTTTTGTTACATTGCTCACATTACAAGCTCTTAATCCTTGACTAGTCTGGCCCAAACCTAGTATATTGGCATACATCACGTATGGGAGGCACTTGTCACATGCAACCCATACGTGGATGCCATCAGGTATTTTGTGAGCCCTTGTCCAGGGACGAGCCACCAGTTACTGCCAAGGGGCGCACGTCCCATACATGTCAGTGCTGTGCCCGTCCTTGTAGGATGTAATGTGTCGAGTTGTTCCCCGGCACTTATTAGGCCACTGGTCCCATGCCCATCATCAAGTCTAAAGTCAAATGCATCATCCTAGTGTGTGCAACTCTTTATTTAAAGTAGTAGCAACACCACATAGCTTTTCGGGACTTGGATTAAGGTCTTTTAACGACTTTGGGCAACCCATTGGCCACCCAAATTGGGGCCCATAGTTACTTTGGGAGACCACAGCCTTGGGCACAAGGCCCGACGGCCATGCACCCTTGTGAAAAGCCAACAAAAGGGCAAAAACACCCACAACCAGCCCATGCATCAAGTTGGCCTGCTCCTCATGCAGTCGGCCAGCCTCCCAGGTACCATATAAGGATGCACATCAGTCCTAGAAGCCCCATCTCAGCATTCCCTAGCACACACATGGTAGATACGACTGTCATATGCAGCCCTCAACCATTAACGCAGGATTAAGAGGTCAGAGCAGTCCCAAACCTGCATTGACAGAAAAACGCAGGTCATTGAGCCTGTGAAGAAAAATGCCCATCGTCAAGCTGTCCAGCAGATGCTACAGTAGCTCTGCACGTCATTTTGGTCAGTACAAACAGGTATTAACAGCCATATAGGTCAGTCTATTTACATACAGCAATACAAGCAAATACACCTACGGTTGGGGGGCTTCCTGAGGGTGATTGAGACCCAATCCTGTGAACTATTCTCTCTCTCTCTCTCTCTCTCTCTCTCTCTCTCTCTCTTTTTGAGGAAACACAGAGCTATATTACTGAGTATGAAAAATTCCCCAAAGTGCCAGTGGTGGCCTACTGAGGGGGCATACAAACTGTGCAGTGAGAGTCTCTCTCTCTCTCTCTCTCTCTCCACTCCATCTCTTTTGTGCATATTTTCAGTTTGTGAATAAACTCTGCTGATCATAGTAAAAGGTTCCATAAAGCTATTAGCATATATGCTATGAGTAGTGCCACTTGTGAACATGGGCTAACCAAGGGCACTTTTCTCACTTTGGGTTTTTCCCCTTGGAAATTAGGTGTGAAAGGACACCACGCTTATTTGTATTATGATATTGTGGAGTCAACTCTCTAGCTCCACTCATCTTGTATTCATCCACTTGAAGTAGCTATCACTCTCTCTCTCTCTCTCTTGAGAGCTTGTTGCTGTGTACATCTCTGTGTGTGTGTGTGTTCTCTGTTTCTCTGAAACCCTAATCACCCAACAGTGGTATCAGTGCTGGGCTTTCCCCCTCTTCCCATGCAGTTTCTGGCGCTAGGTTCCTTCAGAAATCCTGCGCTTTTCCGTCGCCACTGTGGATTTCTGTCAGTGCAGTCCGTCCGGCAGGGTCTCCGTCGACGTCCCGCCGCCCGATTCAGCCTCCCAAAGGGGCGGAGCTAGTGGGGAGAGCTCCACTGCTGCTCAAAGCACGCGAGGCGGCCAGGGCGTAGTTCCGCCCACTCTACGTTGACGTTGCTGCTATGGTGCCAGATCTGTCCAGCCGCCGCCTTCGCTCCGTCCCAGTCGCCAGCCGCTACCACTTCCTCTCCCGCCGCCTGCGTCTTGGCCGCCTCCAGCAGCAGCTCGCAAACAACCACATCAGTCGTATGGAACATCCCGCCAACTGCAGTCCACAGACCCAGTGGATCAAATCCAAAGTCACCAGCCAGGCTTCCGTCAGCCTTTGTTTGGAATCAAACCATAGCTGCCTGTCAGCCTTAAATGGCTTCTTGGAGGCAGCTCACGCAGCCACAGAGGAGCACTTGGTAGAGGAGAGCACAAAGGGAGCGCCGGAGAGCCCTACCGCCCAAGAACTACTAACGAGCAATCAGGAGAAGTAGTGGCAGGAGCACTGGTTGAAGAGAGAGAAGAAGACAACAACGCCTTAGAAGCACCAAAAGTGCCTGCAGCAACCCTTCAAAATCAGGTAATTGTTCTTTGATTCAAATCAAAGGGCTTTTGTGAATTCATTGCTTCATTGCAACATTCAAGTGCAAGCAACACTGCAAGGCAGCATTAAGGTGCAAGATTCAAGAAAAATTTGGGGATTTGTCAAATTTTGGGGATTTTCAGAATTTGGGGATTTTTCAAAAATTGCACAATTGCATTTACAGGACACATAAAATTGGGGCTTTCGTGAAATCATTGCTTAATCGCAAAATTGAAGCTCATTGGTACACCGATTTTCGGGGCTTTTGTCAATTATGTGCAATTGACACATAAATTAGCCCATTGGTGCTCAAGAATTAGGGGATTTTCAGCATTGCAGCCTGAAATTTGGGGCAAAACATTTGTGTAGGACATTGTCGTTGTTTGGCATTGCACTCTGGTGCATTTTGGATTTTGCCTGCAGGTGCTTTTTACAGCATATTTGGTTGCACGTGTTTGCATATCTCTTGGTGAAGTGATTTGCGCAAATGGCTCGAAATACGACCGACATATTAGGGGTTTTGTCCCAAGAGGACAAATTGGATGGTAGTCCCTATGAAGTTTCATGGTCCGAAATCTACTTGTGGCCAAAGGATTATGTGGTTGTGTTAGGTGAAGATGTACGCCCTATTGACATAGCACCTAACACGCCTGGCCGTGGTGCTCAACAGGCAGTAGCACCCACTCCTCCTTCAAAGGAGCAAAAAAGATGGGATACTCGAGATGCCCAAGCGATGGCTTTGATTGCTTTGTCAGTAGAGCGATCAATCATACTGCATATTTGGTCTTGCAGGACCTCACAACGAGCTTGGGATGTACTTGATACATGGGGGATGTACTTGAAACCATGTATCAGCAAAAGGATGAGGCCAGGGTTGCATGTCTCAAGAAAGATCATTGCTTCAGAACTTGGACATGAATGAAGGTGATAGTATGGTTAATCATCTTACGAAGATCCAAGATCTTTAGAAGCAGTTGCTCAACATTAATGAGGTTATTTCCGAGAAGGAGTTGGTTTCCAGAACACTCTCATCTTTGCCAAAAAACTACTTGAATTTCACACATCGCTCGCTCTATCTATGCGGGGTAACCTTGAACCAATCTTGTTTGAAGAGTTGGTTGGTTTGTTGCTACAAGAGGTGCAGAATCGGAAGAACAAATCTTCCAACATGCGTGGTGATGGGGCTTTTGCTACCCAAGACAAGGGCAAGGGAAAAGCCAAACACAGTTTTCAGCCAAAGGCTAATTCGGGACAGCCTTCACAAAAGGCTAAAAATGATGCAAGCAAGCCCAAAAAAGGGGGGCAAATGTCACTACTACAAGAAGCCAGGTCATTACTTGAAAGAGTGCAGAAAGAGGCTTGCAAAGGAGAAGAAAAAGGAAAGCAGCATGGCTGTAGATTCTTCTTCATCACCTACAGGGAAAGATGATGCATCAATAAATCTTGTGCAAGATGAGTGGACTTTCATTACTTACAGTTATGATGCATCTTTGGAGTATATGTCTCTCAGTCTCAATGAAACACTCAATACATGGTATTTTGACAGTGGTGCTTCTAAACGCATCACCTCAAGGAGAGATTTGTTTAAGAAGCTTATGGCTGCCCCAGAGTCACCAGAGCCTGCACCACTCAAGACGGTAGCCCTCTCTGCTATTCACCACCCCTAAGGCCATCAGGTCATCCTGTTATAGATAATGTGACCATATGCAGTTCCCAGGTCTAAGAAATGTCTCCCATACTCTGTGACCTCCTCACAGTCATGTGATGATCTTTGCAACCTTGTGTCAGTGATGTCCAGCTCTTGTAGAGTTTGATAGGGTCGTCCAGATCGAGTAGTGGGACTTGCTGACTCCCTGTCCTGGCGTTGAAGTCCCCGAGGAGGACAACTTCCCCCAGCTATGAGAACTCCATAATATGCCCATATAATGGTAAGTATGGTGACTGGCCATGCCGTGCGACATAAGGGGAGTGGCTCGGTGCAAAATAACACACAACAATGTGGATGGCTCTTTCACCACTAAGCTATAACGGCACCCAAAGATACCATGCATCCTCGTCCTTCCGGACGATGCTGAGAATCTGTCGGAGATGGGGTCTAAAAAGGATAGCTACCTCTCCTGAGCCACGTACTCCTCCTGATGTGTGGGTCTCGCCTCAGAAAGCTGACTACCACGCATACCTGGCTATGTATGGTAAACCCCTATTAGGGCTTTGATGAGTCTCTCGATAGAAAATGACATCCCTACCTGTGAGAATCTCGCTCAAACCTGTTAGATTCGACCACAAGGTGCCATTGTAGTTCCATACTGCTAACCTCGGGTGTTGGTCTCATAGACCCCGTGTCCCTATTTGGACGGAGCCCTCAAGAGAGAGAGTATCTGCATGTACAATGATGTTGATTGATTGATGTTATAACTTGCACCAAGTACATGCTTTTGTAGGCAAGCAGCCTTATCTTTTGACTCACGCAAACCATAAGTCAACAACACATGTCACCTACGGTGACATCAACACTGAGGTCACACACACTTATCTTATCTACTCATAAGAGTAGGTTCACACACATATAAGCACACTTAAACATATAAGGGGTGTTCACACTTCCTGCCGAAAGTTCTTCCTAATTTTCAGCAGCTGACGGTTTGCTCCACCCCCGCCCCCCCATGAATTTGAACATGTTACCATGGACCCGAATCTGAACACATGTTACCACGGACCCCCTCAGGACTAAGTAACTCACATCCTCCACTCGCTGTCATTTTTGGGCTGTCGGATTCCTGTAAACTAAGGAAAGGTAAACTAGAGGTAGTAAACTAGATAGGTGTTCACACACTATACACTTACACATTGGTGGACACATAAGGTGGACACAGGTGATGGATACACACACATACGACTCCAAAACCCAACAACAATGGCATCGCCAGTGAGGTGCCAGTTAGCCAATGCAACCTTATTCTTATCTAACCTCTGTACTGCAGAAAAAGATGCTTCAAATTGGTAAATCCAAGAGTGCAGGAGGGTCAAGTTTACCAAAGGTAACCTTTTCCGGAAAAAGGTTCACCGGGCTCATAGCAGTCCTTTGGTTGAGAGCCAAGAGAAAGGCCCGTGCTCTACTTGTCTTTGTTTTTTTTTTTCTCCTGGCCGGTTCTCTTCCACCAATTGTTGGTTCCTTTGTCAGTTCTCGAGTTTGGACTCCAAGACCTCCTCTTCGAGTAGGATTTTCTCAAATCTAATAGCGAGGGTGATGTCCAATTGCTTCATGGGAAGCATATGTCATGCTGCAGTTGTGTTGTCTCGTTAGCAAGATATTGCTGAGGAGTAAGCACAGGAGGTTGGGGTTGTTGTGGAGTGGGTTGGGTGTGTGGTGGTGAAGGAATGAGTTGTGGTTGTGCAATGGGTGATGAAGAAGTGGGTTGGGGTTGTGCACTAAGTGGTGGTTGTGAAGAAAAGTGTAGGTGAGAATATAGAAGATGGGTTGTGGTTGTGAAACCAACGGTTTGGCTGCATGGGCAGCCAACTACTTTATGATTGTACTCCTGTGTCATCACAAGCCGTGATGGTGTAGAAGTAGCTACCGTGGGAGTCATGGTTGTGTCAGTCAATGGAAAGGGCACAACTTCAGATGCACTAGGCTCAACCTCTCTATGCTTCTCTTGCTTGTCCATAATGGGGAGCGTTTAGGATTTTTCCCAAACTCAATGAAACCATCCACTATGTCTGGGGGATTGCTAATTACAAGTTGCCGTGGACCAAAAATAAACCATCCACAAGAAATTGTTTTTCCCTGCTCTGCAAAGGTGATCAAGCTCAAAGCTATGATACCAATGTTACATGCAGAAGCTTTTGTTGGGTGATTAGGATTTCAGAGAAACAGAGAACACACACACCCACAGAGATGTACACAGCAACAAGCTCTCAAGAGAGAAATGAAATGAAATGAAATGTTGTATTAATGTCTTCAAAAGGCCATAATGACCTATGAGACCAAAAAGTTACATCATGGTGGATCTGATACAATGTCTGGATAAAAAACCAGAAAATGAAAAATAAAGATGATACTACTGGCACCTAGAAAATGAAACTGGAACTGGAAGGTAAACAGAAACCCTTATAGGGTGTGAATATAGTGAGGGGGGGGGGGGGGGGGGGGGGGGGGGGGGGGGTAACGCTATGGAGGTGAGTGGAGTACAGTGAGGGGATACAATATCATGTGGGACGGGGGGGTACACTATGGAGGTGCCTCCATCTCATAATATGTGCCGCATCGGACGCTGGCGGATCTCCTCAATATCCTCTGTGGTCAGCACCCTGACTGGGTGTCCCGCATGTCTCGCAAGAATAATCCGAAACCGCCGCTGCAACCTCCGTCTATGCTGGGATGCCCTCCTCCGTAGTCGTGGGCGTCTGGACCACCCAAGCTCAGTCGCACGATCAATCAGTGTACCACTGGTGTGGGCAGTATCCATGTCCTGCTACTGCTGTGGTCCATCTGGCGCAGTGATGGCTGGACTAAAGAAGTATGTAATGTGCCTCTCAGTCTGGCTCTCTGTGCGCCTAAGCAGGCTCTCTCTATATCTCTGCAGCTCAAGCAAGAACAATCCCAAACACCTCTGGTCCTGGTACCCCATGACTCTGGAAAGTGGTCCAAAACCCTCTCTGAATAAACAATGGAAACGACCACATATCTCATAGTATGCAGTACAATGGCATATATAATGCAGCTCTGTCTCTGGCTCCCCATGGCATACTCGACATATCCTGGCCTCAACTGGTATACCTCTATATCGGCCAATCTCAATCTCAAGCTGGTGTGAGGATGTGCGAATCTGACCAATAGCACATCGTACTGCATGAGACAAGTGTACATCCATGTAACTAGGTCTGATCACAAAACCATCCGCTGTGAGCTGAAGAAAATGCTCTCTGTAGAAAGCCATCTTCGTGCCCAGCTCCTCAGTCAGCTGTATCCATGTCCTCCTAATGTCCAGCTGAACTAAATCCTGACAGATGAGTCTGGTAATCTCTGTCCGTGTGAGAGTGAGAGAGGGTGCCTCCAAAGAATACTGGAAGGGAGGCAATCTGTCCATGCTAAAACCATGTGCCTAGAACCAAGATGTCATCTGTCCATACCAACAAGCCGTGTCTCCCTGTAAAGCTAATTGTCGGGAGGACTCAAGGGCGAGGCGTGCATATCTGTCTCGAGGGAGATCCCACAAGCCATGTATGTAGGAGACTGATCTCGTAAGAGCCTCAATCACCAGAGGGGCAGCCGCCAGCTCTGCTCTAATAATCTCATGAGGTACCGAGGCCTTGGCTCTAATAATCCTAGCAATCATAGATACCAAAGGCCTATCCATACCTCTCCACCCGCCTGCGCTATGATGGCCCACTGAAGGTCCCCATATCTGCACTCCATAAAGCATAGCTGATGTCACTTGAGTGTCAAAAAGCCAAAGTTTCGTTCGAGGTTCCTGAAACTGAACCTGCGAACACATCCTCTCCAAACCACCCAGGGCTGCATGTGCTCTAGTCAATCTAGTCTCTGCTGCTCTCCTCATCGAAAACACTGGCCCACTGAATACTACCCCAAGATATGTATATGCATCTGTATACTCCACAATCTCTTGCCCATATGTAAATGTGGGAGCTGATCGCCTAACCCACTGTGGCGTGGTGTTAAACACCATAACCTTGGTTTTGCCAAGGTTGACAGACAATCCACTATCATGTGCAAACTCATGTAAAGCATCCAGATGACGCTGCATACCCTTAGGGGACTCAGAGATCAACACAATATCATCAGCATATAACAATAGTGGGATCCATGTGCCTGCTAGCTGGGCTCCTCTATCCCCCAATCTCTCAATGTAGTCAGAAGCCTCATCCACATACATACCAAACAATGAAGGAGATAACGGGCAACCTTGCTTCACTCCTATAGTGGAGTGAACCAAAGTAGAGACCCCTCTGGGGTGCGTACCTGCCCTGCAACTGATCTATATAAAGCCATAATCCCCCATATGAGCTCTGTGGGTACCCCCATCTCCTGTAATCGCCTCATCAATTTGGCTCTGGACACTGTATCAAATGCTTTGCAGAAGTCCACAAAGCTACAATAAATCCGTCGCCCATGCAACCTGCCCTCCTCAATAATGGCCCGCAGAGTCAAGATGTGGTCAAGAGTAGAGAAACCTCTCCTTATCCCTGCCTGTCCCTCTGCTCGAATGCCCTCTCTCTCTGCCCATCTACTCAACTGTTGCTCAGAATGGATGCATACAATCGTGCTAGTGTGTGACCAATCATAATAGTGAGATAATTCCCTGGCTCCATAGGGTCCCCTGACTTGAAGATAGGCACGATGGTGGACATACTCCAAGTCTCGAGTAAGCCTTCACACATAGCACGATTGAACATCACTGCTAGAAGCTCTGCCAGCATGTCTCTCGCATGAATAAAGTGCTCAGCGACCAATCCATCATGATCATATGCTCTCCTAGTCTTCATCCTATCAATGGCCTTCCTTACCATCTCTGCGGTAAAGAAAGTACATGTCTGTGGGCATGGTGCTGGCAGGTCACGAAAAGGTGTCTGTCTAGGAACTGTATATAGAGATGCTACATAACTACCCCAGACCTCTGTAGAAGTGATGGCCAAAGCAGGGGAGGACTCATGAAACAAATGCCAAGCCTCCCTCGAATCCTGGCTCAAGAACAGCTGGTATAATTCCTGCTCTAGCTGAGCAAGGAAGGCCCGCTTCTTCCTTCGCACAAGGCGCCGGAAGGCAATACGTGACTGTCGGTGAGTAGTGACTCCCAAAGCAACCTCCCGCTACAGTCGGGCTCTTGTCTCTCTGCACTCCTCATCATACCAGCTCTTCTGGGGCATACACCCAGAACGTTGTCTCTGTCCAGGCTGAGTATGCGGATATGCCTCTTTCGCTGCATCCTGTAAAGTCTCTGTCAGTATATGGGTCAGCTCCTCCAAAGGTCTCCCTGGCTCCTCTGTGTACAGACGTCTATAAATCCCATCTCTGTAGACAGCATCAGTCTCTGAAGTAAAAGTATATCGAGTGTGATCTGCACCTCGTAAAGAGATGGTCAATGTCAACAGTGCATGATCCACTACTACCCCAATGGGCCGTGATCCAACTGTGAAGTCCTCAATGCATGAAACAAAGCTCGGCATAGCCATAACATAATCCACTGTGCTAGCACCATGTGTATGTGGAAAGCAAGTAAATCCAGCTGCTGACAGAAACCTCTACAAGCCATTAAGTATGGCCAACCCATGTGCAGTCCCCATATCTACCAAATATCTCCCATACTCTGTGCACTCCACATCCTGTGAGCGTCTGTCTAATTCCATATCCAGAGTGTCCAGCTCTCTCTGCATCTCCTCTGAGGTATCATAAAAGGTTGTCTGGCGGTTGCCCGTCCGGGCATTAAAGTCCCCTAACAGGATGATGTCTCCATCCCTAGAGAACTCCCATATGTCATCATCTAGCACAGAGAAAGGAGACTGCCCTCTAGGTGCTGCATATGTCGATGTACTAGGAGCAAAATTGCATATGGCAATATACAGGAATCTGCCTGTGTCGGCCCTCAGTCTCACCCACATATATCTGGCCTGATCATCTATCCGAACGATGTGTAGAAGCGGTTGCAGCTCCTCCCTGAAAAGAACTGCCACCCCCCTGATCCTCTACTACTGTGTATCGATCTCGTCCCTACTCTGCAAGCTGTCTCCCATCTGTATCCTGTCACCTGTGGCATCATCTGACCAGGGGCCTGGTGAGTCTCCGAGTAGAAGACTATATCTCTATCTCTAAAGCTGTCCTCAAAGGCACCTACATCAAGTCTGAGGGATCCATTGCAGTTCCAGACTGCCAGCTTTAATTTGGTCCCATAGGTCTCGCACCGTAATGTAGAGCGTCGCTCCATGATGACCACCCTCCCTTCTCTATAAAATGCTATCTTTCCCTTTTCTCTTGCCGCCCTAATCTCTGGCATGACTTCCTTCATATGTGCAAGCTGTTGAAGAGTAAGATCGTCACCAAGAAAAATGCCTGTATTCTTTTAAAGTGGGTCGCCTCTTCAAGAACTCCTTCGCCTCAATAGAGGGGAAGCGAAGTATGAGAGCTCTTTCCTTTGATGTTTCCCTGTTGCCTCCGCTTTTTTGGCCCACTCTCCAGGCTTTTGCGTGTGCCGGACTGTCAATCCCCATCAACACCATAAGCTCTTTCACCTCCTCTTCAACTTTATCCCCGTCTTTAAGGTCAGTAATCCTCACATGCAAAGCACGTGTACGTCTTCGTTGTTCCTCTTCCAAAGTCATGTTAATGATTGTAGGTGTAGGGGTTGTTATCTCCTTACCTTTACCCTTCTTGGCAACCTCTATCCACTTCTCCGCTTCATCCATCTTCCTTTGAGTCTTGGTGATGACTTCCATCCATGAGGAAGTCTTTGCTTCGTGTTGCTTCTCTTCTTCCTTAATTGCATGTACTTGTTCCTTGATAACCTTGAGCTCTTCTATCATGGATGGCTGAATTTCACCTTCTTCAAGTCCACCATTTGCCTTAGCCTCTGCAAGCTCCCTCTGAAGAGCTAAAATTACGCCTTTGAGCGTGTTGACTTCCCCGTGAAGGTCTTTGACTTCTGCTATGAGGTCCTCCTTCTCCTCTTTCCACCGCTTACCCTCATTGAATACCATTTGGAGAAAGTTGGCTTTCTCCTTCCACCATCCCTCCATCTCCGCCTTCCATTCCTTCATCTCCTTTTCCACATTTGTTATCCTCTTGTTTGTGACCATAAAGGTCGCCTTCGTCCGGTTGCGCAAGGGGGAAGCCATGGAAGAAGCGAGAGAGAGAGAGAGTTATGTTGCTGCCTTGGGGGCCTGAGCAAGGGTGGGTGGGAAAAGGGCGCCCCACACCCTAGCGGAGAGAGAGGCGGGCCAGCATATTGCCAGCGGTACTGTGCGGCGAACAGGGAACAGCGAACAGAGGGCAGCTACGAGAGAGAAAGCGGCGAACAAGGCAGCAGGTTCGAAGAGAGAGAGAGAGGCGACATGTCAGCAGGTGGGAGGGAGGGCAACGGAAGCGAGCAGAGAGGGGGGCTGCGAGCAAGGCGAACAACAGGCGGGAGGGAGGGCGGCGGAAGCGAACAGAGAGGGGGCGGCGAGCAGGGCGAACAGCAAGCGGGAGGCAGGGCGAACAGGGAACAGCGAACAGGGCAGCAGGAGGGAGGGAGGGCAGCAGGTTCGAAGAGAGAGAGAGAGAGAGAGGGGGGGAGGGAGGCAACACAAGCGGTGCGCAGGGGAGAGCAGGGGGGGGGGGTGAGCGAACAGGCGGGCGGCGAGCAGGGGGAGGCGAGGGAGGCGAGCAGGCGGGCAGCAAGCAAGCGGGCGGCGAGCAGGGGAGAGCAGGGGGGGCGGGCGAACAGGCGGGCAGCGAGCAAGGGAGACCAGCGGCAAGAGGGAGAGGGAGAGAGAGAGAGAGAGAGAGAGAGAGAGAGAGAGAGAGAGAGAGAGAGTGATAGCTACTCCAAATGGATGAATACGTGGAGCTAGAGAGTTGACTCCACAATATCATAATACAAATTAAGTGTGGTGTCCTTTCACACCTAATTTCCAAGGGGAAAAACCCAAAGGGAGAAAAGTGCCCTTGGTTAGCCCATGTTCACAAGTGGCACTACTCATAGCATATATGCTAATAAACCCCTCTGTAGTGGCAATGTGAACTTATACAAGGTCGATAGCAGATCACTTACTGTAGGAGAGTAAGCCTAAAGCTTTGCGGAAAGCTTCAAACTTCTCTCAAGGCAACGCCTTCGTGAACAGATCTGCAACATTGTCTTGTGTAGAGCAGTAAGATAATGTGATCTCCCCTGCATGAATCCTCTCTCTGACATAGTGATAATGAATCTCTATGTGCTTAGTGCGTGCATGAAACATTGGGTTTCGTGCCACGGCTTTAGCACTTTGACTGTCAGTGAGTATGGTGGTGGGTGTTTGCTGACACTCACGAAGATCAGTCATCAATCTCCTCAGCCATACACAATCTACTGTGGCTATAACAGCTGCCCTGTGCTCAGCCTCACAAGTAGATGTGGCAATAGTGGGCTGCTTTTTGCTAAGCCATGATATGCATGAATGCCCCAAAAAGAAACAATTCCCACTGGTGGACTATTGTGTATCATAGTCACCAGCCCAGTCTGAATCACTGTAAGCATGTAACTGCAAGCTGCCCTCCTTGGGATATACCAACGCAAGATCCAAGGAGTCCTAAAGATAGCGGAATATCCACTTCACTGCTTGCCAATGCTTGGTACCTGGGCTGTGCATAAATTTGCTACACTGGGAAACCCCAAACTGAATATCTAGGCATGTGTTGCATAAATATATGAGGCAGTCCACTACTTGGTTGTAAACACTCATATCGAAAGGCTTTCCAACATCATACATGCTCAATTTCAACCCTAGCTCCATCGGAGTAGAGATCAGCTTACAATCTTGAAACCGGAATTTATGCAACAGCTCTTGAATGTACTTCGATTGGTGTACATAAATCCCAACAACTCTCTGCACAAGTTGTATGCCCAAATAATAATGCAACAATCCCAAATCTGTCATCTCAAATGACGAATGCAATTCAGCTTTGAATGCTGAAATTTTATCCATGTCATTCCCAGTTAGTACCATGATCCTCTTTCACATAGAGGTTGCTCTCTATTGGACTATTGCATGGTGAAATAATTATGGATCTTCTCATACCAAGCTCGAGGAGCTTGTTTGAGACCATAAAGCGCTTTTCAAAGCTTGCATACTTTGTTTTCCTGACCATGCAACACAAAACCTATGGGCTGATTTACATACACTTTTTTTTGCAAATCCCCATTGAGAAAAGCTGATTTTATGTCCAATTGATGCGCTTTCTATCCATGGTGGGAAGCCAATGCAACAACACATCTAACGGTGGCCATACGAGAAGTGGGTGCAAAAGTCTCATCATAGTCAATGCCTTTTTGCTGGGCATATCCTTTGGCTACTAGCCTGGCTTTGTACTTGTCAATGGTACCATCAGACTTTCTTTTTAATTTGTAAACCCACTTTGTGCCAATGGGCTTCTTGCAAGCAAGCAAGTCTACCACATCCCAAGTGCTGTTTTTATGGATAGAATCCATCGCATTTTGCATGGCTTGCATCCAATGCTCATCTTCATGAGCCTCTTCAAATGAATCTGGCTCATCTACATCACAAAGTGTACTCATGCAAGCAACATCTGCGTGTTGTCTTGCATTACGTGAACCAGCCCGTGTCTTGCTACCAAGTGGAGCTACAAGTTTGCTCTCCTGTAAAGTACAGAGCAGCCAGTGAGGTATAACTCTAGCCTCCTCCGTTGCTGTCTGCTCTTGCTCCACTACTGCCTCCACATTTTGAGGTGTAATGAGCTCATTCATGGGCTGATTTGGAGCACCCAAATGCTGACCATTGGGCAAAGTTGATGGCTGATCTTTAGAGCCATCAATTCCCAACGGGAGAAGTCCTTCAAACATATTATGTGGGCTCGAAGGTGGCTGTCCAAAAAATTCAGCCAATGGTTGGTCTGAATTTTCAGCAAATACAACATCTCTGCTGTCCAAAATCCTTTGTGTGGAAGGATTAAAGAGACGGTAGCCTTTACTGCCACTGCTATAACCCACAAATATGCACTTAGAAGCTTTGTCATCAAGCTTACCTCTCAACTGCTAAGGTACATGTGTATATGCTATACATCCAAAAACTCTAAAGTGATCAACTTTAGGTTTCCTTTCATGCCAGGCCTCATATGGCGTGATGGTTTTCAATGCTTTGGTAGGGCATCTATTCAACACATGCGTAGCACACATTATTGCCTCCATCCAGAATTTGTGAGGCAATCCTTTGGCTGTAACCATGCATCTAGCCATTTCCATCAAAGACTTGTTCTTTCTCTTGGCAACACCATTTTGCTGAGGAGAATATGGCATCGTGCATTGATGCTTTATGCCTTTCTCTGCCATAAATGCTTTGAAAGCAATGGACATGTATTCCCCCCCTTGATCTGTACCGAGGTCTGCACTTTGCAACCTGTCTGATTTTCAGCTTGCTCCACAAAATGCTGAAAACATGCAAATACATCAGATTTGGCCTTCAAAGGATACACCCATGCAAATCTGGAGTAGTCATCGATAAAGGTTACAAAATATAGATGCTTTCCAAAAGATGGTGTCCTCATAGGACCACACACATCACTGTGCACAAGCTGTAATGTCCGAACAAGCCCTTGTTGATCCATCTTTTGGGAATGCATTTCTGTGCATCTTACCCAAAATGCACCCTTCACATACATGTTTTGGTGGCAGCTCTACATGAGGCATATCCTCTACCATATTATGCCTTTGCAATAGCATCAAAATGCCATAATTCACATGCCCAAACTTGGCATGCCACAATTCTGCCTCGTGCATGGCAGGTGTAAGAGTGGTAACCACATGAGCATCATGCTCTCTCCTGTCAAACTTGTCAAGCTGATATAACCCATGGTACAATGTGCCGGAAGTGACCAATGCATAGCTTGGAGATTGGGTAGAAGGCAGCTATCATCGTTGGACAGCCACCTAGCATATTAGTTGCAGCCTCGTCTTAAATTTTTTTCCCACCCACCCTCCCTTCACAAGACCAAAGTAACACCCCCCCCCCCCCCCCCCCCCCCGCCCGCCCGCCCCCCCAATGGTAGACTTGCTTGAGATGGCTGAGAAGCACGTGAAGATCCCTACTCTCCCCACATTTCCTGTGGATCAACAGTTGAACGAGACCAACTACGGCATATGGAAGGTAATCATGGAGTCTATATTGGAGTCTTATGACTTGGCTGATTTCATTATTGCTGGTGTTCCATGGCCGAAGTTGGAGGACGGGGAGTTGTTACTCTATACTCGGAAAGAACGGGAGGCTCAGGCACAGTTGTGGGATCGTATCAATGCCCGTGTGCGTTCTTTCATCTTCCTTAATTGCACATCACATGTGATTAATCATATAAAGCATATTGACGCTGGCCAGAGGGATTTGGCAGCATTTGGCACCCATGAAGCGGATCTCCTTGGAAGTGCAGATGCGGGTGATGGATCCTACAAAGTCTTCGACGATGCGGGCGTGCATCAACAAGTTGCAGGCTCTTCAACAAGAGGTTGTTCAAGCTGAGAAGGAGATATCTTGAGAGGACATGGCCATCACTTTGCTGTCTCATCTGACCTCTCAGTACTCAGCATTTTACTCCTATTTAATCACCAGCGGCAGGCTCAGCACCATCACATGGGAGGAGCTTGTGCCTATGGTCTTGGACCAAGAAGAGAGTTTTTCGAACCCTCTACAAGGCGGAGGTTCTGAGGCCTTGACTGGCTAGCGATCGCAAGGCTGCAGTAAGGGCAAAGGGAAGTCTTCACAAGAGAAGTCTTCCGAGTAGGAGCCTGACTTGGATCGTAACGCCTTAAAGGCAAAGAGGACCTGTAACAATTGTGGCGAGAAAGGCCATTATTGGAGAAAATGTCCTAAAAGGAGCACCGATCAGGGTGCAATTTCCTCAGCAGTAACCGTGAAGACTCCGGCTTTTGTGCACTTGGAGATTATGGACACCAGCGTTTCATCTTCTTCGCGCAAGGAGGCAGTTGGACTCGGGGACACTCGGGACTGGATTCTAGATAGTGGTGCTTCCAGGCACATAACTCCTTCCCGAGAGTTATTACACGATCTTCGGAGGCACGCAGGTCACATCTTGATTGGTGACGAGTCCACTATCCCTATTCACAGTGAGGGCAAGTTAGAGATCGTTCCCGATGGTAGAGGGAGGAAGCATTCCTCCCATGTTCTTTTTGTCCCATCTCTTGGTTTTCATCTGTTGTCAATGCATGAGGTTTGCAAGACTGGTGTACGGGTGGAGTTTGAGGAGCATTTTGTTGCCCTTCGGGACAAAGCGACAGGCCAGGTTGTCTCGGAAGGTGGAGTGGAGAACGGGATTTAGAAACTCTCAGCACTCTCTCTTACAGGTTCTCAATTAGGTGATGGGTGGCAATTTCGTCATGACCACTTGAATGTGGATACGCTGCAGAAGGCTTTTCGGGACCAGTTGGTGGATGGCTTGCCAATTGTTGGCAGCAGTAGACAGGAACATTCCAGTTCTTGCGTTCGTCAGTCAGATAAGCCTTTACAGGTGAACTATTCTTTGATGTCTCGTATCTGTCGGGACAAAGAGCCTCTTGCAATTGAGGAAGCTATTTCCCAGGGGACTTGTAGGAAAGCCAAGCAAGTGGTAGATGGTGACTTGCAGGTGGAGGCGGATGTTGCACAGCCTCCAGGATTTGAGGTTCCGGGTTCAGAGGGGGTGGTTTACAGGTTCCGAAAGGCTTGTGTGGTCTTCAGCAAGTTCCCAGGACTTGGCATACCAAAGTTACAGTTGATGATCCTTGTGAGCAGGTTGATGCCTCTTTGTTTTGGAAGCGGTTTGGTTCATTGATTTGGTTGATGAACACCAGATTGGACTTGAGTTTCCCGGTGGGGCTGTCGAGCTCATTTCTACAGACACCTTTGAAGACTCGTTGGGATGCAGGATTGCGGATCTTGCAGTTTCCACAACGTACGAAGGATCTTGGACTCTGCTATGATACTAGAGGGGGGACAACGGATGGAGTCAGACTCCAAGGTTGGAGTGACTCAAATTGGGGAGGAGATCCAGACACAAGGAGATCTACATCAAGCTACAGTTTTAAAATTTACCCTCAGCTCAGGAGCTACTTCATGGAGGAGCAAGAGGCAACCAACTATTGCCTTGTCGTCTATAGAGGCAGAGTACCAGGCTACTTGTGGTGCTGCTTGCGAGGTGGTGCGGTTGCAGAGGTTACTTGGCAAGATTAGGTTTCCACAGGAGGAACCCACGGTCATCCAGAGTCACTTTGTTCGTGAGAGTGGATCTCTTGTGTTTGCTCATCTTCATGTTATTGTCTTGCTACGGTGTGCTCTCAGCAGTTTGTCTCATATCTGTTGCGTATTCCGACATTTTTCACATGTTTATTAAGGGAAAGATTAAGGGATTTGAGTGTGATTAAGCATTACTCACATTGTCATTGCATAACTAACTTTTGTAAAATTAAACCCTACCCTTGAGAGTCTCAAGTGGTATTATGGTCACATCATCATTCCACATTGAAAAATTCAATGGGCAAGGGTTCCACACCGTGCATGTCAAGGTTAAATTTCAACTCATGAGGAAGAGTTTATGGGTCCATGTAAATGGGAAAGAGAAGAAACCTAGAAAGCATTTGTCATAATTGCTTTGGGTGTTAGTGATAATTACATCCATAAGATCTCACATGCAAGGAGTTCCGCAAAAGCATGGGTAGCCTTATATACACTCTTTGGGGCAAAAGGAAAGCATTAAAAAATAAGTCTTAAAATCCAATTCTTCAAATCGAAAATGAAAGCTTTTGACACTTTCCCCGCTCACCTCAATAATATGAAAAGCTTGGTGTCTCAACTAGCAATTATTGGAGCACGAGTTAAAAATGAAGATGCTATTGCTATTTTGTTGAAAAGCATGCCTGTTGAGGAGCATAGTGACACCCGGTTCGCGCACCGCCCAAGCGATCGAGTTCGATACGAATGGTTCCGTTCAATTCAAGCGGTTCGGTTCCGGTTTGGTCGAATCCAGGTGACCGTTTTTTTCGATCGTTTTTTTCTATTTTTTTGACCGTTTTTTTTGTGTTTTTTTCCCGTTTTCGACCATTTTTCTCGCCGTTTCTTGGGCATTTTGGGGACTATTTGAGGCTTAAGCCTTTGGCCCTTTGCTTGCAATGTGCATGATGCATCATGCATCCTACATCCTCTCCCCCGAGCTTTCCTTCAAGGCTCAAGCCTCTCTTCCCTTTAGGCTCTCTCAAGCATCTCCCTCTTCCTCAAGCCTCTCCCTCCCTCTTCTTCAGCCTCTCCCTCTCTCTCCCTCTTCCTAAATTTCTATGTTTTGGGTAAGTTGTAACTTCTCTAAGTTTTGCATCTATGTGTATGTGTGTATAACAATATATATTTATTATTTATATTTTTAAGTATTTTTGAAATGGACCGTACCTCCATCGTATTTTTATTTTCAAAATTTTGCACTGCGTTCCGAGATCGTATTTGAACATACCGTACTGAATGGAACTTTTCGTACTTGACAACTATGTTGAGTATGCGTACTTAGTCTCAAATCTAATGAACCTTCCGAATCCTACCCTAGAGAGCATTGAAGCTGCCCTTCTTGAGGAGTACAAGAAGAAGCAAGAAAAGATTGGGATCTATGCAGGGGCTTGCTACAGCAAGAACAAGTTTTCCACCAACAAGAACTTCAACAAGAAGAGGTTCATTGATTTAAGGACAAAGGCAAAGTCTTGTGGATTTTGTGGTAAAGATAATCATCTTGAGAAGGATTGTTTTTTCAAGAGAAAGGCACAAAAGGCGTACCTCGAAACTCAAGTAGAAGAAGAGCAACATTAAGAGAAGGTCTCTGAGGAGGCTAACCTTTTATTCATAAAGTTTGGGCTTTTTGAGTAGCCTGAGGTCATTGCTCCCACCATGTTAAAACTCACTATTTCGAAATATAGCTACTCATCCCTGTTAGAAGTCATATCCTATCTTTATCAGACACCAGGGCCTTTGTTGTGGGTGTGCCCGCCCTGTATAGGTGTTTTCTCATTTTTCCTCACTCCCCGTATTTTTTCCCATTTTTCCATGGTGCGGGAGGCTGCCTCGTGCTGGCAGGATGGTCCAAGTGCTGGCCGACTGATGGCTGCTGGCCGACTGGAGCAGGCCGACTTCACACGTGTATGCATGCTGGCTGACTGGAGTAAATCTTGGTCGGGTGACTTCAGCATGCTGTCGGTTGCCCTTCTACTGGCCGACTGCACTCATGGGGCCATATAAAATGGCCCCATGGCCCCCCACTCATTGTATCTTGTTTTCATTGCGGGATCTTGTGTATAGAGAAGAGTTACACGCCTATCTCTCTCCTTCTCTTGTGCTGTCTATTTTCTGCACTCTACTTGCTCTTGTGGTCTCAGATTTTGTTATCATCTCCGCTGCGTATTTTGACATGGTATCAGAGCCCTAGGCTCTTGAAAGATCTTGGGAGTTTTCTGAGCAAGAGGGGGATTGTTATGTTGCTGATTGGTGGACTGTTAGGGACTGTTCGGGAAGAGAAGTAGCAAGAGGAAGGCGGGCTAAGTTGCTGGACAGCCACTTGCGGGTTTAAAGTTTTTTTTCCCACCTACCCACCCTTTTCAGTTACATCCCCGCGATGGCAAATTTGTTAGAGATGGCTGAGAAGCATGTGAAGATCCCAACTCTCCCCACGTTCCCAGTGGACCGTCAGTTGGACGGGAACAATTACGGCATCTGGAAGGTGATGATGGAGTCTGTGCTGGAGTCATATGACCTTGCTGATTTCATCGTTATCAGGGTTCCACGGCCGGAAGCAGAGGAAGGGGAGTTACTGTCAATGAAGAAGGACCGCGAGGCACAGGCACAAGCACAGATGTGGGATCGTGTCAACGCCACGGTTCGATCATTTATCTTCCTCATCTGCACACCACAAGTAATCAATCACGTAAAGCATATGACGCTGGCCAAAGGCATATGGCAGCACTTGGCTTCTCTTTATAACAGGGTATCGCCCATGAAAAGGATTTCCTTGGAAGTATGAACCCTGCAAAGTCGTCGACGATGCGGGAGCACATTAACAAGCTGCAGGCCCTTCAGCAAGAAGTCCTCCAGGCTGGGAAGGAGATATCATCAGAAGATATGGCCATTACGTTGCTGTCCCACTTGCCTGCTCAATATTCCGCTTTCTACTCCTCTTTGATTACTAGTGGCAGGCTCAGCACCATTACCTGGGAGGAGCTTGTGCCCATGGTCTTGGACCAGGAGGAACGTTTCACAAACCCTCCTCACAGCGGAGGTTCGGAGGCCTTAATTGGCCAACGGCCGAAAGGCAGGAATAACAATAAGGGCAAAGTGAAGGCTTCATCGGAGAAGTCTTCTGAGAAAAGCCTGATACAGAACGAGAGAAACTGAAGGCCGAGCGGTCCTGCAATGATTGTGGCGAGAAAGGCCACTATTGGAGGAAGTGTCCTAAGCGGACTAGGAAGAGTGCTGATTCTTCAGCCTCAGCTGCAAAGACTCCTGCATTTGTGCACTTAGAGATGATGGACTCCGATGCTTCATCGTCTTCGAGCGAGGAGGCAGTTGGCTTCACCGCAAAGGATACCCGAGAATGGATTCTTGACAGTGGTGCTTCTAGGCACATGACTCCGTCCCGTGACTTCTTTCTGGATCTGAAACGGCAGTCAGGTCGCATTTTCATTGGCGACAACTCACCATTCCGATTCACAATGAGGACCGGATGGAGATTATTCCCGACGGCAAGGGAGGCAAGCATGCCTCCCGTGTTCTTTATGTCCCTACTCTTGGTTTTCATCTTCTGTCAGTGCATGAAGTATGCAAGACTGGCTTTCGGGTGGAATTTGAGGAGCATTCAGTTGCTCTACAGGACCATGAGACTGGCCAGGTTGTTTGGGAAGGCGGTGTGGAGAATGGTACCTACAAGCTCTCTGCACTCTCCTCATTGACAGGTTCTTAGGTCGGAGATATGTGGCACTTTCGTTTTGGCCACTTAAATGTGGATGCACTGCGGCGAGCTTTCCGAGACCAGATGGTGATTGGCTTGCCCAATGTTGGCAGCAGGCAAGGACGTTGGAGTTCTTGCATACGTGGTAAGCAACATAGGGAATCCTTTCCGAAGCAAGCTTCTAGGCGGGCTTCAAAACCATTGGAGTTGATTCACACTGACTTGTGTGGACCTCAGCAGACACCATCAGTGGGAGGATCTCTCTCTTTCACAGAAGGACCAAGCTTTTGCACGATTCAAGGATTGGCACGTGATGGTGGAAAAAGAGTCTGGATTGCAAGTAAAGACTCTCAGGGCTGACAAAGGGAGTGAATTCTCCTCGAATGTATTTCTCAAATTTTGTGCAGATCATGGCATCAAAAGGGAACTGGCCAATGCAGGATCGCCTTCAGAGAATGGAGTTGTAGAACGCAAAAATAAGACTGTGGTGGAGATGGCAAGGACCATGCTAGAGTATCGTGATCTTCCTCATCCACTTTGGGGAGAGGCTGTGGCAACGGCTGTCCACACCCTCAACCGGTTCTCCAACGACTTCAGTACCTAATATGACTCCGTTTGAGGCATACTTTCGCAGGAAACCTGATGTCTCGCACTTCCGTGTTTTTGGGAGTGATACGTATGTACATATTCTGAAGAAGCAGAGGGGGAAGCTTGACTCCAAATCCCACAAGCTTATATTTGTGGGGTATAATTCTCTTTCCAAGGGATACAGATTGTATGATCCATATAGGAATGAGATTGTTGTCAGCCGGGATGTGGTCTTTGATGAGCATGTTCCAGTATCCACTGTCGAGGAGCCGCCACTTCTTGGAGATCCAAAGGAGTCTGATGATGATTCCCAGACCATTGTTCCAGTTGATCCACCTCAGTCAGTACAGGAGGTTGAGCCCGCAGCTGGAGTAGAGCCCCCGCAACGGCAGGAGGCTCCACGATCTGTTCGAGTACCGAGGTGGTTGTTGGACACCCTTCGGGGGTCAGGTGTCACGGAGTTATCCTTCGAGTGAACCACAGAGGACGGCCCTCGAAGATCGCACAAAGTCCGCGACAAAAGCAATACAACAGAGCTTCTTCAAGTAAACTATGCTTTGATGTTTCGTATTATGCGGGACCAGGAGCCCACTTCCGTTAAGGAAGCCCTTTCACAGGATACTTGGAGGAAAGCCACGCAGGTGGAACTTGATGACATCGAGAAGAACAAAACATGGGAGTTGGTACCGAGGCCATCAAAACGGTCAGTCATTGGTGTCAAATGGGTCTTTAAGACCAAATATGCGTCATATGGGTCGGTGGACAAACACAAAGCCAGACTTACGGCTAAAGGTTATGCTCAGCGGCCAGGCATCGACTACGAGGATACCTTTGCACCGACAGCACGAATGACCACGATTCGGACCATCTTGCTCTTGCTTCTTCTCAGAGGTGGTCAGTGTATCAAATGGATGTAAAATCTGCGTTCCTTAATGGTGACCTGCAGGAGGAGGTGTATGTTGAGCAACCTCCAAGCTTTGTTGTTCCAAGATCAAAAGGGATGGTTTACAAGTTACATAAGGCCTTGTATGGTCTTAAGCAGGCTCCCAGGGCTTGGAATCAGAAGATTGATTCCTTCTTTGTTCGGACTGGTTTTCAAAGATCGGTTGCAGATCCCAACCTGTATCTCTTTCGGGAACGCGGCATGGTTATGATTATCATCCTTTATGTGGATGATCTCATTCTCACCGGCGGTCATGTGGAGCACATTGGCGTGACGTAGGCTGCCTTGTCAAAGGAGTTTGAGATGACCGACCTAGGCTTACTCCACTTCTTTTTGGGATTGGAGATCTGGCAG
The DNA here is from genome assembly GCF_041138505.1 of Cibotium barometz. Taxonomy (NCBI): domain Eukaryota; kingdom Viridiplantae; phylum Streptophyta; class Polypodiopsida; order Cyatheales; family Cibotiaceae; genus Cibotium; species Cibotium barometz. Next base: position 22,200,499 of record NC_141075.1, on the reverse strand, counting down.
ACCCAGAGGGGGTTTTTTTTGTCTCTCAACAAGCAGTATGTTCATGAGTTGCTTGAGGCCTTTGGGATGGAGAACTGCAAGCCTATTACTTCGCCGATGGACCCAAACACAAAGTTAACAGTTAATGATCCTTGTGAGCCAGTTGATGCCTCGCAGTATCGGAAGTTGGTTGGTTCATTGATCTGGTTGCTGAACACCATATTGGACTTGAGCTTGTCCGTGGGGCTGTTGAGCTCTTTTATGCAAACGTCATTGAAGTCTCATTGGGACGCAAGACTGCGGATCTTGCGGGATCTGCAGAGTACGAAGGATCTAGGACTCTTTTACACACGAGGGGATGGAGTCAGACTCCAAGGTTGGAGTGACTCAGATTGGGGAGGAGATCAAGACGCGAGGAGATCTACTTTAGGTTACACTTTTACCCTCGGCTCAGGAGCAGTAAGAGGCAGCCAACTATTGCCCTATCTTCAACAGAGGCAGAGTACCGAGCTGCTTGTGGTGCTGCTTGCGAGGTTGTGTGGCTGCGGAGGCTGCTAGGCGAGATTGGGTTTCCACAGAGGGAGCCCACAGTCATCCAGTGTGATAACCAGAGTTGTATAGCTATTGCTTGGAACCCGGTCTTCCATGCCCGGACCAAGCACATAGAGATACAGTATCACTTTGTACGTGAGAAGATCTTGGCTGGTGACCTCTTGCTACTTTATTGTTCGACGGAGGACAATGCGGCGGACCTCTTCACGAAGTCTCTACCTCAGGCTACGCTCAGGCGGCACTCCAGCTCCCTAGGGTTGATTTCACAACCAGGAGCTGAGAGGGGGTGTTAGAAGTCATCTCCTGTCTTTTTCAGACACCAGGGCCTCTATTGTGGGTGTGCCCGCCCTGTATAGGTGTTTTCTCATTTTTCCTCACTCCCCGTATTTTTTCCCATTTTTCCATGGTGTGGGAGGCTGCCTTGTGCTGGCAGGATGGTCCAAGTGCTGGCCGACTGATGGCTGCTGGCCGACTGGAGCAGGCCGACTTCACACGTGTATGCATGCTGGCCGACTGGAGTAAATCCTGGTCGGGTGACTTCAGCATGCTGTCGGCTGCCCTTCTACTGGCCGACTGCACTCATGGGGCCATATAGAATGGCCCCATGGCCCCCCACTCATTGTATCTTGTTTTCACTGCGGGATCTTGTGTATAGAGAAGAGTTACACGCCTATCTCTCTCCTTCTCTTGTGCTGTCTATTTTCTGCACTCTACTTGCTCTTGTGGTCTCAGATTTTGTTATCATCTCCGCTGCGTATTTTGACAATCCCTGAAGCTTCGTAAGCTTCTTTTGGATTTCACACATGACCATCTAGCATTGCCCATACGTTAAGGTTAAAGGGGACATATATGACTTACTCATGTAAAAGCTCATAAAATCACAAGAAGAAGGTGCCTACACAAGTGGATATGGAGAGGATTCTAGAGCATTCAATGCACACCATCACATTAACTTTGAGTCCACATGGGCCTAGATTCATGGAGGAGAATGTGGAGGTACTTCTAGTTCATCAATGATGTCATTTGTCTTGTAATCTCAAGCCTATTTAAATGGCTCGTTCTAATGAAAAAGTGTGTGGGATTACTCTATTGTTTTGTCTCTACATTATTCTTGATTAGTGTGTCATTAACTCTAATCTCACTAGCTCACTAATCATGCTCTAATGATGGTGATTATCTCATTTGATCCACCTTGAGCCTCATCTAGTCTTGTATCCTAAGCCAACATTTGTGCGTAATCATGAGAAATCTCATTCACATGGTTATTCTAAACTACATCGATAATGTCTGCACCAATTAATGGTGTGACTAAAAAATTGTCTTTAAACTCCACTTGAAGGAATACCATTGAGAAAAGCATTTTGGGCAATGCACTTAACTTGTAGACTCTTATTATCGCTGAATCCGCTGATTGTTTTGTCTATTGGTATCAAATCCAAACTAACTTGTTGAGCAAGCTGTTAGAAAATAACATCCTCGGTATTGTGGCAATCAAATAAGACGACCATGGGGTGTTTTGCTAATGTGCCATGACACTTACGGAGCTGCATGAAGTCCCTTCCTGTTGAGCTTCAAGCTTGGGGTAGTTCCTGACGGAGTAAGGTCAAGCAATCTGTATATGAGGGTACTAATAACTCACTCTAGCAGGGAGACTCTACTTGGTCGGACTTGACAATAGGTGCCTAGGTAGAGGCCAAGGTGGAAGGAGTGTGTTTCTTGGGGCATTGCTTGGTGGGACGCCTCACACTATGGCACAAGATACATCGCTTTTCGCGTTGATATTGTCTCCGTTGTGTTGGATTTAAGTGTCCCCACCCGCGATGCCCTTTGTGGCTTTCTCGTCTTGGGTTAAGTTTGGGAAGTGGTGGCTTTTGCTGACTGCCCTGGGGTTGCCCCGATACATGGCTTCCAAAGTGTCACATGTATGCTTTGACATCTTGCATGACCGACAAAGCAAATAAGAGTGCATCTCTTGCATCCCATCGTCTTTGCTCCTGTGAGGGTGTTGCAGGTTGAGCTTCAACCTGCTCAACACCTTGCCCTTCACCTTGTTGAGGACCTGAGGTGAGGTGTGGCAGGCCCAATGTCTGGACAGGTGCCATTTCCCGTGCACAAAACCCCTTGCAGGTTGAGCTTCAACCTACTCAACACCTTGCCCTTCACCTTGTTGAGGTGTGGCAGGCCCAATGTCTGGACGGGTGCCATTTCCCGTGCACAAAACCCCATAGGCCCTTGGCCAACAGCACATTCTTAATCATGAAGCTCCACAAGAAGTAATTACTCCCATCGAGCTCATCCTCCCGTGCCAAAACCCCAAACACCTCCCCTGGATTATGAGCCATTTGCAAATGCCCAAATGCAAAAATCACTTGCAATGTGTGTGCTTACTGACAGAAAGCCAAATACTTGGCTTGTAATGCACACCTTTTCCAAAATACCAACAAATCCCCTTGCAAATAACAAAATGGTGTAGGGTAATGAGTTATTTGTTACCAATTTAATGAGTTTGCTTTGATTTTGCCAAAACTCCCCCAAATGCTAAAATGTGAAGGTTCAGCAGATATAGGTAGGTACAAGCCGTACAAAAGGGTACAGCTACAAGTGCATGTACCAGTACAAAAGCATGTACAATAGTGATGACGCGACAATACGGACCATCCGGACCGGTATTGTCCAGACTATACAGCGTTGATGACAAGGCAATGGCGACCTGTACAACAGTAGCAACTAACATGATGCGACTACACATCGGCAGTCATACGAAATGCTGACATAGCACGACTTTGCGGATAGGTATAAGGCTCGCAAGGATGTATGGACAGGCACACGATCACAAGTATGTACATTAAAAAAAACGCAAGACTCAGACAAGGCAAGTCCAACCTTTCGCTCTAATATCGTTGTTGGGTTAGGCTTTACCCTACTGTGCAGGAAATGGGGGCAAAAACAGCACACACACAGAGAGGTGGGAATGCAAACGATGCTGAATTTATTAAAATGATAAGGTTATGTGTACACAACCACAAGTACAGGGCATAATAATAAAATGTTGTTTCACACTAGGTGGTCAGGGAAAAAAAACCTTCAATATAGAAGATAAAAAGTGCCCCTTATAAGACCATGTTCACACCTATGTGTTTTCCTACAATCTGCACTTCATTTTGGTCAATACAAACACATCCATGTAAGTCAATCTATTCACGCATAGAGCAATAAAGCAAATACACCTATGGGTGGGGGCCTTCAGATCTTGTGTATTGTTCTCTCTCTCTCTCTCTCTCCACTCCATCTCTCTCTTGCATATTTTTAGTTTGTGAATGATCCCTGCTAATCAAGTAGAAGGTTCCATAAAGCTTCCGCATGTAACAGCACTCATGCATGTCACAACTCCACCTAGGGGCAAAAATTGCTCTCAAAAATAGCCCTAAATCCAGCCCAAGTTATGGATGCCCATACTGGCAAGTGAGACCAACATTTGCCCCAATATACATCTTTACCATTGGGTGTCTATCTAGATTCCAAAAATACATTACAACAAGAGCTATATTATAATTCAATAGAACAGTTCCAAAAATACAACAGCACAAAAGCTATATACCATAATCCTTGCCATATCGTTGAAAAAAAGGTTGACTCGCTTTCAAAAGCACATGGAACATACCAAGGTATAAATAGGCAGATAAAGGCCACAAAATTTAATTAATATTTTCAAGGGAGAGAGGAAAGTATATACATAGCCTAAAATTATTAACGTTAGTCTTGTGCAAAAAGGGAGGTGGAGTATTGATTATAAAAAGCAATGCTTCTTTTTCATGTCACAAATGGATATGTAGCAAAGCAGATGGGCATCTTGTTGTAAACTTTGAAGCTTCAAATCCCAAATTCTTTTTTGTAAGAGGATAATATACTATTAATGTAAGCTAAGTCTTACAGCCCAAGGTTACAGATCCAAGCTAAGGCGGAGTGGTGGCTGTGCCTCGGCCCTCTATTTAAGCCTTTAGAGGGATTAATTAACGATTTTGCTACCCTAAGTTCTAGTAGGGTTCTTAGAGCTTCAAATTAAAGTCTAGGAATAAGCCAGCCTTGACAAGCTCAATTAATTAACAGAAGAAATATAGATGAGCAATTAAGGGCGTGCATTGTGACTTCCACCCTAAGAAACACCAGTGTTATTATTATATAGCTTAATGTTTTAGAGAAGGTTTTTATACCAAAATTTACACACTGTTACATCCAGCACGACAAAATGAAAAGGCTTACTTCCAATACATAAAAACTTTGCTGCCGCTTCAAGGAAGAAAAGCACTACCTGGCATGAACAGCATTGCCATGTAAAAGCAATCTACAAAGTATAAGGGCTAGCCCGGCCTGCAATAGCAGCAACTTGTGATTGTGCTTGAGCGGCTCTCACCTTCACAGCAATTGCCCTATGGAAGAACTGTTCCCTGGAAAGTGTCCTTACATGTTTCAAATAGGCATCCACAGGTACAGCCCCTTCCTGGGCAGCTTTATCCAAACTATATAATACATCCTCGATGGCCAAATCTGATGACGTACACTCTAGTAGTTGCTTTGAAAGAGCATCACAAGGCTCAAAAGCATCATCAATGTCAACATCCATGTCACTCTTTCTGTTGACCTTCAACCATGTATCTAGTACATCTGTGTTCGTAAGAATAGTCTGTAGCTGCTGCTCAAGAGCCTCCTTCTCCTGCTGTAGCTCTTGGAGGCCCTTCTTACAAAGTTCTTCTCTTTGCCTAAGCTGTCCTTGAGTGTTTACAAGCTTGTCCATGTCCATCTCTTTGGCATTTCTAGTCTCTGCTACATCACGTTGAAGACGCTCTACAAGGGCATTGATCGCATTCCATCTGAAAACATCAGAAGGCGAATCCGTCCTACCAGACGGTTGATTTGAAGACGGAGGATGTCGGTAAGGTGGGTAAGGATGGTGCTGTGACAAGGTGGATGGTGGGCCTGCAAACTGCGACATGGTGGATGATGGGCCAGGATTCTGTGACATGGTGAACGATGGAGGGTAGGCTCCAACACCATGCACAGGATTGATATTAGGATGCTGCTGCGACAGTGGCCCACGGCCAAGTGATGAAGCTGATGATGATGGTGGTGGTGCTGGGTGAGCCATCATGACTCCTGCACCATGACCATAAGGAGGGTTGATGCTCTGAAATGAGTTAGGGGGCTTGGAATAAAGAGGTGGGTCCTGTCCAAAAATGAGGCTAAGACTACGGACAAGCTCTACAAGATTAGAACGGGGGAAGACCCAAGTGTGCAGATAGGGGGCAGAGACCAAACCAGATGCATCGACATGGCGATGGGGTCTTTTAATGATCATGTCACGGGTGGGGGTGACAAAGACACGAGGCGGTTTTTTGGGGTAAGTTTCCAAAAGCCAGAAGGTGACAGGGATGTTGTACATTACCTCGAGGTAGTACATGGGGATGGTGCCATCCACTTGCAGGAGGTTGGAAGCCTTGCCATCGTTGTGTGTGAAGGTCTCTGTCTTGACCTGCAGGCTGGGAAACTCTTCTAGCAAGCTCACCAGATGCGATCTGATGGTGCGCTTTAGGCTCTCTTCGTAGGGGAGGGCGCTTGGTCCCCTCTGCGACAGGACTGAGTTCAGAAACTGCACGGATGCGTGAGAAGCTGGGCTTCCCAAGCTTGTGGGTGGCATCTTGGCAGAGGTACCCTTGATTGGCAGCAGCCAAGAAGAAGGGGCTTAACCACTCAGCACGGCACTCGCTTCTCCCTTCATCAAAGCCATGTGTTGTGTAGAGTTTAAGAGAGTGACTTCCATCCCACCTTAGTAGCTTTTAAACCACTCCGTTTCTACCCCCCTTAGTTTTTAAATCAACCTATACTTGCACTCGAGTGGCATAGGCTTCCTACAAAGCTCCATGTTTTGGATAGTTTGGGTAACTAGTAGTGTGCTTGGGAAGTAGCGGTTTATTGTAAGGCCAAATTTAAGCTAAGTTATCCAAATAAAAGTGTATTACCCATTACATATATATAAACATATAAATAGTATAAAAGACCACTACACTAGCAGAGTAGGTTGTCATATGACAATAGCATGAAAGGAATACCTAGTTTTATGGAAGTCTTTTATAGAAGCTATCATACAACCACTGTACATATTATTTTTAGTGATTCAATGATACCAACTCTCAACGTCTCAAAAACACAAGGAAAAATTCACACACACACATGAAAGAAAGAGGGAGGGGGAGGGGGAGGGGGAGGGGGAGGAGGAGGGGGCCAGGTTTTCAATACATTATAGGAAGGGGGGGATTTATCCCTTCCTACAAGAGAATGTGTTTCTTATACATCGCATAAAGGGGGGGCTTTACCCCTTTACACATCGTAGGAAGGGGGGGCTTTGCCTTTTCCTGCAAGAGAATATGTTTGTTATATTGCATAACTAGATCCATTGTATAAGCTCACCCATACTAGAAGGATCCCTTCAACCCTTTGGCAAGGAGCATTCTGCTGTAATAACAGAGTGAGGATGTGATGTGGATGAGCTAGCGTACCCACATGGGAAGTTGTATTTGCGGCTCGAAGGTAAGACCCAATGACACATGCTTCAGTAAGCTCTTAACTTGAGCATATTTGGCGCCACTACTGGGGACTAGCTTAGGGCTAAACCCCATTTTTTCGTCCATTCCAAGCTATTGAGATCATCCAATATTGCCTGAGTAGGAGGTCACACTCCAAAAAACATATGGTTTTGGAGCATTGGATGTGTTTTTTTATTGATTTTGATTTTCATTTGAAGTTTATTTTTGCATTAGGACAATATATATTTATCTATTGGTAAGACAAAACCTTGATTTTTTTGGTGATTTACATGAAATTGGAGCCCAAGAGGCTTAGATTTCATTGCTTTGATCCAATAATTAGCTTAGCATTTGTGATTGGGAGAGGAATCCACTCTGAAAACATGAGCATTGAGCTCCATTAGATTGAATTAGAGTGAAGTTGACAATTTTTATTCATACATTTCATATTTTTTTGTAATTTATTCCTGCATCAAGAAATTTGTAGAATAGAAGCATGCTAAACTGTAACAAAGGGATTTTAGGCTTACACATGCACATGGGGATGAACCTAGGCACATGGGGATGAACCTAGGCACATGGGGCTTAGGGGCATTTACACGTGTAGTGTTAGTAGGGGCATGAGGGCCTTGGGACTATAAAAGGCACTAGCCCTAGGTCTATTGTACCTTTTGATACCTTTATGATATTGGATACCTTTAGACATCTCTAGATTTATCTCTAATCCAGACTAATCTTGGTTAAGCTAGGCTAAGCTAGGCTAATCTAGATATAACTTTCTTTCATTAGTATCAGAGCTCTTAGCTTAGATCTCGATGTTTTGATTAGGGAGTACTTGATCTATTTTGAATTAATGCTTTTACATTGTTTTTATATTTTCTTTTGATACCGTTTTGAATAGATTAGCAATGGGATTAATGATAATCATTTTTTAGTATATGCTAATCATAAAATTTCAGAAATCCTAATTTCTACACGGATTTGAGAGAATCTTGATTTTCTTAATTTTTAAAATAGGGTTTTCAACTATTTTCAAAGCGCTTTTCTTGGACTTTTCTTGCTAAATCTCCTTGATTAGTGCTTCTTTTCATCAAATCTATTCATAAACCTTAGTTTCCTTCTATATTTGCCTAGTTTCTAGAGAATCTTGACAGCTTTAGAGGATATTAAAGGTTTATGTGTAAATTTGAGTGTAACTCTGATCAAGAATTGGTACAAATTGAAGATTCTATACAAGTTTCAGTGCAATTTACAGCTCTAATGTATATTGAGCACATTATAATGTAGAGTATAAATTGAAGATTCTATACAAATTTCATTGCAATTTACAGTTCTAATGTGTATTGAGCACATTATAATGTAGAGTACAGATTGAAGATTCTATACAAATTTCAATGCAATTTACAGTTCTAATGTATATTGAGCACATTATAATGTAGAGTGCAGTTCTGTTTTGCAGAATATATTGTGCACTCATGCAGTTTATTATTATGTAGCATATCTATGCTAAGTTGTTGTGCAAAGTACTATTTACAAGTTTCTTAGTGCAGTTTATAAAGAAATACAAAGACGGTACAAAAATCAAATCTTGAAGTAACAGTGAGTGATTCTTGATTGAAACTTTCATAATCTTGATCACTTCTTGTAAGAATTATGTTTCTTTAAGAGCAAATTGTTGAAACTGCAAAAAAATCAAGAAATAGTACAAAGTTTGACACAAGATAACACAAGATAAACACAACTATGGGTTTCTTGCTTAATTTGATGCAAGTAAGCAAGATTAGTTCATGTTAATGCAAGATTATGACAAGAATTGATAATGTGATATAATCTAAGAAAGTGGGAACAACTTATTGACCAAGAAAGTCATTAACAACAATACATTAGTGATGATCTTACGATTAGTAAGTAATCTTGAGGGGACTTGACAAATTCAAAGTAATATGGACAGTTTATTGATCAAGAAAAGGATAAACCTTGCAAAGCTTTGATAAAAAGTTGTAAAAGAGTGAAGAGACAATATGGACAGTTTATTGATCAAGAAAAGGAATACATTAGTGATGATCTTACGATTAGTAAGTAATCTTGAGGGGAATTGACAAATTCAAAGTAATATGGACAGTTTATTGATCAAGAAAAGGATAAACCTTGCAAAGCTTTGATAAAAAGTTGTAAAAGAGTGAAGAGACAATAGAATTTACAAAGCCTTTAGCATTGAGCCCTACTGGGAACTGAACCCAATCCACTGGTGAAACCAACGTGCACCATACACCACAAGGTTCCTAACCTGCCAACTAGTGTCAGGACATTGTTGGGAAAGACAAATGGATGCTCAACAGACTTAAGTAGATGCAGGTAAGGGGGTCAAAACATTCATACTTTAGGGCAACATGTTGTTTCATGTGGAAGATCTTCCTTTCAAGGGGTCAAGTGACAGAATCAGCTCAATACTATAGAAGCAAAGGCCACCATTTCACAAGGGTCCAAAGATTGAGCCTTCTTGGTGCACCTACTTGTGTGACTTTAACTTCCGATCAAGGGGTGCATCTGCCCACAACTGGATCTGGGAAAAGGAAAAAGTTGTTTCTTGTTCAAAATCACAATATTAGCTTTGGGATATATCTATCCAGCCTACAAAGTGCTTCAAAACCATAGATTCTAATAAGTCTAAAAGTGAGCAATTTACAGACATGGGAGTCAATACTGGATAATCATCGTAGTATTTAATCATCCTACGAGACCTTATTCAACGTAATAGTACCCTTGGATTCATAAAAAACTTGTGAAGAGCATTACTCTGAGGAGGTTACACGGGCTGCTAAGCTACAATGGCCATTGTGACCTCAACAAACGTCAAGTAGTTCATCGTTTTGTTCAGGCGACACTGTGACCTCAAGGCGATCTTTTTTATATATAAGAAAAACATCTACACGTTCAGCGCAACGTGTAGATGTTTTTCTTATATATAAAAAAGATCGTGGTTTATTGCTCTCAAAGGCTCACGACGGTGGCAAGTAGAAACAAAGAAAACAAACCTAGAAAAAAGAGAAGCTAGCTTCATTGAGCAAGGATCTCTCAACCATTAGTAGAGTAGGCCGCTAAGGAGATAAAAGAGAAGGAGAGTTTTTTTTTTAAGGACGCCAGCATGAGAGAAAAAAAGAGAGAAGAAGCTTCTGACCTTTAATTTTTTAAGGTTTCATACCTTCTCTTTCACACTTAGGTCTATTCACATTTTTGCCCATTCGCCCATTCACACCTCTAACCTCTGTGCCCACATCCCGTTTGCACTTTCCATACCCTTGTTCCTATTCACACGTAGTGGAAATTTGTACAAACGTTATTTGGGGGTAGATTTAAGCATTAGCACATGCTCATGTTCATTGGGCACACATAGTGTTTGTTCACACTCTTTTTTTTTTTTTGCTTTGAGCTTAGCTGGTACTATCCTTTGTATGATCACCTTACTATTCACCACTATCATCATCTTCGACATCACTAACGACACTATCTCATACTCTCATCAGATGACATTTGCTCACGCTCTATTGAGATGGCTCTACTTGCTCTATATTGAACTACCATTTTGAGTCACGTGTTACATATCATTTGCTGAGTTCACACGTACATTTGGCACCATGAGACTCCAACCTTTAGATCCTTCTTTTCATTGACATCATGCTATGATGAGGTAGTATCTTCATGTCATCTATGGATGTATGAGCTTGAAGGTTACCTAGCTAGTTCAGGCATCTACTATATGAGAGAGCTATATGTGTCAGATGGTCCTCTACACATGGTGATTTTCTTGTTGACTTATGTGACTATCTTGACATGGATAGGTTAGCATCGTTTGCTTGGGATAATGCACGTGGAGACTTAAGCAAGTGCCCCACACTCGTGAGCCGTTATGATTATGTCCCTGAGGATATGGACTACACCGACATGGATTCACATGATGATGATGATATATCAAACCCACATACCTATGATGATGTATCTCATAGATATACACATGATGATGTACCACACACACACACTTCTGATGATATTGATACACAAGCACATGATGATGTATGTGACGATGATAGTGATGTGTATGAATTAGATCATGTGGATATGTATACTACGGATCATGCTTGTGTGGTCATATGTGATGGGGACCATGCCTTGGTTGAGTTATGAGACGATTCATGTGTTGAGGGCATGGGTTTATAGGCATGATACATCAGCTCTCTTGATCTAGGCATTGACTTGGATTATGAGGCATTTTTTTGTGATGCTCGTGGATGCATATGCATTGACACGGATACCAGTTTTGGGGCATTCATTTTTGGTCATATTGGAGATCATCTTGTGAGCCTTACTTGTGATAGTGTGGTGTAAGGCTCACAAGATGATCTCCAATATGACCACACTATCCCAAGCTGACCACATACTCTTTTAGCTCTAACACAGAAAGATTAGATGTTGATTGTATTCCGACTTAGACATTGGCTAATGAATCCAGTTAGAAATGAGTCCTCTAGACTCATCTAGAATCCTCCAACATCAGCTAACCTAAAACTCACAATCCCATAAGCTTATTTGACACTTTGCTAACCTGACCCTCTACTGACACTTGTTTGACTGAACTAGACCCGTCTGAATCAACTGTCTCAACTAAAGTATAAATCTTCACTTGCGTGTCCTCTGACCCTCTTAAGCCCTTAAAACACTCAAACCTCACCCAGGACTCACCTCCCTACACTCATTGGCTGACAATAGCCGACACCCTTTTGACTCTAGATCCCTTTTCCTTTAGTTTTGCCTAACTGCTAAACCGCCTGCACAAGTGCTCATCAACAAAACAAAACCTATGCTTCATAAACATCAGCTAACCTATTTTGATATGCAGCTGACTCCAACAGCTGACCTATTCTGATACGCAGAGCTGACTCCAACTGCCTCTGTCAGACCATGCTGACTCAAACACAAGCTAATTGACACAGTTCTGATTCGATATAGATCAGCTCTTCAATCACAATTGTTCTTTTCAACAAACTCCATAAAAAAACAACACAGCTAAAACCAAGGCATAAGATTCAATCAATCCAACATAATTAGACCTTCTGTGTATATAAAGACTGTCCCAATCTTAACAACCCTAAGATTCGGGGATTGAACAGATAAGGGAGAACACAAAGAGACCATGGGACTTCCACAGCTTTATTCCCCAACAAAGAACCCGGTCGGGGATTTTTCAATTCCACAAGACCAACAACAACAACAAGAGCTGCAGTTATACCATGTAGACTTCCATCAACAAATACCACAGAGAATGATTGAGTGAGGCTTTGAGCTGGTCCAAGTTCCAAAAGTGTTTGCAGCCTCAGAGGTCTTAGGGAACCCACCTCCTACAAGATCCTCTACCCTATGCAACCTTTGCTATGGGCAAGCCCAATCTCCTCAAACAAAACATGCGTCGACTTCTTCTCATAACAGAATAAAACTTAATAGCAAGCTGTCTAAGAGCTGCTTCTTCTCATAACAGAATAAAACTTAATAGCAAGCTATCTAAGAGCTGCTTCACCATTCCCCAAAAAACCTTGGCTCTCTCACTCTCTTCTCAAAAAAAATTTCCTGCTCCTCTCGCTACCATGTGCTTCTCTCTTACTCTACCATCACTCTACACATGCAGCAGTTGATAACAACTAGTTTTTTAATAGTGGGTGGCCATGCAAAAATCCTTATTCTCCGGCTCTATACCTACCTGGCGCTTATTATTTTTCTCGGGTTTGGGCAAGGACACCTCTATTGGGCACATATCTTGGGCACAAAAAAACCTATCAACATGAACCTAGATATGTGATCCTAGAGGCGTAAACCTAGACATGTGAACCTACATACGTGTGCCAAGAGACATGAGCTCAGACACGTGACCCTACATATGTAAGCTTAGAGACGAGAGTCTGTAGGTGTAAACCTAAACACATGAACCTATCTACATACGTGAGCCTAGACACGCGAATCTGTAGACGTGAGAGCCTAGAGACATGAGTCTAGAGATTTGAACTTAGATACATGAGCGTAGCAACAATACACAAAAAAAACCTTACTTGAAACATTCTCAAACTTGATCCAAAAACACCAGGCACTTTTGATGCAAACCCGATCTGGACTAATTGTTAGAAACAATAGTACAATCAACTACAATGCATCAAACTACACCTCCTCAAACCCAACAAGCCTTTGGTCCTAACTAAGTATTCCCTAGTTAAGAAGGCTAGACTCCTTTAAATCCACCTCAAGCAAGGAGCTTTGGGAAGAAATGAGCCAACAAAACATTGATGTTAGTGGAAGAACAGTGAAACACCTAGAAACATGAGCCCTGTCCATGGTTCTCCGAACTCTGGATTCACTAATTGTCGCCTTAATTTTTATGAAGGCACTGCCCTATCTTTAGGTGAGCTCCAGTGAAAGAGTGGGAGCAAGACCTGGAACTGTAAGGTCCCAATGAAAGAGTGGGAGCAAGACTTGGAACCTTAAGGTTTTCTCCCAATAGGAAGCAGTCAAAGCCATAATGTTTCAAACATTTGGTGTCAATCTTGAGCTAGGTTTATCCCAAGCAAACCATGACTAGTAAGTAGCCTAACAACCACAGTTACTGAAAGAGGGACATGTCGCTTTTGTTGTGCCATTAACCAAGTTCCAGTTCTTCTCCATTTAGATGAGGAACAAGGAATATGGGGAAGGGTAAAGAACTAATGTTAGAGACTACCTCATCACAAAGGGATCCACAAGGGTACTCATAGAACACGTGTCTTGAGCTCATAACAAGCTGGCCTCAAAGCCACATCAACATAGGACAAGTTCCATTGGAAGCCACATAGCCCAATCCCATAGGGCAAGAGATCTTGTACCCTAAAATAGAGGGTCTCATGCAACCACCTCCTTACGTGTTCCACTACCATGTGAATACATAGAAGACATGCTAAGGATTGGGATGGATTGATGGTCCCATCGAGATCTTCTCATTTGGACTTTATCTTCAAAGTAAAGCAAGCTAGTGGTTTAGGTCACTAAACCCACTTGAAAAGGCTAGCTATGAGGTTCTGAGACACACTTTCATGGTGGGGTTCTTGCCTAGTGGAGCCAGATGGAGCCCTATTACGCATATATATATATATATAACCTCAGGCAAGAGAAGAAGGAAACCATATGGGATTTCACTGCTAGAACCAAGTACCTTCACATGAGATGCAACACCATACTAGATGAATTATTGCTTATCGATCAATTTATGATCGGTCTTAAGAGCAAGAGGCTTCATAACCACCTTCTCTACATGTCTAGGAACTACACCTATAAGACAAGGATGTAGAAGTCATCCACCTAAACCAAGGGATAGGGGATGAATCATCCAAATCCTTATCGTCGGTTTCCAATAGCCCACCAACCACAGCACCAACTAGAATCCTAGAGTTAAAAACATGAGCATAGACAAGATGGTAGAGAATCTTCTTAACCACTTAGGCCAGCAGTGGAAGGGACAACCCCAATCAAGGTCAGTCCCAGCAAGCACTTCAAGCACAACACCCACACCTATTCCCACGAAGAGACATGGTATAGTGTGCAGTTTACCATCAAAACCATAAAAGTACAGAGTGTCCAATGTTGAGACCTAGACAGCAACAATATTGTGCTCGTTACTAGCATAATAGGAACCATGACATAGCTCATTGTTGGTACTAGGGAAACCCGGCATCATAACTTATACTCCCGACACACCAAAGCAACCACACTAGCCCTACCACCCACACCAAATGCTTTTATTGCATAGTCTACCCATTCATCACCAAATACTTATGGCACATAATCCAACACCATTCATCATCAGAACCCTATACTGAGAGGTATATGTAGACCACCACTAATGCCATACTCACCTTTGTTATTACCACCCCCCAACCAGTTCCTCTTGGAACCACACTAGCACAACACTACTCCGTGACTTTGCCAGTGGACTATGAGAGCTATGAGTCATATGAGCAATATGATTCATATGGATATCCAAAGCAACCCCCATCCACCTCTTTGTTCCGAAGCCATGATGCAAAAAGAGTGAGGGACCTCAACAAGGTGGTACGCAGGCTACCTCTTCAGTGTTTCTATTACAAGGGTCCACACTATGTTGTTGAATGTCCTCATAGAAACTGTAGTACATCCGCCGGTGCCCCAACTCCATCCCCAAATCCAATGCCAAATTCTAATGTCATTCCATACAAAGACACATGTTATAAGTGTGTATTTGAACATGCTTTCAAGGATTATCCCAACACAGAGTGACAATCACCCCACTGCTGGGGCAAGAGCATTAGCCACTTAGACGAGCCTTAAATGTGTACAAGGAGGGATTATTCACATAGTCCTCCTTGATTCTATCACAAGGCTTTATACCAAAACAAGGGTAAGTAGTTATCCAAGGCAATAAAGAAGAAGAAAGCTCAAGCTTCAACCTTAAAGCTAGGGAGGAGCATCAACCACTTTGATGAGCCTTAACTTATTAAGTGTACAAGGAGGGATTATTAATACAGTCCTCCTTGATGGTATCACAAGGCTTTAGCAAAATAAAGGGTAAGTAGAAATCCAAGGCAATAAAGAAGAAGAAAGCTCAAGCTTTAACCTCAAACTTAGAAGCCTACGAGCTAGAGGCACAAGCCCCAAAGGTTGTCATCAGCCCCTCAAAAGCCCAATGAACTAGACCCACAAGCCCAAAAGAAGAAGACCTCAAAGAGCTCGCATAAATTTAATGCATGATCAATTGTAAAGGGAAATGATGTTGTGACCATTCAAAGTGGTTTGAGCATCTCCGCCTCCCTTGCGGAGATGCTCAAACCGCTCTATCCTATGTTGGAGAAAGAGAATGAAATAAGCCCAAGAGAATGTACAGGCTAAAATAGAGCTAGTGTTAGAGCAAGCTATGTTGGAGAAAGAGAGAATGAAATAAGCCCAAGAGAATGTACTGGTTGAAATAGAGCTAGTGTTAGAGCAAGTACCACTGGCCCTACACCTGAGCCGATCCTTGACCCCAACCTAGATCCAATCATAGAACCAATAAGGGAACCTCAGAGTTTGCCCAAAGCCTTGCCCAAAGCCTCAGACAGATCTGTATCCATTCTTAAGAGGACTAGTAAGGGAACCTTAAAGTTTGCTCAAGGCTTCAAATAGACTCGTATCCATTCTTAAGAGAACTAATAAGGGAACCTCAAAGTTTTCTCAAGGCCTCAGACAGACCCATATCCATTCTTAAGAGGCTGCAAAGAGAAACAATAAAGAGTTTGTCCAAGGTCTTAGGTAGAATCGTATCCATTCTTAAGAGGCTACAAAGAGAAACAATAAGGGAGCCTTAGAGTTTGCTCAAGGCTTTAAATAGACTCGTATCCATTCTTAAGAGAACTAATAAGGGAACCTCAAAGTTTTCTCAAGGCCTCAAACAGACCCATATCCATTCTTAAGAGGCTGCAAAGAGAAACAATAAGGGAGCCTTAGAGTTTGTCCAAGGTCTTAGATAGAATCGTATCCATTCTTAAGAGGCTGCAAAAGAAACAATAAGGGAGCCTTAGAGTTTGTCCAAGGTCTTAGATAGAATCGTATCCATTCTTAAGAGGCCGATAGAACCAGTTGTTCTGGAGCTTCTGCCTTTAAAACCAATCCAACCAAGCCCCACATTGCTAGATGCGATGAGGGAGGACTCGGTGGGAGCTCAAGGCAAGTTGATTCCTTTGTTGGCTCGAATGCGTCAAGCATGAGAACAAGGATGTGATTTCGGCACCATCCAATCGTGAAAACCTTGTCCCAAGATTCTATGGAAGAGTGTCCATGGTTGCAAGAACGTGAATCTAGTCCTCGAAGTTAGCAAGCTCCGAGAGAGGATCATATTCTTGGTCCTCATCTACACCATCAAATATCTTGTTACAAGCTCTACTGATGTCAATTGATGTGGTGTGAGCTTTTATGTTACATGCTCTATAAATATCTACTAAAGCTGTTCGAGAGGTTGTGTTTGACTCATTAGTGAGAATTCCTCGCCCCATGGGATCATATTCTTGGTCCTCATCTACACCATCAAATATCTTGTTACAAGCTCTACTGATGTCAATTGATGTGGTGTGAGCTTTTATGTTACATGCTCTATAAATATCTACTAAAGCTGTTCAAGAGCTTGTGTCTGACTCATTGGTGAGAATTCCTTGGCCCATGGGATGAGTCATCCCTATTTTCAAGTTTACTTTTAAGGATTGGTTACCCTTATATGATATAATGTTATTGGTTTCCCAATTGTGAACCAACTTAGCGTCTCTCAAAAGGCCTTGCAAGGATCATGGTGCATGACCCTCTTCTCTAAAAATCGATGACCACAAATGTGTGGTGCAAGCTTAGCCTGAAGATCTTAATCTTTGTATCCTAAAGGACACCTAAAGGTTTGGTTGTGTTTCCTAATAGGCTTAACCACGAGGCTTGTCCCTATGAGTGGTGGGCTTGCCTTGGCCTCCTATCAATCCTTGGTGATTATGCTGACACTAGCACCACTATCCAAGACTGTGGAGACTATTAATCCTTTATAAATGATAGGTAACGTGGCATTCATTTCATTGCTTTTTTTAAAGTAATGCTTGAGCTTGTTCATGTGCACTTTGGGATGTCCTTTGGTTTTAGACATGGAGGGAGGGTACTCAATGGGGCATGATTTGTCTTCTTCCTCCTTTGGATCAAGTTCGACTATGTGGGCTCTTAAATTCCCATTCATCCAGTCTGATAAGTCTCCAAAGTTGAGAGCTTCCTTGTAAAAGTGAACTTATTAGAACTTAGACCTATGAGGACACAAGGAGGCTGCAAGGCATGCTTTGTCCTATGGGCAATATTCATACTCACTAGGCTTGTATTCACTATGAGGTGGGCTAGGACTTGCTAATGTGTAAAGTATGTGCATTGATCCTTCCCTAGGCCATGCCTTTGAAGGGGATGAGATAAAGTCGTCATTGTTGTGATCGCTGACATATTTGCCACCACAAAGAAGCCCAATGTCTAAATATGACGTTATGAGATCCAAGCATAATACCTTATTGTGTCATGGCATCCTAGATCTTCATCTATCTATGGTGGCAATCATTTCCATGGGGTCTAGGCACTCATTCTGCAAAACATAGGGTGCGGACTGCTTCTACTAACTACCTCATGTTAAAGGGTCCACAACACTTTCATAACCAACATATGAAGCACCTCTACATCACCTATCACTTCCCATGCCTCAATAGTTGCCTATGGCATATTGTGGACCATCCACACACCATCATAGCTTCACCATCGACTTGGATGACATGAGGATGTGGTTAGCATTAGGAAGGGGGGTTTGTTAAAACCACTTTGTTGGTCAACATGGTTTTGCTCGCCCAACCTACTGTGTGTAAGGTGCTTTACCATCTTACCCATGTGAACAGACACTTAACTTTTGTAAGAACGACATGTAATATATGAAGTAGCCTTATTAGCAGCTTAATATCAAATAGGGAAAGTCTACAGACTTAGTGTTCATGGTTGCTTATAAGACTAGTAATAGAGGTCGAACTATTTTTAAGTTTGGTCGGCCTACTGTGAAAACTAGTCACTTGATATAAGTCATTTTTGACAAGGAGCAAAAGACACAATAATTCCATTGTAATAAATTTCTTGTGAGCTCTCCTTCTTCCCTCTCGCTTGCATGCTATTGTGTTCTTACTTGCTTGATAGATGCTTGTTTGGATATGTGTGATTGTAGGTTTTCCTCTTTCATTGGCTTCTTCTTTTCCCACCTTTTGTGAGAGAGAACCATCGTGAAGGATCATCTCTTCTTGCCTTCATCTATGCATTGAGAGCTCTCCTTAATTTATTCTTCTCATAAATATAAGGTGCAAGCTACCAATCTCATCTACAAAGGAGTGGGGTCCATAACAAACAATATTAATGGGCTTCTTCAAATTACAAACAACAAGACATTGTATAGAATCCTTCCTATCTTAGACAACTTTAATTTTTGTTCACACGTAATCCCTTAAAATGACTAAATTAAAAAAAGAATATAAGGGTTTACATACCTTAGTGCTAGCAAGGGTGTATAGAAACATAAAGAATTTAAGGGTTTACATACCTTAGTGCTAGCAAGGGTGTATAGAAACATAAAGAATATAAAGGTTTACATACCTTAGTGTTGGCAAGGGAAATTAATGGTAGGTCAATATTAGGGGGAAAATCATCACCTACATAGAGTGACTCCTCGAGGGCTTAGCAAGATGTCATGAAACCTAGTTAGAATGAAGGGTAATTTCCAAGAGAGGCAACCAAAAAATTTACCAACTTTACCTTTGTACTCCCTAGTAGTGCCTCTAATTAAATAAGCTCTTTGTGTTTATCTACTATTTTTTTAGGGTTTTATCCAATCTAAAGCATAGTGACTTCACCACTTAACACTTTTGACTTTTTTCTTGACATAGTTTTTGGAGTTGCACTAGGATACATTGGGTTCTAAACTATTTTAAAGGAATGTTTTTTGAGAGGAAGAATGGGGCACTTTCCAGTCTTCTTTAGTGGAGAAGAAGGAAAGAATGTGAAAGCCTTCTTGTGGTAAAAATCACTAGAGCATGTTTTACACTTGAGAAGTGTCAACCTCCTTAAATGGTAGAAGTTATTGCCTTACCTTTACTAAGCATGGGGGGGTACCAGGGGAAATTTCATAAGATTGGGGAAGACTAAACCAAAGTAATGGAAAGAGAGTTTATTGCAAAAGTGTCCCCAAACAGGTTACCAAGGTAAATTTCGCAAGATTGGGGAAGACTAACCCAAATCAATGCAATGACCAAACCCTAGGAAATCCTAATGGTAATGCTAGGGTTGAAGAAGCTAGGTGGAGAAACACCAATCCATCCCATTGCTATGGAAGAAGAGAATGAGAGGCATCATTGGAGGTTTTGGCCACCAACAAATACAAGATTTACGGGAAAGGAAGGTAAATATCACATTTCTCACCATACTAAAAAGGGTCATGAAATGCATGAATTTCATGAAGTGGATATTGATCTTGGCATCCCTATTATTAATGCCTTGATTAAAGGAGCTAGGGTCTACATTGATGGTGGGTTAGCAACAATAAATGTGATGAGCCAGACAACCACGAAGACTTCGAGTGCACCCATACTTCACCATTTAGGATCAAATTGGTAAATAACAGAAGGGTGAAAGCCCTTGGAGCCATTCATGTGTTAACTCATGGTGTGCAGGATGTTGAAATAACCGCCATGTGAAACCTACTAAATTTGATTGTGTGGCATATCCCATCATTCTTAGCTAACCTTACCTAAGAGAGATGAAGGGAGCACGCAATAATGGGGCACATGTAAGCTTATCATCATGCATGGTGAGATAAAGATTAAATACAATCTAAAGAATGGACAAAAAAACACCCTTCGTATTGGTACATGTTTCTCTTCTAGATCTTCAAAGTACGTATCATCTTTCGCCTCCTCTTATGAAGGAAGCTTAGATTCAGTGCATGAAGAGAATGAAGAGGAAAAAGAGAGAACAAGAGAAGATAACTCTAAGATGGTTGTTTTTGATCTCACACAAGAAGAGAGAAAGTAGTACTGACATGTTAGATGGTTTCTCTAAGTTATTTGCCACTAAATACATTCGACTTAGAGGAGGGATGACTATAGGTGACTATGTTACAACATAAAATAGAGCTCAAACTAGGTTCAAATCCTGCATTACAAAAGCTATGGAGCTTCAAACAAATGAATTCAAATGAGAAAAAAGGACAACTTTACTTCAAACAAAATTTGGATTTTTGACAGGGTTTGGTCACCTACTTGAATATAACCTTGATTTTTGATGTGCAACCTTGCGAGGGGTTGATGTGTAGACATCCAAGTCCTCAAAAGACTCATAAGTTTTTTAGCTTTATTTTGAGTGCCAGGAGTAGTTCAATAAAGAAGTAGACATGCACATTTGACTATGGAGGAAGTACCTACACTATGCAGTAAGTACCTACACTATGCAAGGTATCCTATATGTACTAGTGTAGACCACAATGATGATGAAAATGATAGCATCTATGTTCGATAGCCATGCATGTTTTTTGAAGGGGGGAGGTGTCCTTTTATAACCCAACTAGGCCCTTTAGCATGCACAATCATCTATGCCAAGTGTGGGGTTTGCCCTACCATGCAACTAGACTAGATTGTGGACAACCAGGGGTGAATTATGGGCACAAGAAATAATCTCATGTTAACCACCTCATGATTTAGTTCCCTAGAGATTTTGGTAGGCCATGAATTAGTTAATTGTGGGCTAAAGTGAGCCTTATGATATGCATGTGCTATATTTCCTAAATTCAAATAATAGAAGGAAGCACGGCATCTAGTTTTGGGCAAACCATTTACCATTTACCACTTTCCAAATATCACAAGTTTACCACCTTTTGCCTACCCAATTCCACCCTTGGTTTTGCCAAACCATGGTTTTTGCCATCCTTAGACATTTTATCCTTTGCCAAGGGAATTTAATAATTGTGTACACACACTTACATAGGGTTAATTAGCTTATTTGACAAGGGAAGCCTTAATATTTTTGGGCCAATATTCACATTATAGGAAATGGCATTCGCTAAATCCATTTTTGGCCCCCATTTTTTCAAATTCACTCATCTTTAATTTTTTATTTTAATAAAGCCAGGTGTGCATTCACAGGTGTACCCAAGGTATTTAATTTTTCTAAGCATTAAAACCTTGATATGTTTCTCTTCTTTTTAATCTTTTCATGCTAGATAACATTATTGTTATAGCTTTGAGAAGATTTTGTACATAAAATAGATATTTACCCAGAGTGACCTCAATATGCATCGAAGGATATGTATACAAACTCTACAAGAATTTGACTTAAAGATAAAGTACAGGTCTAGGAAGGAGAATGTGGTTGCTGGCACCCTAATCCTTGTTAGTAGAAACCATGATCTCCAACCCATTGCCTATAGAAATAAAAGAGAAGAATGGGACATATGAGTTTCCAACTATCACCTTATTAAAACAGAGGAGAGCAAGACTCCCCCTAGGAGTTAAGCATCTTGGTTATGTAAAAACCTTTATAGTGGTCAAGAGAGGAGTTACTTTTAGCATAGATTGCAATGAAGTTGGGAATGCATAAATATGGAATCTTCATTGGTCTACCCTAAGTGCAGGTTACGATTCCATATTCGTGGGTGGTGGTGGACAGTTTGAGACCGAAATTGCACATATGATTCTAGTAAAGAAAACCTTTACTGCATTCGATATTGCCAAATTGTTTCTACGTGATACCTCGCATGGATGCCAAACTTACCTCTCAATTTTGGACATCATTGTTTGAAGCACTTGAAACTTCACTTGATCTTAGTATTGCTTATCATTTTGAAACTGGTGGTTAGATAGAGAGGGTCCACCATATTATAGAAGATACTCTTCGAGTTTTTTGTGGCTTTGCGAGCTAAAGAGATGATTGAATTATCTTCATCTAGTGGAATTTTCTTATCATGCTTCTCACCATCGAAGTATTCCAATAAAGAAAACCTTTATTGCATTGGATATTGCCAAAGTGTTTCTATGTGACACCTCGCATGGATGCCAAATTTACCTCTCAATTTTGGACATCATTGTTTGAGGCACTTGGAACTTCACTTGATCTTAGTATTGCTTATCATCGTGAAATCGATGGGTCACATAGAGAGGGTCAACTAGATTATAAAGTACTCTTTGGGTTTTTTGTGGCCGACGAGCTAAAGAGATGGTTGAATTATCTTTGCCTAGTGGAATTTGTAAAGAGAATGTGGGGGAGAGTGAGAGCTTGAGTTTCTTGTAAGCACACACACACACACACACACACACACACACACACACACGAGAGTAAGAAACAAGAGAGAGATAGATGGCTGAATTTTCTTTTACCTTCTTCTCTTCTCTACAACCATATAACTAAAAAGATAAGAGTACATACTATAAGGGAAAGAAATT
Source organism: Cibotium barometz (assembly GCF_041138505.1). Taxonomy (NCBI): domain Eukaryota; kingdom Viridiplantae; phylum Streptophyta; class Polypodiopsida; order Cyatheales; family Cibotiaceae; genus Cibotium; species Cibotium barometz. The sequence goes on along the minus strand of NC_141075.1, from coordinate 22,177,338 downwards.
TCTTATAAATCATATAATGGTCGGTCCATAGTGTGAACTCGACTATATGAGCTGGCACTATAACTATGCCATAACTATAGTACACCAAAGTGGTAGTCACACAACCTATCATTCACCACTAGTAGCATATTAACCATAATCTCACTAACCATGCTAGTGGGATAAGTGCACAAGCTATCACCAAGTGGGTCATCAATGTCTGTAGAGCTCAATATCTCAACACTCCCCCTTGAGCTTAACTCCAGTGGGATAAGTGCGCAAGCTATCACCCAGGTGGGTCATCAATGTTTGTAGAGCTCAATATCTCAACACTTCCCCTCGAGCTCAACTCCACACACTACACTCAAGTAAGCTCCTAAATCTATGGAGTTTCTTTGTCCCCAATTCCTCATGAATATGTCAGCCACTTGATCCTCTATGCTGATATATACCAGATCTACATCACTTTGCTAGAACCTTCTCCTTCACAAAGTGATAATGCATCGTAATGTGCTTTGTTCTAGTATGGTATATTGGGTTATTGGCCAACTATATGCTACTCATGTTGTCACAATAAATGACTGCCTTATCCAAGGGCTCACCTATATCACCAAGTAGCTTCTAAATCCAAGCTACCTTACAAGCTACCATAGCAGCACATCTGTACTCTGCCTTTGTACGACAAAGAAACTGTTTCTTACTACTCCAAGTCATAGCATCACTCCCAAACAAAAATATAAAGCCACTGGTAGACGTCCTATCTATGAAACTACCAGCCCTTAAATAAGCATCTATGTATTCGTGTAGCCGTATCTTTGTAGTACCAGCCTCATAGAAAAGTCCATAATCAACTATGGTTTATGTACTTTTTGAGAATTTCTCTAGCCACATCCAAGTGTGGCTTCCTAGGGGCCTGCATAAACTGACTCACAAGTTTAATATCATAGCTCAAGTCTGGCCTAGTAATGGTCATGTATCCACTATGCACATAAATATAGTGGGATCCTCCAAAAGCTCACTTGTATTTATGGAAAGCTTTGTGTTCTATTTCAATGGCACTGAAATAAGCTTACAGCCTGCTATAACATACTTGGACAACATGTCCAAGCCATACTACCTTTGTAATAACAAAATGCCATGAGGTAATCTCACCACCCCACCTCTATGCCCAAGAAATACCGTAGCTCACCCAAATCCTTCATCTCAAACTTTTTCTTCAAAAGCCTTGTGACATCATGTATGTGAGCATTATTATCACGAGTGATAATCCAGTCATCCACATAAGTGACTAATAGCATGATCCCTCTATTATTCTTTTTCACATAAAGTGAGAAATCTGCATTGGTGGATATGTAAAATCCAATGGTAACAAGATACTCCTCAATCTTGTTTGACCATGCTCTGGGTGCCTACTTTAAGCCATATAAGGCTTTGCGTAACCTTTACACAAAATCTGGGTGTGCGTCACTCTCATAACCTAGTGGCTGCATCATGGATACTTCTTCTTGCAAATCACCATGCAAGAAGCCATTCTTTACATTCATTTGATATAAATAACACCCCTTTGTTATAGCCATAGCAATAACTGCTCTTACGGTTGCATTGTTACAACCACCATAGCAATAAAAGCTCTCACGGTTTCCATTCTCGCAAAACTAGGTTGAATGTCTTCTCATACTTAATGCCATAGTAATAATAGCTCTTATGGTTGCCATTGTTACATCCATAGTAATAACAGCTCTTACGATTGCCATTCTTGCAAAACTGGGTTGAATGTCTCCTCATACTCAATGGCATAGGTTAGCGCATAGTCCTTGGCAACCAATCTCACCTCATACCTGCTCACTGAACCATCTATGTTATGCTTGACCTTATACACCTACTTACATCCAATTGCCCTCTTTTCCATAGACAAAGGCATGAACTCCCATGTTGCATTTGCATCTAATGCTACCATCTCTTTATTCATGACATCTTCCAAATTTTTTAATTCTAAGTGCGTGCTCAAAACAAGTGGGCTCCAACTCATGTATTGATTTAATTATGTAAGCATAATGATGGACTATATATCCATCATATCTCAACCCATCAATAGGGTATCTAACCCTCATAGACTTGCATATACCTAGATCACTACCAGAGGTGTCCTCAAAATAGGCATGGTTCTCCTTACACTAGGAGTAACCACATACAGAATGCTAAGCTCCTCATCAAGGCTCTGCTTAGAGGCACGAGAGTCATCATTTACACATGAGTGACTTAACAGATCAGGCACAAAAGGTTGATCTAGCTTTTCCTTCCCTTTATGTAATACATATGTACCTACATTTGTCTTCAACTTGCATGACCATGGACTAACACTGGATCCACTTTCTACTAGAGGACTCTCCAGGTCCATTAAGCATTGTTTCTGTACATATGGTGCAGCATCAGTACTTCATACAAATGTATCTTCTGTTACCTTCACTGCTGTTGGTGCATACCAACTCCTCATCTCATCAAAGATAACATCTCTGCTTACTTGCATCTCATGAGTGGTAGGGTTATAACATCTATAACCTTTTAGCTTCAAAGCATAACCAATGAAGATGCATTTCTCAGCCTTTGGATCTAACTTTGTTCTCACTTCATCTCGAGAACATGCACATATGTAATATACCCAAATATTTTTAAATGAGACACATCTGGTTTTATGCTTGTAAACTTCTATTCAAGCCTCATACCATGAATAGTTGCAGTGGGGGTCTTGTTCATAATGTACATAGCAGTTGTTATTGCTTCTGTCGAAAAATAATGTGGCATATTTTTAGCCACCATCAAGGCACGTGCCACTTCTGCAATGTGCCAATTTTTTCTTTCCACAACACCATTCTGTTGTGTGAAGTGTACCTACATGTAAACTCTCTTGATTCCCTACTTTCTTAGGAAATTGCTGAACACATTAGAGAAATACTCTCCCTCACCATCTAATCTTAGACATTTTATTTATATGCCTTTTTACTCTACCAAGAATTTGGATCTTTGAAAGTGAGCAAACACCTCACTTTTTCTCCTTCATGAAATAAACACACACTTTCCTAGTGTGATCATCAATAAATGTAACATAATACCCACAACCTACAATTGTTGTAGTCTTGGTCAATCTCCATACATCTAAATGTATAGCATCTAATGGCCCTCCACTAACATGCTTTTCATGTGGGAAAGCATGTTTGGCATGCTTATTACCAAGCTGGCATGCTTCACATACTTTCTACATATCATTAACCTTAAACTTTGGCAAATTGCAATAATATTTTGGGCATACATAGACTTTAGCCACTATATATTCACATGACCAACGTGCTTGTGCCATATGTTGATATATACAATTCATTTCAAGGCCAAAGAACTTCACCTTGAGAGAGATATGGGAGTGCTTGCCCTTTGCTCCATACAACTTTGCCATTTTATCCCACATGCCTTAGCGGTCTTCATGTTGGCTACATGATGAATGAGCTTTTTGTCTATATTTAGAGTTATAATGGACTGAGCTTGTTCATCATCTTCCACAATTTTGGAATCATCAAAATCCACCACCTTCGTGCCTTTCACCAAAGGCCACAAACCCTTGCCCCCATGAGAGCATACCTCACTTGGACTTGCCAAGTGTGAAACCCTTCTCCATCAAACTTGTAAATGACATATGTATCTTTCAACATAATGATGATGGTGAGGAAGGAGAGGTCTTACTACTTGCCTTATAGGATGGCAAAAGCAATGTCTAGCTCCTTTCCAAACTGGTGGCTCAAATTACAAAGAAGAAAAACAAATTAATGATTGTAACCACTATGAAGAAATTGCATATGAATGCACCCTTATTGGGGACCTTTTACACCATTACGAAAAATAGGGCTAATGTGGTGGTTAACCCTTACACTATGGTTGGACGTGACATGCGGCTTGGAGAAGGTGCCATTGTAGACAATGTCGATTGTGGGGCGAGCAGTGGGTGTTGATGATGATGTCGAACGAGGAGGTGAGTGTGGTGTTGAAGAGCACGGGCTTATGTGCTGGGCAGAGGAAGTGCTTGATGAGCATTAGAGAAGAGCTTGTTTAAGCCTTCTAAGAAGGCTTATAAGCCTTATATTAAGGCTTTACACTAGGTGTGCTACTGCATAGAAGGCACACGTTGGGACCCAGTGCAACAAGCAGAACTAATGTGGGGGGTAGAGCTTGCGTAGAAGCGTTTCTGTGTTCGACATGGCTTGTGTAGCAGCGCTTATGTGCTGGGCCACGTGATAGAGTTTATGGAAAGACAAAGAGAACAGACCGATGTAGCCCAGCAAGCACTTCTCCCTAATTGTGCCTAGTTGGAGACATAGAAAAATGTTGTTATCGCACTTAATGAACATGTGCTACAGCTCTATAGGAGGCTGACTTCAAGATCTACCACATAGAGTGAGAGATAACGCTTATACACACAAAGGTTGAAGGGGCTAGAATAGCCACAAGGCTCACAAAGGCTAATGTCACAATGCATGAGGCTGAATGTGGCGCAAGCAAGGATTAAGCTTATGGATGAGTTTTAGAACAAACTTTCGGAGAAGCGCAAGGATTTGAAGAGGGTTGTTGAAGCCAAAAAGACAAGACCAATGACCAGCGAGAGTACAAAATAACAGAGGCCACAAAACCAAGCCAAACATGAGTAGGTCCCGCCTGAAGTACAAAAGAAGGTTGAGATCATGATGGATGCAGCCACCAACATAGTGGACCTTGCCATCCCCCACAACAGTCGCCCTCTACTCTCCTCAAGCTATAGCACAAAAGCCTCCAACTCAACCTCCTTCAGTAGGATATTTATATAGATAAGGACATCCCCACCTTTGCTTTCCACACCATTCTCTCCAAAGCGCCCTTAGCCTCCCACCCCACTGTCGCCATATTCTTTTTCCAAAACACAAAGGGTGGTGTTGGCTCGACAATGTTAGAGGCTAGCTATTGGGATGCTCTCCACTCTCTTTTCCTCTCGCTAGCTATCCTCTTTCTCTTAGCTTCTTGAGTCTCATGAGCGAGGGGGTTTCCTATTCATATTAGTCTTATTACTCTTACAATTTTGTGAGCCCATTCTCTCTAAAATGCTATGAAGACTGGACACCAAGCTATGAATGAACATAGGAGTGTACATTTGTAAGAAACAAAAATCTCTTATCTTGCATTGTATTAGATATGATTGAATGAAATGAACATAGGAGCGTGTGCATTTGTAAGGAAAAACACTATCTTATCTTGTATTGTATTGTATTAGATATGATTGAATGAAAATGAACATAGGAGTGTGTGCATTTGTAAAAGACAACACTCTCTTATCTTGTATTGTATTGGATATTCTAATTCATAAGATAAGATTTTCCTTATTCAATTGGATGATTATGGATTGAAAGATATATTTGGATGAGGAAAATCTTATCTTGTGAATAAGAAAAAAGAATATTTTATATGCATGTGAAACTATAAATGGATGCACCCATGCATGGGGTGCTGATGACATGGAAATTTGAATTGATGACATGGAAGGGCGGATCGCTGCTGACATGGCATACATGTGTGACATGTGATGTCACATCAAGATGATGTGATATGTCCACATGGTGGATGTTTTGATGACATGGACTAATGACGTGGTAATTAGAGCGATGTGGGAGCTCTCCCTCCTTGATGATGTGTCATTGTACATGAGGGCACATGCATGGCCACCTTAAGAGTCTCCACCTAGGCTTGGTACATTGCCTAACCTAGGTTACCAAGCCTAGTTAGGCTTGGGTTTAGGCTTGGAAGGGAATAAACTACTCAACTAGAGCTATTTTCATCCATTTTTACATAAAAATAGATGAAAATAGACATTTTCTTAATCAAATTAAACCAATTATTTTTTAAAGATTCATCATGATTACCACTACTTTCTCACATAAAATTATTACATAATCACATGAGAATAAATCTCTATAATTAATTTACTAATTATATCAACTGCTCTAAGATTTTGAATTAAATTCTCAATAGAGACCTTGGAAAATCTAATCGTTAAAAATGAAATTTGTCTAGCCACATTGTTCTCATAATTACCTATCCATGGATAATTAAATCAAGTAAAAATAAATAATTTTTATTATAAAGATGTGTTATATAAAAAAACTACTCTTTTTGTATCCTTATCATAAATAGTTTAAAATAGAAAGTACATGCAAAAATTACTCATAAATCAAGTTAAGATCACCATTACATACCTTTCTTGGAAGTGGGGATGAAATTGAAGTTTAAGCAAGGAAGTTATTAGCATTTTATTATCATACTTTCTACTTGTTCAAATTTGGTACACTCCTATATACTTTATTTGTAATGCAGGAAATTTATTTGGGACACTCCATATATATTTTATTTGTAACACAAGAAATTTGACGTTTAAAATTTTTGATTTTTGATTAGACCATATGTTTAAGTATACAACTAAGGATGTGATGTTTCATTAGAAGAGCTCATTTTGTTAATAAATTCCTTTTCCCAATGGGTGAGATTTTAGCCATTTTTAGTGAAAAATGGTTGTTTTTTGCTATAAAAAACCTTGGAAGGTGAATAAAAGTGAGGGCCCTTATTGTAAAACCACCCCAACGCATGCTTATTTGGGCATAACCTTTACCACACTAGACTTTTGTGCCTTGAAGTGATGAACTACAAGTGGTTACTTACCAATGCCTAATCAAGTAATCTTTACTTATGGTTGTGTGCTCTCATATATGTGAATTCACATGGACATTAAACCAAGGCTTCAATTTTGTGGGATTCTTTAAGAGAGAGAGAGGAGAGCTTCAATCATATGAACAGTTCAAGAGTGATAGAGAGGAAAGAGTTCCTTCCTTGTGAGCCATTTGAGACAACAAAGATATTATCATGCTATTTTGAGCCATTTGAGATGAAGAAGATATTATCATGCTATTTTGAGCCATTTGAGATGAAGAAGATATTATCATGCTATTGCTTATGTTGGAGGCTACTTAATTTCTTCTTCCCATAAAGATAAGGTGTAAGCTACCAACCTCTTCTATAAAGGAGTGGGTCCACAATAAACAATCTCAAGGGGCTTCTTTAAATTACCAACACCAAGCCATTGTACATAAGTTCTTCATTTTTGGGCATCTTGTTTTCTTAGATTGTTGGTGGTTTACCATCATAAACAAGAAAACTAAACCTTCCTATATTACCAAACTTAAAAGTTTGTACACACATATAATCCCTTAAAAAATGACTGCTAAAAATAAAGAAAATAAGGGTGTACATACCTTAGTGCTAGCAACGAAATCATTGGTAAGTTCAATCTTAAGGGGAAAATCATCACCTGTATAATTATGCCAACAAAGATATTAGAACATAGTGTAACGAGAAATTTACCAACTTTACCTTTGTACTCATCTAATTAATTGAACTCTTCGTGTTATCTACTCTCTTTAAGGGTTTTGCCCATTCTAAAGCACATTGACTTGCACTCCACAATTTTAATTTTTTCTTGTCACATCATGGTGATAAAGGATTCTAGGTTTAAATGTCAAGAGTTTGTATCATGGTAAAAGGATGGTGTTAAATTGTAATAGTTCACTTAGACTTCATGGTTTAGTGAGCTACTATTCATACAAGCGGACTTGGTTATCTTCATTTGTAGAAGTGGTAGATCTACCCAAGAGACAAATTACTAAAAATAAATAAATTCACATAATGGCAAGTCCTTTATGAATATAGTTGAGATAATGACAAAGCCCTTGTATCTCCCTTTTAATAGGAAAGGGTGTTGCCAATGGGATAAACCCCACGAGGCAAAGAATAGCTAAATGTTGTTACAAAATAACTTTTATATGTCATGCTAAATCAATAGTTCCATGATGAAATTTACACTCTAGAGTAGTCCTTAAAGAAAGGAAGCATCCTAACCACTCACATATTCAAATGATGACTATCCATTAGATAAAGTTTCTATAATAAGCATGAATAGGATAAACAAGAGAAATTATTTAGTTAAGGATGAATGTCACATTACTTTCACTATCAATTGTACTTTTTTATTTTTCTTAGTTGATTAATTCTTAAGTTACCCTTTCAATGTCATGATGTATTAGGCTAAGAAACCTTCCCCATAGCAAGAGGAAGGGGAGAAGCAATTGCGTCTATACTCCTTCTAGCATTGTTAATCCCATTTTGGATTAACAAGTATGTTCCTCCAATTGAGGACATTAATAAGTGTCATGAAAAGGCACTATAAAAGTTGTACATAATGAGATATTGGCCACCTAGAGCCTTAGTTAAGTAAGTTTTGGGAGCCCAAGTGTGAATAAGGGCCAAATGAAAAGGCACTATAAAAGTTGTACATGATGAGATATTGGCCACCTAGAGCCTTAGTTAAGTAAGTTTTGGGAGCCCAAGTGTGAATAAGGGCCAAATGTATATAAGGCATTTTCTCATATATGAAAAGACACAATCCCCCTTTGTGCTATTGAGAGCTCTTCTTTGTGTCTCGAGAGAGACTGAGAGAGAGCATTCTCACATTTGTGCCTCTTCTATGCTTGTATGTTTCATGTTTGTGTGGGAGAGTGAGAGAGAGTGATTGCCTTATGCGATGGTATGAGTGACTCTATGGTGACAGCGTGTGGAGGTGGAGCTTGGAGGTTTGGAGCTTAACAAGTGAGCTTGGAAGCCTCAAGGGACTCAAGTTTGAAGCATTGGCAAGTGCCCTATGATAGTTGTGTTCTATTGCTCTTCCTTTAGGTGAATGCATTGAGTTCCTTCTTGGAGGTGTGGTAGCCCATAACATTTTTGGCATCACTGTCGAGGAAATACCTTTGTTTCTTCCTTCCTCTTGGAGTTTCAACTCCCATTGCATAAGATTCATGATTGCCTTTGCATTCTGGTAGTGCATTGTGTAGGAAATGAACGGATAAGATTTGTGTGGAAGTAAAAAATCGCCAGAAATTGGTTGTGTTTGTTGTGTATGTGTGTGGTGGAGTGGTCTTGGAAGAGAGCTTCACTATTTTTTTCTAGTTAAATTTGATATTTGCATCACTAGAATCATCAACGAGCAAGTTGGTGCTCTGTTTTTCCTTCTTTTCAAAAATTCACAAAAATAAAAAAAATAAGACTATGCCTTAAACTTGTATTACACTCCTTAGGCGTGGCACAATTATTTTGGAAACAGTTGGATAAGTATTTTGCACCTAGAATCACATTAGTTGACGAGGGAAGTTTCCATGTGAAACTGTAGGAAAATCGTTATGACATGAACCGTTTTCTGCAACTAAGAAAAACAAAAAGTGCAATTGATAGTGTGATAAGGAAAATCGTTATGACATGAACCGTTTTTTGCACTATCAATCTTTGATAAGGAAAATTGTTATGACATGAACCGTTTTCTGTAACTTCACACCGTGAACCACTCCTCGCATCAATGCTCTGATTAACGTCGCAATTCACGAGATTATCTTTCCAAAATAGGTAGCCTTATCCTGATACCTCTGACACCACCAAGTCTGACAAAATTAAGAATCGTGAATGTGCAGAAAATCATTCACGACATGAATTATTTCAAAACTCTTCATGGTGTGAACCATTTTTAGTTCACGACGTGAACCATTTTAGAACCCTTCACAGTGTGAACCATTTTTAGTTCACAATGTGAACCAATTACTTTTCACAATGTGAACCAATTACTTTTCACAACGTAAAACCTTATCTCTTCACGGCGTGAAAATTTTCTACAATCTCAGGCCTTAATCAAATCAAACTCACGAACTTGGTATAGTCAGATTAAGGCTAAGGAAGTCTTGAAAAAATTGAAACCCATAACAAGGTAACAGGGAATTCTAATTTCAAAAGCAAAAATTTTAAACACGTGAAAGTTCAGAGAATCGTTCACGACGTGAACTATTTTTTGACACTTCATGCTGTGAACTGTTCTCTGCAATCTCACGGCCTCAAAAATAGGTCGATAGGATCTTATCAAAATTTAATTGGGATAGAAAAATAACTTATCAAATCATACATACATGCACTTAAGGTCTGGAAAGCTCATCGAAGATGATCTTACACTTGACGATAGTGCATCAAGTCACCCAAGATCTTCCTATCAAAAAAGTTTGGATTCAGGCCACTCACTTGAGTGTCTATCTTAAGGAATCTCACCATCGTTGAAACTAGTAGTAGCGAAGAATCCATGGAAGAAGGGTTGCAATACTTTGGGTTTGGGGAAGAGGAGAAACCACCCTCCCCAATCAGATCCAGTGGTATCATTGATATTGCCTGAGGATTTTTCGGGCTCCAAACTAGCCATGAGACGAAGAAGCGTAATTTGCGGGCATAGGTCCCAACCAGCGCGCTAGACTCGGTCCAAGGCAAGAAGTGCCCATCCAAACGTTAAAAATTCAAGAATGTCGAACACTGGCACCCCCTGAATGAGAAGAGACATGGAAAGTGCGGCTAGGACGGGTCAAGTATTCTTCCCAACCTCAGAGGAAGTAGAGTTAGATCTAAAAAGGATCGAGGTGGAATGACAGCTATGAGAGTTGAGCTTAAGGAAATAAGAGCTCGATACTCGAAAGGCGAGAGCCCAAAAAAAGGAGATGGGGAGTGTAAACTTACTCCAATCACGGGGTAAAAAGTTGAAAATAGTCATGTGAAGAAGTGAGGGAGAAATTCCAAACTTAGAACCTATTAATGAAGAGCCCAGAGTGGAGGAAAGGTTTGTAACCCTAGAAGAAGAGGATAATCTAGCAAGAGCGACGAGCGAAGTGCAGGACTGTCTGTACACCAAAAAGGACATCAAGTAAATGAACAATCATCCTATGTTCCTATAGCACATGGAACTCTTAATTCTACAAAGGCATAGAGGCAACTAATGGTGAGCCATTCCAAGGTGCAGTGGCAAGACCATTCCATGGATCGGAGATGCCTAGAAGAGCCAACACAGGAAGAGGATGAGGTCTAGGTAGGGGGGAGCAATTCCTCAAAGACCAAGGAGGGTGGATCCAACCCTCGATCTTAATGCAGCCACAAGGACGAATCTGTTGATATGTCTGTAGAAATGGGCCGAGGAATGGTCAGGGAACTAGGCACTGCTCTCGAATCCCGACCTCTCAAATGAAGCCACATGTCATTTCTAAGCTCATTCAAAAATTCTCTGGGGATGGGGATCCTATTCAACACATAGAGATTTTTGAATCCACATGCAAAACCTGTGGGCCAGTCAGTGATGTGACAATGATTCATGCTTTCCCTCTGACCCTAGAAGGGAAAGTGCATCAGTGGTTCTTCCAAACCCTCAAACCCAAGGATAAGGTTTACTTCACAAGACTCAAGAATGTGTTTGTGTCCAGCTTTGCGAGAAATGGAGCCCTGTGTGGCAGCACAACTGCACAATATCAAACAAAAGGAAATGGAGTTGATGAGAGACTATGTGTCTCGACTAAAGCACTTAAATTCAAGGTGCAAACTACGGGAGAGGCTAACTGATGATCAGTTATTGCCCTGCTTCTGAAGACGAGTTAGAGACCACAAGATGCATGATTATTTGATACTAGCTCGACTAGCCACTCTAGATGCATGTTGCAAATTGGCAATTGAATATGAAGATACTATGCTAGAATTGCCATAATCGGAGGATGTCAGAATATTTTTGGCAACAATGACTTCGTGTGTTCGAGTCACCTAGATTGGAACTCGAAGCAAGCAAGTCAGAAACATGACTGTGTACAAGCTCAATAACACAATACTAGAGAAATTGAAGGTAAAGGAGGGAAGAGAAGTATCTGGGCATGGGCATAACCATCTTTAACCCCGTAGGGAATTAGTGTGGTGCTCCATGTGCAGATTGAATCACACTACCACCGAATGTCCATAGTTAAGAGCAAGGCCACTACTTTATTGTGCACACTATGTAAAATTAGGGAATCATGACACTTCAATGTGCAGATATCCAAGGTTCCAAATAGCTGCATAGCTGCTGGCACCACCTAGAGCTCCATTGGCCTTACCAGCACCACCTATGCAAATCACTGCAGCTCTGCAGGACAACCTAACTCTTCCTATTTGCCTATACGGGGATCTTTCGGGTACATGACACTTCACCTCTACCACCACCTGTTCTACCACCATAGGCTAAAATCAACCAAGTATTGATTGAAGAGCCATTAGAAGATATTGATATGGTATGTGAAGTAGAACTTAGTGGAGAGTACTATGAGGAAGATGTGGAGATGGCACCTGAATTCTATGTTCGACAGAATGACACACTAGTCCCTGTGTTTCAAACCACGGTACAATGGAAGGGTAAGGACATGAACTCAAACATGAGGAGAGGACCGCTACAATGTTTTGGATATGGTGGGCCGTATCAAATCGCTGAGTGTCCAAACAAGAATGTGGTTCATATGCACGAGCCCCATCAATTGACTACTCGGCCCAATGACATGCCATTACTTGTACTAAATGTGGCATTGATCATTTGATCAAGGATTGTCCATACCACACAAGTGGTTCAACTTCCACTTCTAATCAGGTCACCATCCGGACCATTAGTGTGTGCAGCTTGGAAATATCACACCACTCAATGTCCTGACACGAGCCTAGGCCCAATTGGGGGACAAGGGGAAGAACCGAGTAGATGCGACCATTTCTAGAACTAGCCAGAGGAGAAGAGTGAAAAAAGTGGGTAAGGGTAACACTAGGATCACAATCTAAGATGGATTCGAAGAAGATACGATTGACACACCGGATCCACCCAATTGAGAGAAGAAGGGGATCAAGCAATCAACAAAAAAGAACGTGACCTAGAGGAGCAAGGGGAAAGACCATCAACACCTAAAGGAGTCGGTGAGTACCCAAATGACCATCAACCCCTAAAGGAGTCAGCGAGTACCCAAATGTCGAAGAGGAGATAAGGAAGCTTGAAGATGCCAGGGCATTAGTAGAAGAATGTCAACGGCTTCATGAAGCCAAGCTAAGGGCTAACTGGGTCAGGGATACAATGTATCCAAGAAACGAGCCAACAAGGGAAACAGAATTGGACGTACCTACTCAAATTCCAAAAGAAACAGAAGAGGGATCTCAAGCAAACACAATGTCCAGGATGTTTTTTGAGGAAAATATGTAGGATGAGTCCATCCATTCCTTCCCTAGGGATGGATACGAGACACACTCATGGAGGGAACCCTCAATTGCCAGAGAACCCAAAGACATAGGAAGCCTCGCAGCTGTATTGTCCATGTCTGTGCAAATGCCATTGGGGCAACTGCTACGCAGTTTACCAACACTATGGACATACATAAAGGAATGGGCAGAAGGTAGGGCTAAGGCCAGCCGACACTATAAAGGATGTTCTGCCACCTCTGACAGAAAGAACCCTAAAACACACAAGGGAAACTAGTCGTCAAGATACCGGTTAATCAATTGGGATGTTATTATGAAAGTGACGACACAAATGCTACAATCTCAATTCATCATGATGGGTACCCGGCGCACTGGCTATCCTAGATTGTGGGGTAGGGGTTAGCATAATCACAAAATGTTCCTGGGAAAACTAGGGAAAACCCGATCTAAAAAGAGCAGATCTAATCGTTAAAATGGCAGATGGAACATCTTCAAGACCCATTGGACTTTTGGAGAATGTGAAACTCAAACTCTTTATGTTTTGCTACCATTACATTTGTGGTAATGGACTTCTTGTGCCAACCAGACTCATATAACATAATATTGGGGAGACCCTTCATGAGGGAATCCAAATTGGTGCACGATTGGGCATTAGATCATATGTATGTGTGTAGCGATTCACAAATTTTAAAGATAGATCTGAGAACGTGGAGAGTGTTGAGAAAACGTGGTGCTCATGCTAGATCAAGTGTGCGGAAGAGAGGGACTCATAAAATACAAGAACAATATCTTGCTTATTAAGTTGTTTATGAATACAACTAGGCCTTGCTCAATACAAAATGCCTCCTAGCTCCACCTTTAAATAGATGAGCTAGTGGACCTTAAGTCCATTCACACTCACACCCTTCTCTTCCCCTTCTACATAACCTTAGTCTCTTAATACCTCCCCCTCAATACCAACTATGAAAGAATGGAATAGGTGGTATTGGACATAGGATGCCTTTATAACATTAGGCATACAAGGTTTGGAATATAGGTGTGATTACATTGAGATTTAAAACAATTTCTCAGTGGAGTTAGAGGCTGATACAAAGTTTGCCTCTGACTCTTTGTTAGGAATTTAGAAGTGATATGTCTTGTTTGTTTACATTTGTTACATTTCATTTTGTTGGGATATTTGATCCAACAATTATTTGCCAAATGACCCACCTTTTTGCAATGGGCACATCTTACTTTGACCACTTGATGTGACAAAGCTTATTCGATAGTCGATGAAGTGGTTGCATTTGAAGATTCAGCTCCTCCCTTTGGCCTCTTTTCTTCATCAAGACAAGATTGAATGACTCCTCTTCGAGAGTGGGATTAGGTATGTTTTTCAGGGTGGTGACTAAGGTGGGATACACCTTCTTGACTGCTTTTAGCAAAACAGCTGCATCATCTTCATCCATTCTTGCATTCACTGATGCAAGTTGAGCCATAAGGCCCTTCAAGTGAGCTCCAATGCCGTCTCCCTCTTTGAGTTCCAAGATAAAAAATTCAATTTTAAGTGAGATCTTGGAATTCTTACCATGAGCTCCATAGAGCTTATCAAGCTCATCCCATTTCTCCTTTGCAGTCGGAAGCTGGTCCACATGGTGAAGGAGAGCCTCATCAAGATGAAGCATGATGATGGCTTATGCCCTCTCATCATCTTCAATATCTTCAGCCTTTGTTCCGATCAATTACCTTAGTGCCGGAGATGAATGGCCAAAAGCCTTTGGACATCATCTTGTACTTGACAAGGACTTGCCAAGTGTGGAAGCCCTCTCCCGAGAACTTCTTGAGTTGAGTGTTGTCCTTTGACATTGGGTATTGAGGGAGGTTATTAGAGAGTAATGGGCTGATTTATGAAGAAGAAAAAACCAGAATTTTATGATATTTAGGCTTAATTAGAAAGAGAGAGGCTTATGAGAGTGCAACAACCCTAATTAAGTCAAGAATGTTGCATAAATAGGAGAGTAAAATAGTAATTTTTATGGTTTAGCACTTAGGGTTTGTGCCCAATTACTAATTTCGATGGGAATTAGCTTCATTAGTGTTAAAGAACACTTTGTTTGGTGATTAAGATCGCCATTAGTGTTAAAAAAACATAATTAGTGCTTAAGAGCACATTTTTAGCATCTAATGACACTTATTTTGGTGATTAGATTCACCATTAGTGTTTAATAACACTCTTAGTGTTTAAAAACACTTTGGAGTAACTCCCCCTTGCTAGATTAGAAGCTTCGTTAGTGTTAATCAATAATATTAGTACTTATAAGCACATTTTGAAGAGATTTGAGATCTTGAAGATGAAGAGGAAGCTTGATGACATGATGAATGAGACTTATGATGCCTCATATGGTTGGCCACCGCTTCAAAATCAAGAGAAAGATCACCAATAAGTTCTCACACCATCACTTCGGTGATTAGAGCAAAGAGGGAAGGATTAGAGCAAGAAAAAAGGTAAATTTGAAGCTTTAATGGAGAGTTTCCATGGAGTTGAAGAGAGCTAACTGGTTTTTCTACTGTAGCGCACGCGTCAGTGCACCATTCGAGCTAAAACTTGAGCTGTAGATAGGAGAGACATTTAAATTCAAAAGCCCTCAACTCCCATAGCCTATAATGGTCTACAGGCAGCGTATTGTGCTGCATGGCCAGCTGCGCTGTTGAAGAAAACTGCGCTAGGCTGAACCAGTGAGAATGCCGTGGGACGAAGCGACAAACTTGACAATTGATGGTACGAATTGAAACGCCCAGGCCTCCTCTACAAATTCCTAGTTGATCACTCCACGAGTTCTTGCCTCCACAAGTTACTCGAGGGCCTCCACCAGCAGAGGGTTGAGCTCCACAAGGAGAAGATAAGAGAAAATGAAGATTTTTGACCTATTCCACACCACAAATGTGACCTACTCAACCAAAGCTCTAGATACCATGTTGAGAAAACGCGGTGCTCATGCTAGATCAAGTGTGTGGAGGTGAGGGACTCACAAAATACAAGAACAATATCTTGCTTATTAAGTTGTTTATGAATACAACTAGGTCTTGCTCAATACAAAATGCCTCCTAGCTCCACCTTTAAATAGATGAGCTAGTGGACCTTAAGTCCATTCACACTCACACCCTTCTCTTCCCCTTCTACATAACCTTAGTCTCTTAATAGAGAGCACACCTCGTGGTGGGTGGGAAGAGTAACTGTTCGGTAATGATTTGGTCACAAAACTGAGCAAACCACATCCGTATAAATATGCCAACCTTCGATGGAAAATTCCAAAGAGGAAGAGGAAACAGAAATGTATGCATCACTTCCTCCTCTGGATTTCAGTGTAAACTAGATGCATGTGCTAGTTACCATAGATGTGATGCAACCCAGAGGGACCCAATATGTGGAATCTGGAACTATTCCCACGACCTCTTTCTATATGGTTAATTGGTAAACCATTGATGAAGAATCAGAAGAGGAGGCCTCTAGCATAGAAGGGATTGGATCATAAGGCCGTACCAATGCTTAACGCCTCAGAAGATGGCGAAAACAGAAATGATATATTGCCCAACTGTTAAAACCCTAAGATCTCTCTAGATAATTGTTATGCATAAACATGCATAAATCATGCATAAACTCATCCACTTGACCACCCCCGAGCCCAAGGGATGCACACATGAAATATAATGAAATACATCATACCTTTACCTTGATGTCCCATACCATCAAGAGGTATAACTCCAATCCAATAGCATGTAGCTATAGTGTGAAATGGTAGGTGAGTAGATATGATCCTCTACACAAGAGAGCATAACATAGCCTTGGCCTCACAAGCCCCAAGCCTCCTTGAGTGTGCCCCATGCCCCTATTATATAGGAGGGCCCTCAAGTGACTCTTGACTCTCCATTTCCCATGTGTGACCCTTGGATGCCTGACCCTAACCTTAACCCACCCTTAAGGTTAGTCCTAACCCATGCTCCAGTAGAGCTTGTTTCCATGCTCCCATGCTCACAAGCCTAATGTGGGTTAGCCTCCTAGTATATGCACACATAATGGGCATATAACATACTTCCCCTCTCTCAAAACATTGCACTCCTGCAATGAAAAGAAGGAGAATTACACTGAACCATATCAACTGACTCCCAAGTCGAATCCTCTATTTCCCTATCTTTCCACCTAATTTTAACCTCAGGGTTAAGTCAACTACAAAGTTTCCTTTCCCTGAATTCAAGTACCTTATCAGGTTCATGTGGAACATAGGATAATTCTTTGACTTCAACGAGTTCTTGAGGAGTAACTATATTATCCTCACCTCTCAGTTTTCCTTTCAATCTATTGACATGAAAGACTAGATGAACTCTAACAATTGGAGGTAGTTTTAGTTCATACGCAACCGTGCCAATCCGATGTATAACTCAAAATAGACCACAATATCTAGGAGATAGATTCGAGTATTTTCCTTTTGATAAAATCTAAAAATCTTTAGGAACTTTTAAATAAACCAACACTCCTGGTTCAAAAGACCAAATTGAGTGTCCTCTATAAGCATAAAACTTGCCCTATCCTGAGTACTCCTGATAGAATCCTGAGCTTTGATCAGCATTTCCTATATATCATGCAAGAAATCCCTCGTCGATGCATCAAGCTCGATGTCCTTAAGACCGACATTAATAGGTGCCCTGGGTTGATACCCATACATAGCATGAACAGACTAAAACCAATAGTCGTATGTTTAAAACTATTATAGGCAAATTCCATCATTGGAATATATTTTTCCCAATTTGATGCTTTTCCAGAGACATATGCACGAAGCATATCCTCTACAATTTGATTCATACGCCCTGTTTGCCCATCAGACTGCAAATGATCATAGGAATTCATACTCAAAGTAATTTCCTCGTTGTAAACCATTCGAATAAAGTAGGAAAACATGGCATTATAACAGCAGGAACCAGGGATTCATCGACGCCCCGACGTACCCACATGGAATAATCGACATCCCGAGTTACCCATATGAACATAGAGAGTCATCAACGTCTCGATGAGTCACATAATATGTCCATCTGTAAAATATCAGGTTGACTGTATAAATCACCTAAAGTACGGAACTAGAGAAAGAAATGCCAACAAAAGAAAAATCTAAATATCCTTAATCCAAACACAACAAGATAAACTCGTTGAACTCTAAAGAAAAAGATTTCAACAAGTGAAAATGCTGACGAGATTACACTCATCAATACATGTAGGCTATAGATAAAAGAAGTTTATCTAGAGAATGTCCACACTATAAGTGAATTTAGAATATGAGATTATCTTTGAATGTTGAGGTCAACATGCTAAGTGATGTAAGCAAAGCAACAATCTTGAGCCCAAATTATCCCATAAGATAATATATGTGAGGGATCACTAGCGTCCCATACCACCATGATACCACCCATACATACCTTAACAATTTGAAACTCCCTAGTATGCCGTCTAGGAAAAATGTAAAAATCCTGTATAAAAGGAATAAGATGGCCTTATCCCAGACTTTCACATACTAAAACCTGTCTCTATATTCCTGAGACCACATCAAGGAATAACTCTTTTCGAGTACATCATTAGAAAAAAAATTTGAATTATTGGTGCCTTTCTAATGATAACTACCCAAAACGCAATAAAGTTAGGGTAGAAAAATAACTCATCTAGATATATAAGCGACTAGGTATCCGAGTTGGAATATGTACAAGAGTACAAGAAATATACTCCAAAATTAAGTGCAAAAAACGAAGGCAAATGCTACCTTCAAAGAACATGATATTATCCAAAAGATCAAAAGATCCTTATAAAACCATGGATAAAAGCATAGAAGCTTCTCAAATCCATGAAAACCATAGTTGATCATATAAAAATCAATGCATGCCATCTAATGGTCATTAATCATGCCAAAAGAAGCATTAAAATTGGTGGCCAACTCATCAATCCAGAGTATATGAACATAGTGTCGTTCAAACAAAACTCCAAAGTAAGCAAGTGAAACATGTGTGTAGCACTCATTAAAAAACCCCTAGACACAAGTGATCTAGGCAAAACCTGATGAGTCCATATAAAACTTGAAAAACATCTAATAAAATCCACCAAAACAAACCGATCAACTAACCCATGATAGAATTTGTCTTAGGCTTAAGAAATTAAGCATAGACCACACTTAAACAAGTGCAAAATAAATTATCATGGAAAAGTGTCAAAGGTGAAACACACTTTAAACACAGATTATAGCCATCAAAAGAAATTAAGGAACATGTCCAAAACGAATCGCTAAACAATGGTAAAAAATCATGAAAATATCGTTTAGAATTAATCCAAACAGAAATAACTACTAATACGAGGTACAATCGTATTAATGATATGTGAATAACCCGCATCTATCTAATGTCAGTATGAGAAAACGTACTTCAACATTAAATAACCCTCGAAAATATTAAATTCTTGAGAAAAAAATTATCATAATCTTTTCCTAAATTTTTCTAATTTTATAGGGCCTCAAAATACGATAATTTTGAATTCCACCAAACCTATCTTATGGCATTCCAAACCTATATTTTTCTAAAATTTTTTTAGTAATTTAATTTACTAAAATACCATTGACATTTTAAAAAAAGTACCAATTTATAGGATTTCTAAAAATAATTTCTAAAATATTCCTAATTTTTTCTGAGAATCCCATCGTTCATGAAATTTCCAATTCCGCCTGACAATTCTCAAATCCAATGAAAATTTATAATTTTAATGGATTTTCTAAATTTTTGGGTCAAAAAATATATTTTTAAAGGAATTTGAATGGTCACGGGCGCTGGAATGGACACACCACATGCCAAAAACCAACCCCACATTTTCTAGAAATTTAAAATAACCTTTGTCTAATTTTTCACTAAATTTTTAGAATTTTTAGAATTTTTTAATTTACCCTGAACGCATTTAGAATACGAACGGTCCAAAAATTTCGGAATCCCAACGATTTTCCCAGAATACGGAAAGCCAAAAGTTTCGGGAAAATGAAAAGACAAAAAAAATCCGAATGTGAAAGGTCAAAAGTTTCCGGAATCTAAAAGGTCAAAAGATTTTCCTGAATTCCAAAAGCCAAAAGGTTTCGGGAAAGCGGAAAGCCAAAAGGTTTCTCGGAAGATGAAAAGCCAAAAGGCACCAAGAAAAAAATTCTAGAAGTTTTCAGAGATTTTTTTCTTAGATTTAAAAATTTCTCTAATTTTTAAGCTTTTTCCAAGCTTTTTTGAAACAATTTTGAAACAATTTCAAAAGCTTTTTTTTGGTAAATAACAAAAAACTCATTAAAAAAATAATTTTTATAAGCTTAACTAAAAGCTTATAAAATGTTGTTTAAGGGGGGGGGGGGGGATTGTTTTTTGCTGGCGCAGTTGCTACGCAGCCCCCCGGCCTGTGCGTAGAAAAAATAAGAGAGGGATCTCTCTCTTCCCTCTCCACTCTCCACTCTCCTCTCTCCTTCACACCATTTCCATGGCTCCTCTCCACCCCCTCCTTCTCTGTAATCAGAGGGGAGGATTAACATTTGATTATTATTTTTAATTAATCTTGTTAATCATAATTATGATTAATATTAATAAAAAAATATTTTTTTAAAGAAGTGTTTATATACGCGAGAGAAAAATTCAAAATTGAGAGACGAAGAGGATCCCACGCACACGGGAGAGAATTCCATGCATCACGTTGCCCCCTACTGAATTTCAGCAAAAAATCGACAGAAATTTGATTGCATACCTGTGAGAAAAACCCCGCAAAAATGTATACATTTTTAAACCATAAAAATGCTCAAATTATTTTTAAAAAATTAGGAAAAAATTCCTAAAAATTCTAGAAATTTAGGAAATCCATTCTACCAAAAACATCCACAGTAAAATATGTGGTATTTTTGTCAAAATTTCCATTAATGCTTATTTTAAACCACAAAAATAGGAAAAAATAGCATCAAACTCACGGAATTCCCCCGCAACATTGATTCATCCATTGAATAGTAGTAACATGCGTTCCAATTGCCATATCGACGATCCACATGCAAATCATCACATAAATCAACAAAATAACATTTTTATTAGTAAATATTAAAATTTACTTCTAAAAAAATGTTAAAAATTACAATAAGAAAGAAAAATTAACAACAATTCACTAGAGATTGCTCTGATACCACTGTTAAAACCCTAAGATCTCTCTAGATAATTGTTATGCATAAACATGCATAAATCAAGCATAAAATCATCCACTTGACTACTCTCGAGCCCAAGGCACACATGAAATATAATGAAATACATCATACCTTTACCTTGATGTCCCATACCATCAAGAGGTATAACTCCAATCCAATAGCATGTAGCTATAGTGTGAAATGGTAGGTGAGTAGATATGATCCTCTATACAAGAGAGCATAACATAGCCTTGGTCTCAAGTGAGTCTTGACTCTCCATTTCCCATGTGTGACCCTTGGGATGCCTGACCCTAACCTTAACCCTTAAGGTTAGTCCTATCACATGCTCCACTAGAGCTTGTTCTCATGCTCCCATGCTCACAAGCCTAATGTGGGTTAGCCTCCTTTATATGCACACATAATGTGCATATAACACCAACGAAATGCCCTACTACAAAGAAAACCCACGGATGCCCAGTGGCTGAGATACCTCGAAGCCACTAAGATACACGATGAGTTTTCTAAGGATTGGGGTGAGGAATTGAGTAAGATATCACTGGAAGGGGAAACATAAGGAGAAAGTCATCCTTTAAGAGCCAGAAACACCTAAGCTTACGAAAGAAAGACCATTATTCATTCCCCTCTATGGAACATGTTTTGGAGAGAGTGGCTCTAGTGAAGAAGCCTACAGCTTCTTGGACGGATTTTCAAGCTACAATTAGGTGTCGATAGCTCCAGAGGACCAACATAAGATAGCTTTCAATACACTGTGGGGGGCATTTGCATACAAAGTCATGTCCTTCGGTCTCACCAATGTCCCAACAACATTTCACAATAATTGATGTGCACAGTCTTTAAATACTACTTGCAGAAGTGGTTGGAGGTATTCATTGATGATCTATGTGCACACTCTTGATGGGCAGACCATTTGGCTTGCTTAAGGAAGGTGTTTGAGCGATGTCGATTATATCGTATATCCCTAAATCCTTTAAAGTGCTAATTTTGGGTCAAACATGGTGTGATATTGGGACACATTGTCTCAAAGAACGGTATATCCACAAATGATAGCAAGGTCAACTTGATCTTGGAGCTGCCACTAATTACAAAGGTGTGCAAAGATTTATGGGCCACGTTGGGTATTATCGCCGCTTCATAATCTTCTATGCTGAAATTGCCAAGCCATTGTATAAGTTTCTCATTGTCTTTGAATGGACTGAGGAATGCTAGGAAGCATATGATCGATTGAAGCAGGCATTGGCTAGCATGTCAATTCTAAGACCCCCCAATTGGGACCTAATATTTCATGTGCATATATTGATGCATCGAACTTTGTTATTAGATGCGCACTAGCACAGCCCACCAACGAGTTCAAATTGGACCATCCAGTCTGTTTAATCAATTGAATGATGTAGAGGTGAATTACACCACCACAGATCGAGAAGGGTTGGCCATGGTTTACGCTGTGAAGAAGTATCGACATTACCTATTGGCCAACAACTTCGTATTCTTCGTGGACCATCAGGCCTTATTATACTCGGTGAACAAGCTTTGCACCACAGGAAGAATCACATGCTGGTTGCTATTACTATTGGAATTCAACTTTACAGCTATGGGAAGGAGAGGGACACAGCATGTGTTGGCCGATCATATGTCAAGAATTCCAAATGGGGAACCAACAAACTGATGTTGATGAGATGACCTCCCTGATGCTTCTTTGTTCAAGCTGGACATGGTACCCAAATGGATCAAGGAGATATCGGATTATCTAGCTTATGGTTTTCTGCAAGAAACACCCTTGAACAAAGATAAAATGAGGTGGCTTATCAAGCTTGCTGCAGCTTATCAATTAATTGTGGGAGAACTATATAAGCTAGGTAAAGACAATGTCCTAAGAAGATGTGTGAGAGAAGATGAGTTCACGATACTGGATGAAGCTCATTCAAGGATAGCCGCGGAGGAAATTTTACTGGAGAGATTATAGATCGCAAGGTGCTTTAAGCAGGATTATGGAGGCCTACGTTGTTCGGGGATGCCATAGAATTTGTTAAAAGGTGCGAGGAATGTCAGCGATTTGCTATCCCACAACAAAGGGACAAGATGCCTCTCACCCCTATTATTGTAAGACAACCCTTTGAGAAATGGGGGGTAGATTTTGTTGGATCTATTAGTCCAGTGGCACATCAATCACAAGCCTAATATGTGATCGTGGCCACGAACTATTTCACCTAATGGGCAGAAGCCAGAGCCTCGAAGCGAGCTGATGCACGAACAATAGCAAAATTCTTATATGAGCAAATTATCTTGAGATTTGGTTGCCCATTAGAATTAGTTAGTGATCGCGGCTCACATTTCATTAACGAGGTGATTGATCATTTACTTGCTGGATTCTTAGTAGTCCATCGAAAATCATCACCTTATTATCCCACAGGCTAATGGTCAAGCAGAGATCCAACAAGCTCAAGAAGAGGCTAAGGCAAGGGAGGCCAAAGCAAAACAATTATTCTAGAAGAGAATGTTGCATGTGAACATGGTTTCCTTAACTCTCTTGAACGTAGAGAAACTAAACATTGAGCGAGCATGACTCAGGGTGGAACTCTCTATGGCTAAATGCCATGCAATGTGTTGAGATTCATGTTGAGAGTCTTGATATCCCAAGCTTTAATGGAAAGCTTCAAAAACCAGAATTTTTCTTTGCTTTGATTTGCTCTATTTTGCTTTGCTTTTGCCTGTTTCACCTGCAATCCGCTCAAGGATGTTTAGAAGACCTTACCCGATAGGCCAAGCTCTCAGATCTGATAGTATTTGGTGTGCTCCAAGCTTCACAGCTCCAATGGCCAGCTTCACAGCTTCTTTTCACAGCTTCTTCTTCTCCCTCTTCACTCACTCACTCATAAACCCTAATAAACAGCACAAGGTCTGATACCATGTTGAAAGAACGGTAGAGGGGAAGGAGACACACACACAGGAGCAAATCCTAATGTATATTGCAAACCCTAACCATAGAGGGAAGCCATGTCCACTCTCACACAAAGCATAATGCACTAATCCATAATCCACACAACACACAATGAGTTGTGTCCACACTCTGCTAACCCTAGCTAATGTCCACACACTATGACCAGCTGGACACGCGGTCATTTATGTCTCACACATGTTCCTACCTAATCTGCCATACCTAATACCTAATCTGCCAGCACATAGCATAGCTGGCTCACACTGACATCGAGCTTGAATCTCAACAGCCCCTCTCAAGCTCATGATGTACTGCCGATGAAGATGTAGATGAGCTTGGGATATCAAGACTCTCAACATGAATCTCAACAGCCCCTCTCAAGCTCATGATGTACTGCCGATGAAGATGTAGATGAGCTTGGGATATCAAGACTCTCAACATGAATCTCAACACAATGAGCATTGCATTAATAGATACGGGATCAAGTCATAACCTGATCTCAAATGAGACATGGGTAGCCTTGGATAAACTGCACCTTGAACCCACCAATGCACAAGTACATAGTGTGCACTTGACAACTACAAAAGATGAGGGATTTTTAAGTGTTAACATTTCTATCAGAAATAGTTCTTGACAACTACAAAAGATGAGGGATTTTTAAGTGTTAACATTTCCATCAGAAATAGTTCCTTGGTTGTGAAGGTGTTTTTCATGCCTGCACAGCAGCAGGTTCCATGGAAGAGGAAATGATCCTAAGATGATCATGCCTGCAGGTTCCATGGAAGAGGAAATGATCCTAGGACGATCCTGGATTCACAGGTTCCATGGAAGAGGAAATGATCCTAGGACGATCCTGGATTTGCACCAGCAATTGTAATATCCAATGGGAGAAGAGGATTGCACTATTGAATGAGGGCGACAATGTTATACCTATACCCTTATGGAGCTTGACAAACACTGGTAAGCAAGCCATGATTGAGGAGATAGCAACACCAAGCATGGTGACATCAACTCATGAAGCAAAAAAGGTACCAATTCCGTAATCCCTACGCAAAAAGCATCCTAAGTCATAGGGTACACAGCAATGGGTGCCCAAGGTTCAACTTAGAATCCAGCCCCACAAGGAGGAGAAGGAGGTTCATAAGGAAACAATAAGAAGGGTTCAAAAGGGAGTCAAAAATAAAAAATGGCCTTCATAAGCAGGTTGGCAGTACTCCAGACAAATCAACACTCCACAAGGCATTCGCAACAAGCAATGGGTCCGAAAGGATTTACTACTGGCACAAGGAAACTACCAAGGCAATACGATAGTGTGGGTGCCCAAACCCCACCCCCCAGTGGGGCTACCATTTTACAAACAGCTCCAAATACAAACAGTGTGGGTGCCCAAACCCCACCCACCAGTGGGGCTACCATTTTACAAACAGCTCCAAATACAAAGGAAGGGGAAGTAAAAGCATGCAAAACCAACTCCCAACTAAAACCAATGCTCAAATTGCACAAACATTGGTGTGGAGGAAGAAGACAACTCAACAAGATGGGTTGAATATTGCCAAAATATTACTAATAACCAGTTCGCATCAAGGAGCTGGACAAGAACCTTGACAGGAGAACAAAAGAAGTTCAGTAAATGGACATGGATGAAAGCCCCAATCCACAAGACTCGATAGTAAAACTATTCAGTTGGATGGAGGAAAGGATCAAACACTCCCACACATAACTAAAATGCCTGCAACAACACCTACCCAGAAGTGCCAAGGTGTACCATGGTTCCCATGGCAATAAAAGATGAAGGTATCCATTAGTCACAAAATGGATATACAAGGTAAAACTGGGTATCATTCACTCCTTTATATGCATGTTTGAATGACCGAGCATGAAGAGAAATAGAAGGTATCAATCTTGCACACTCATGATCCGAAAAAGTTCACGCTGTAAACCAATCTTAAAAGTTTCATGACATGAACTAATCCAAAATAGTTCACATCGTGAATTGGTGCAAAACAGTTCACGCAGTGAAACGGTCACTTCTCACAGGCCAATCGCAAGATGCCACATGGCATTCTTCATTAAGGCAGCCGCCCAGTTTGACGACTGCGCTATAAATTCAAAAATCTTTCCTTTTTTCGTCATTTTGCATCGTGTACTCAATGTAATCAGTCTTCCATCGTGTGCTCAGTGCAATTAGTCTTCTTGCATCGCATTCCTCCTCGCTTCTTTGAACTCCAATCGACATTCATGCATTGAGGTGGGAGCTTGGGACCTTCTTTGTTTTTCTGTTCTTTTCCATATTTTCAAACTTTGGTCATGATCAATTGAATGTCTTGGGCACACAAGTCTTGCACATTAAACAATCGTCTGCATTTTCATCAAACGATTTCCTATGTTTTTCTCTGAGTTTGCTCTAAAGTCCGCTAGGCGGTCCCATCACGACATGCACTAGTTAAATCTTTAAGAAAAAACAAAACATAAATACATAACTATCAAAACTTGTAGTGTCACGAAACTGCCGAAAACGTGCAATTTCACGGAACTGCCAAAACCTGTAGTTTCACACTATTAAAACTCATGGATTTTCGTCTCACAGAAATCCTTCTCATGCTTTTAACTTTCAGGCCTTTAACTTTCATGAAAATCCTTCTCATGGAAATCCAACTCATGCTATTAACTCTCACGAAATTTCCATCTCACGGAAATCCACCTCACACTTTTAACTTTCACAGAAATCCTTCTCACCGATTTCCGTCTCACGAAAATCCACCTCACGCTATTAACTCTCACGGATTTCCTTCTCACACGAAAATCCATCTCACGAGTTTTTCCCGACTCATGAGATTACTCAACCTGTACTTTCATGGTTTGAGCACTTGCACCTTCACGCTACATAATTGTTCTCTTCAACTAACACACCTTGTTTATTGCTCCCACCACTAACACCCTTCTCATCACGTTTAACCTTCTTGCCATTCATACAAAAAAAAGAGGGAGTGGTACCTGTCCCACTAGTCAAGAGACTGATCTTCTTTACATGTATAGATGTCAACCTCATACCCTAAAGCTGCAGAGACCCCCCCGCGGTAACACGGGCCAGTGCTACAGGCTCCCCGGTGAGTCAGAAGAAGAGGCCAACATGGGGACCAAAGATGAGTTACCTGGGCCCATATGCCCAAGCATTCCATGGCGTCATCATCAACAAGGAGATCCATACGGCACATGGAAAGGTGGCATTGCAGTACCACAACCTAGAGTGCCTCCGAATCCCAAAAGAGGTAGAAGTAAAGGACAAACTAGAGAAGGTGGGCCTTGGTAGAATGGCACAGATTCTTCCCAAGAATATCGGCACGGAGCTTTGTGCCGAGTACATCAAAACATATGACAAAGCTACCAAGTGGGGTACAGTAATGAAGGCCGATGGCACGACAGAGCAGGTCTTGATCATGGATGATCTAATCCGTGAAGCTTTGCAGCACCCACCACCAGTTAAGATACACGCCCATGCCTTTGACAAGATGCCCTTGGATGCTATGTTGAAGAAGAACTCCTATAACTTCAATGGAGCTAAATATGAGAACATCATAGATGAGTCCAGAGAGAAGACATGTAGGGCAATGTCTTTAATCATGTAGGTGAAGCCAGTGGACCGCTACAGCAAGGTACCGCCAAATAGAATTGCGAAAGTCCATGAAGAGAAGGAGGAGGAATGGGCATTCTACATACACCGGGGAAATGAGAACTATCTCAAAGCCCATCAATCCAAGATATGCAATCCATACCTCTCCTGACACAAGTCCTAAACCATGTTGCGAAGAGGACTCTTCTTCCAGAACTTGAACTAGCAAAGTAGATGCAATTGGCACTCCTTCCAGAGCAACCAGCGCTGCAACTGCAGAGATGCAAGAAGGGCAAGCTGTCCTCATCGAAACACAAGCCATAATGAAGGAAATCAAGAAGTGAAGGAAAAAGAAGATGAAAAGAAAGATGAGGGGCATCATTCTAGATGTGGTTGAGGAAACACAACGGATTGAGGCTGAGCACGCATAAGAGATTAAATCATACCAAGAAGTATTGGAATTGCAAGAAGCCACTGTCAGTGAGGCCACACAAGAACAAACACAGCAGATGACTTCTCCTTAGAGCCCAGCTCAACTTATATTCAAAAACCTGTCTCCGCTCAAGGATTCTACTATGACAGACACACGTGTGGAATGGAGCCAGAGACAACAATAGAAGCAGTGCCGGTCGAAGAATCACAAGATCTTGAAATAGCAACAGCAATCCCGGTGCAAGATCGAGCAGCGCCACTTGATACAGGTAAAAGACCAAGAGATGAAGCTACATCCAGTCTGAAAGCAAAAGAAGGCGTCTTGAGGAGATGAAGAAAGAATACCATAGCTGTCATTCCTATAGAATATAGACTATGAACAATTCATGCAGGAAACTATGGAAGGCTTGGATGGGCTACTGAACCTACTGCATGCTAGACTAGAAGGGGCAACGAGCGGGCACAAGTGCACCACTTTGGGAGTAGGAGCAATGAGTATAGCGCTGCCATCTCCTCACTACACATATGCTTCATGATCGTAATGCTGCACTTTGGAAGCAAGTTCAAGAGTCCAACACACAAGTACAAACCTTAAAAGAACATTTGACAACAGCAGAGACCACACATCGAGATGTGATCACATGAAGAGTTTAAAGGCCACCGAGGAGGAAGAGGCTAGGTACAAAGTGCTGGAAAACAATAATTTGGATCTAAGCCAAACTATTATCTAGAGAATTAAAGAGAATACGAATCTTAAGGCAAAGCTGGAGCAGGCTAAGGAGCAACTCTAGAAGGAAGTTACCCACAACCACGAGCTAACAACCATTCATGGAGCAGGTACAAGAGCTCCACCATATGTCCATGGCCAAAGAAGAGGAGATACAAAGCGAGATCCAGCAGCAGTTATCCTTAAGTATGAAGGCATCAGAGAGCAAGCCTACTCACTTGTAAACAAGAAAGGGAACATACAAACAGAAGCTCAAGAAAGAGAGGCTACCACCAGGCGTGCCTAGGAGGAAGCAACGAGGCGCTTCGAGGAGTTGGATGCTGCACGGATGGTCCACGAAACAGCCATATCAAACCTCCTCAGTGTTGAAATATACAAGTGAATGGGTGTGTGTGCGGGAATAATTCCTTAGCAAGAGGCTAAGCATTTTGGAATACAACTGGACTGGAGAAAGGAATTCTTAACAATTCCAAAATACAGCCATGTCTATTTATGTGCGCCACCAACTCAAAGAGTTGACCCATTCTATATGTCACTAAAGAGAAGATGGACTCTGCTGGAGTTTCAATAGGCCAAGCAACGCGACTTGCATGTCTGTTATAACTTCCCAATTTTCATGCCTACAACCTGTACAGACATAAGGGAGAAAAGAAAACATATGCTAACTTGGATACAGGCATGGCGCCGTATCTTGGACCCAGCAATAATGGCCAGTGTTAGAATCTTAAAATTGCTTGTGGTCCTAAATTGATCAACCCAAGGAGCCATATGATGGATATGAAGCTGAACAAACTACAATTTGACATGAACCAAAATTCATCTGATAGGGGCATGATGTTGTACTATCATCGCGTGCGATGTCTTCCTATCTACATGCATGCTACATTTGAAGACATTGTGGACACAGGATTTTGGTGATCACACACTCAGCATTCAGAAGAACCCTCAAAAAGCTTCAATCATGCCAAAACTTTTATCGTCATGAGTTTGGTGACCAGTCTTTTGACCTCGGTAACAGGTTCTGAGGATAGAACCTACATTTGGAGAATTCTAGCATTTGTGCCTCTTCTATGCTTGTATGTTTCATGCTTGTGTGGGAGAGTGAGAGAGAGTGATTGCCTTATGCGACGGTGTGAGCGACTCTATGGTGACAGCATGGAGGTGGAGCTTGGAGGTTTGGAGCTTAACAAGTGAGCTTGGAGGCCCAAGGGACTCAAGTTTGAAGCATTGGTAAGTGTCCTATGACAGTTGTGTTCTATTGCTCTTCCTTTAGGTGAATGCATTGAGTTCCCTCTTGGAGGTGTGATAGCCTATTAATATGCCCCCATTGATAAAAATAAAGAGAAATCATTTTAGGTAAGGATGTGATGCCACATTATTATCACTATCAATTGCACTTTTTGTTTTTCTTAGTTGATTAAGTCTTTAAATTTCCCTTCTAATGTTATGATGTGTTAGGCTAAGAGTCTTTCACCATAGAAAGGGGAAGGGGAGGAGTAATTGCATCTTTTATCCTTATAGCATAGCCTATGCCTATGTTTAGTATGTCCCCATTGATAAGAAAGAAACACAAAACATTTAACAACTCAATAGTAAAATAACCATCTTGAAATGGCATAACTCAACAAAATAAAAAAACCATCTTGAAATGGCATAAGTGAAAAGAACAAAACAAAAACTTGGTGCTCTATCATGTCTAAGCCTAACACGTATTGCACACTACCACATTGTTAGGCATTATCTCATTTATTACCTCATGATATTTCCACCTTAGAAATAATGATGACCTTCTCACATCATTTTGTCAAGAGGTTGGGGGTCTAGAGGGTAGCACTCCCTAAAAAACTCCACTTATGCTTGCCTTATGTGTGGTAGTTTTGGGTGTTGTATGAAAACACATTCAAGTTATCACAACACTTCTTGTCCCTTTTGGGTGTTGTATGAAAACACATTCAAGTTATCACAACACTTCTTGTCCCTTTTGGGGAAGGGCTCTAAATTATATATTGGTAGTCATAACATTAATCATAATTATAAAGTCTTTTAAAGATAAATTAGAGTAAGCTCAATACTATAAATTACATTTTTGGAGTGCACCAAAATAGTAATACCTTAGAGCTTAAATTTTGCACACCATTAAAGAAAAATGTATTACAAGCGCACACTTCTTCACATGAGACTATCCATTAGGTGATGAATTACAAGATACATTAATGAAAAGGGTATCACATCTCTCTCTCTCTCTCTCTCCCTCCCTCTCTCTCTCTCTCACACACACACACACACACACACACACACACACACACAAGCACACGCACACATGCACACATGCATGCATGCCCACACACACAGACACACACATGCATGCACGGACGCACACACGCATGCATGCATGCATGCACACACGCCTGCCTTTTTCAATTAGCATGAATGGATGGAATAGATACAATTTAATACCATAAGCACATGCTCGACCACCTATTGTAAAACAGAAGAGAATTTACCTCTCTTGGTGATACTTGAGGATGCAAAATTTTTAAGGGGCTACTCTCACGTTTGAGAATAGGCTTAGTTGGCTACCTAGTTGAATGTGATGGATCCTATTTGCTTCATGTATGCTGCCGTTAAATCCGTCTAGTAGTCAGTCAATTGGAGCCATGCCACTAGCGTTTAAAGTAGCTTGTCATATTCTCTTAAAGGATTACATTTGGGTATTACAATCGAGCTTAGTTATGAAGAAGTTGGAACTTGGGACATTCTTGGTGGTATTTTGAGGTATGCCCTGTCATGATCCATGAGAATAGGCTCTAAAGGGCTGATTTCCATGCTAGGAGAATTTGGCAACTAGTGCGAGTTCAATCTTCTGAAATTCTGTCTATCTACTTCGCAACAACAAATGAGGTGAGATAACTTTGTCTTCTTGCATTTAAATATCCCCAAAGTTACAACCAATTGCCAATATAGGGTTGAGTGGAAACCACCCCTAAGAGAATCAAAGTGGGAGGCCACGAATTTCAAACGGGCCGCTCTCAAGTGGATTAAGTGTTTTGAGATCCCGTGTGCATTGGCAAGAGGTTGCAAGCGCCCCCACACCAAGAGCCATATTGCAATAGAACATGAAGGGAAGTTATGTCATAATGGGGGTGTTTATTCACTCTTTCACAATTAATTAATTTTTTGTTGGGGGTGCTTATCCAATTTTCGGTGCAAAAAAATAAAGATGTACTAAGGTTCAAAGGTTTTGTTGGGGGTGCTTATTCACTTTTCGTTGCAAAAAGATAAAGATGTATTAAGGTCAAAAGGTTTGGAAGGGAGTGAAAAGAGCTTCGACAAATTTTAGCAAAATACTTTTGACAAGGACTAGTAGTGGCATCGAAAATGAATATAACAAATATAAATTTAACATAAGTAAGCTATATACATCATATAGAAAACAGACATGTAGATTTCAGAGTAAAGGATAAGTCAGACCATACATCAAAGAGAAAGCCCAATTTACAAAAGGGACATTATATACTTGATATTATAGAAGTTGTTTTCTATGAAAAGCAAAAAACCTAAAGAAAACAAACATTTTCTTCACTGAGGCCCACATTTTTACATACTTCAGAGGTACAAAATTATGGCCTTCCACAATAGATCTCTTGAAGTTGGCAGTCCTTTCATATACACAAAGATATGATTTTTTGTAATCTTCTTGTTGTTGTTCTGGCACATCATCATCAACCACAATTGGGTTGTTTCTAGTCCCCAGCTTATTGTTGTTTCGATATTGTTCTTCCTCAGTATTATCGCTGGCTTCATCTTCATGTTGAGCTTGAGGTGGTGGATTCATGTGGTCGAAGTATCTTCTAATGGGTTTGTCGGAGAAGAAAATTTCCTCGAGGTCGATACATTGGGTCAAGTGAGAGAGTTTCATTACTTTCCAAACAGCAGAGCTGATCTTTGCTGTTCATGCCGGAACTAGTTTTGGGAATGATCCAGGAAGCAGCCTAGTAGTATTTGTTGGTACGCACCATCTTCAAAAGTGTGCTTTGCAATGAGGCTCCTAGTTTATTGGCTATGTAGTTGTCCATATATACATATGCTCTCTTAATAAGTTTACAGGAGACAAGCAAATCTTATTTTTAAAGTCTGCTTGGCCATATAAAGCATATAACTGTCTACCTCTTGTTATCTCTTCGGTGGAGATGTTGTGCGAGAAAAATTTAAAGTGTGGCTTTTGCAAATCCTTCATATAATAGCCTATCATTCCTTCTAGTGTGTGCATTCTAATCTGTCGAAGGCCTCTACACATCACTAAACCACCTTGAGGTTTAAACATATCCCATCCCAAGTATCTCTTTATGGTTTTGTCTATGCTAATTAAAGATGGAGCCATTAAACTAGATACCATTTGAAGTGCATGTGATTTAATGTGCCCCCTTCTCTAGAGCAAAAAGACCTTTAAAGCATTCCATTCTAACAAATTCTTCTAATGGTTCCCAGTAAGACAATTTAATATCACCATTCCCAATACCTATTGTCACAGATACTTCAAACAGCCTTGTTTTTTTGTCTTGTGGGAATTTAGGTATCTTGTGTACCGACGATTCAGATGTCTCTGGCTTTTTGCCTTTTTTATCTGAGTGTGTCAAGCCTGCGTTAAAGAGAGTTTAAAATACAAACAATTATCGTTTAAAGTATTTTCAAAAAAACATGGAGTACGTATGGACCCAAAAAATTCTGGATTAATAAGATACTCAAGACAAGTATTTAAAAAAACAAAAGAGAAAAAATATCACTAAATTGTTACAATTCTGCATAAAAACAGTGTACGTATCAATGGACCGTATCATTCTGAATTTATACAATCCGCGTATAAATCGACCACAAAATTGATACAATTCCGCATAAATACAGTATGGGTATGAATGGGCTATATCAATGGACCGTATCATTCTGAATTTATACAATCCGCGTATAAATCGACCACAAAATTGATACAATTTCGCATAAATACAGTATGGGTATGAATGGGCTGTATCAATCTACTCTGACCCAAATAAAAGCTCAATAAAAAACCGAAACTAAAAATCAGAAGAGACAGAAGGGGAATAAAATAGAAATAGCATAAATCTTATAATTTGGTATACACAAAAGCATATCAAGAGACCGGATAAATACAGTCCGGATAAATAGAATCCGGCTAAACGATGATTTCTTTTTATGGTATTCATGCATAAAAAAATGAGGATAACTAAAAAATAATAATTAATCAATGCACCCCAAATCTGTTGTGGGGCTTGCATTGATCAATTATTGAATATAACCTTCATGTAGTCCTTTGGCATGTGAAGGCGGATACATGTAACGTGCACCCGAGGTCGATTAATATGCGCACTATATAAGCACCCCAAACGTTTTGTTACGGTGCAATAAACATTCATATAATATTGTCCTTAATATAAGAATTGTACTATTTTCCATTTTAATGAGCGCTAAAATATTTATTAAGTTTCCTGCATATTGAATAGAGAAAAACTTTAACGAATAAGGTGCTGGAAAAAAGAGAGCATGATAATGGAAAACATTTGAATGACTACATACCGGCTGATCTCGCTGTCTTCTTGACCACCGCACGAAGATTACGGGGACTTTAGAAGGCCCATCTAGTGGAGTGCTGATGCGAGGTCCCTCAGAGACAAGTCTAGGGATAGTAGATGTTGTGGGACAATTTGAAACTTGAGGTAATGTAGTCGGGCTTTGCATGCATGCATTAGAAAACATGTCGGGGGAAGGACGTCGATCAATACACATATAGTTTGTTATGTCATTCATCGGTTTCCTTTTAGGAGACATTTTGCAGAAGAAAACTAATAGAATCGAATAGAACAGAACAGAACAAAACAGAGAGAATCGATAAGACTAACATAGTGTACAGTAAATATCAGGTGGGAAAAAGATGCACCGAAAAGACTAATACACAGTTCATTAAATAGGTAGGAGAAAACTAACGGTTCGTAGAAGTCCGCGAAGAAGCACGCCAAACCATCTTAGAAGTCGACCATACTAACCCGACCACATGTTCCAGAAGACAGGAAATAAAGACGACGGCAACCACAAATAACGTTACACGTGTCCGCATTCACATGCAACAATGCATGCGAACGTTACACATGTATAAGTTCACATGCAAAAGGACAAAACCAGATTAAGGTTATATTTATTTCTACCCCCACAAAAGATTTGACAGAGAGAAAAGTTTACCAACGAGACGATAACAAGAACATAAAATTGGGAAAAGAAATGAAGTTTCGAGAACAACACATGCAGCATCGGCGACAACTGTACACGAGCGTCGAGCGCTGAAGAAGACAGCAGGCGGCGCTGAAGAAGACAGCAGGCGCAATCGGCAACTGTAGATGACCTGATACGAAAACTTCAGAGAGAGGAAGGCGCCATGCATGGACAAAGGGGAGACCTGAAGAAGACACCACAATGAACCAGTAGCTTGCTTACAGACGACCTGCAGAGGAAGGCACCATGCGCCATGCACAAACGAAGGGGACCGCTGAAGAAGATAACTCGAGCAGCCAATATAGCTACAGATGACCAGGAGAGAAAGACGAACGAAGGAGCAACTGCAGACGATCCGGAGAGCAAGGCGCGAAGCACCATCGACAGATGAAGGAGAGCGTTGAAGAAGACACCTCAAGAAAGCGACAGCTGTGCAGAGGACCAGGAGAGAAAGGACTCGAGTAGCCGGTAGCTGCTCTGCAGACGACCAAGAGAGAAAGACGCCATGCAGGAACGAAGGAGCAACTGGCAATTACAGACGATCCGAAGAGCAAGGCGCCAAATACCATCAACAGACGAAGGAGAGCGTTGTAGAAGACACCTCAAGAAATCGACAATTGCAGAGGACCAGGAAATAAAGACAAGGGCAACCACAAATAACGACACACGTGTCAGCGTTCACATGCGAACAATGCATGCAAACGTTACACGTGTACGCGTTCACATGCAAAAGGATATATTAAGATTATATTATATTATTATATAATATAACCTTAATATGTTATTTTGTTGGGGGTGCAATAAACTATTACACCCCAACAAAACGTGGGCGTGCTTATTCAATGTGGTGCCATCAAAAAAGTCACCTCACTTGTCTCTTTTGGCCGGGCGCCCATGGGGGGAACGAATTGTCTGTTGCCAACTTGCCAGTGGAGATACCCTAATCTTCCCTCCCTCTGCCCACATTTTCCATCAATCCATTATTTATCGACTCCCTCCTGCTTGAATTTATCTCCATAGCCATCTTGCTTGCTTAATCGTCTTGAATTTCCTCTCCCTTGCCTTGTTAATCCGTATTACTTCCTATTAATCTGCTAAGCCATGGCTAACCCCGAGCTAATCCCTTCCTTGCCCCTCGACGTAGCCCTTGATTGCCTCCAACG
The DNA here is from genome assembly GCF_041138505.1 of Cibotium barometz. NCBI lineage: Eukaryota > Viridiplantae > Streptophyta > Polypodiopsida > Cyatheales > Cibotiaceae > Cibotium > Cibotium barometz. Next base: position 22,140,839 of record NC_141075.1, on the reverse strand, counting down.
TGTTTCCCTCCAATACCACTCCACCGTCCAACAAGTCTGCCGCTCATGGCGATTCCTCGTCTCAAGCCCCACCTTCTATCAAGCCAGACAAAGGTTAGGCTACACAGATTGTTATGGTTGCATAATCCAAGCTATGCCTCGGTCCCTCCGCCCTGGCAGGATCCCTGTGTATGGTGTTAGCATCTATGATGCGAAGCAGAGAGCTTGGGATAGGCTGCCCCCAATCCCTTATTTTGCCGATGGGCTGCCTCTATATTGCCAATGTGTTGCTGTTGGAAGCAGTGTTGTTTTGCTTGGGGGTTGGGACCCTGTCTCCTTGGCAGTTCTCAAGTGTGTCTGTGTGTATAATTTCTCAAGTGGGCAGTGGAAAAGAGGCTCAGACATGCTCACTTTGCGGTCAGTTTTTGCCTGTGGGAGCATAGATGGAAAAGTCATCGTAGCTGGTGGCCACGATGATAGCAACAATGCACTCCGCAGTGCAGAGATGTATGATGTGGAGAATGATGTGTGGGAGCCATTGCCTGATATGGGCCAAGAGAGAGATCAATGCAAAGCGGCTGTGATTAATGGTAAATTTATTGTGATTAGCGGGATCTCGGCGGATTTACAGGGCCAGATTGGGAGAACTGCAGAGAGCTTTGATGTAATTAACAGGAAATGGGAGGTTATTGACAATTTGTGGCGTGCAGGAAAGCCTCCATGCGCTGTGGTGGTCATGAAGGGGCAGCTGTATGCGCTGTTGGACGGCAAGCTGATGAGATACAAGTCCAAGGAAGAGCAGTGGGAAGCGACGATTTCTATACCGCAACAGATAATAAGGGTCGCCGCGTGTGCAACCATTCTAGGGGACGGCATCCTTGTGTCGGGCTACAGCAGCGGGGTTGAGCCATTCGAGGCGTTTATATGCCGATTAGCAAGCGGCTCCAACGCTGCCTGCTGGGAAAAGGTGGACGCTAGCCATGGCTTCTGTGGGCTTGTGCACGCCGCCTGCACGATCGAATTCTGACGACCCGGGCAGCTCTAGTGTGCCGTGCCGTCTCTGACACGCCGTCTCCTCAAATTTTTTATTTCATCCTGTCGATAAAAATCGTAGCCCCACATAAAAGCCAATTATTATTTTATTATGTATATCAAAGACGAATGTACCTTTATAGCTTCAAGAAATTTTTTGTATAATTTACAAGTCTTATTACTAACACCTCCTAAAAATTACCATATCTTAAACCGTCAAACTCAATTTGAGGTAACTTTGACTGTGCAATTACATTAATTGTACGGGTCCTTTAAAAAAAAAAGTTAAAACGGTGGAATATATTTAAAAAAAATGTGGTTACAAGATCCCATGCGGAAGGTCCATGGGGAGACACTACGAACTGATGAACCCTTCAGAAAAAGGGGGAAAAACTCTGAAACTTCGAAGATAAATGCAACAAAACAGAAACTGTGCTAAACCATATCATGATCACCTTCAAATTTTTAAAGTAGCACTTCGACATTTAGATTTGTAGAATTTAAATTGATTATGAAAAAATATTTATGTTATTTCTTTTGTGAAAAATGTGTATATATATAAATTAAAGCTTTTTTTACATAAATCTCAAGGAAAGATATGTTAAAAAAATAGAAAATAAATATGAGCGAGTAGAGTTGACGGGTGGTGCATGCATGAGAGAGTGGGATAGCGGCCTATTAATTCCACACGTGTAATCGCATGCCCCTAGTACGTCGACGACTTGGGCCTTGCATGGCGGAACCATCTAGTGGGTGGTGTCAACAAGGAGAGGAAGAGGGAGCGAATGGATGCGGGGACTGGGATCCGAAGGCTGAGGAGGAGATGAAGCATCAGGGGAAAGACATTGGGGCGGAGTGCTCCAAGAGGAAATGTATGCCGGATTGGCTGAATGAGAGACTCATTTTGCACGTTAAAAACAAGGTATGTTTGAAGCTCAACCAGGAATTTGTTAGAAGCAAGATAGGTCTGTTTTCGATGTGCAGTGTATTCATTTTCTGTCCAGGTAAACCTCCGTCCAAGGGGGAACTAGGAAGATGGCGTCATGAGAGTATTCTGCATGATAGTGTTGTATCTAAGATTTTCTATTTGGGAAAAGGCTTCTTTAATGTCCTCTTTGTTAAGGGTCAAGCAATCTCTGAGCTATTTGCTAAAGGGCCTCTGTTCTTTGGGCAACGTTTGGTCCATGTCTTTCTTTTTGATCCGTTGTTTGACGTTAATAAAAGCTTGCAGAGTGCATGCCCTGTGTGGGTGGAGGTGGTTGGTCTTCCCCCTTGGCTATGGCCTGCTTTGCAAGATATAGCCCAAGCTCTAGGTCCTGTGTTGTATGTCCCTAACGACGAGGTAGGAGGGAGGCAGGGTAACAGCATGTGTATCACCTGGAATTCATCCATTGAAACCCCAAAATCAATTGATGTGGACCTAAGTCAACTGGGTACCCTGGAATTAGGTCTTAAATTCGGTGCATTCCTAGGTGCATGCTTTAGGTGCAGAGGTTTTGATCATATTGCCAAAGATTCCCTCACCTGATGGCCGCTAAAAGGGAGGAGGTTAAAGGGGATAATTTGAGTGGAATGGATAAAGCTAAAACCTTGGTTGAAAGCCAGAAGAACGAGGACAAAGGTAAAGAAGTAATGAATGAGTCTGAGAAAAACACTTTGGAAGGGGAATGGGTTAAGGGTAAGGGAAAACCTAGTGTTACAGGCTAAGGCAGAAGCCAGGAAGGCTCAACCTAACCGGGGAGGATCAGAGAGTAAAAGGCTGGATTATCGTGGGAATCTGAGTCCTATCTATTACTCTAATCCTTTCAATCCACTTAACGATAGTGATAGCCGTCCCTCGTCTGAACAAAGATTGGACCTTTGATGAAAAATTATCTAGAGTTTACAAGTTGCACGTGGAACGTTAAGGGCATCAAAGATAAAAAGAAGAATGCCTTGTTTTGGGGGCTAGTGAAATCTTGGGGCTTCTTGGTTTTTGCTATCCAAGAGCACAATCTTTTTGGGAAAATTCCTAGATTAGATAGGTTTAGTGAATGAGAGATTTTTTATGGTGGGATTAATTTTGGGTATAGTGGGGTTATGACCTAGTGAGGAGAGATCTTAATCCTAGTGTCATTGCCAATCACCCTGAGGGAAGAATTTTGGTAGTTGAGGTTTTGTTAGATGGGGAGAGAATATGGATTATTAATTTATATGGGGCCCACAATCATTAAATTAGGAGTAATATGTGGACTTGTATTGCCAACTTAAATATTCAGGTTCCTTGTATTATCTTTGGGGATTTTAACATGGTGGAAAAGGTGGTTGATAGATGTGGTGGAAGCACTGTCCTATTAGGGAAGGAGAAAGGGAAATGGGAAGAGCTTAGAAGGGGATTGGGCCTTAAGGAGAGCTGGTATTTAGGTGACTAGAGAGACAATCCGGGTCATACTTATTTCAGCCTCTAGAATTGATAGGGTTTTATTTAGCTAGCATGCCTCATGGGTGCCCCATATGCTGAGAGTCTTTGTAGATTGTAGTTCCGCCCTTTCAGATCATTTGCCTCTGAAGTGGGGCTGGAACATAAATAATGGGGCTGACATAGATCTTTCTCATTACCCAACAAGGAAATTGAGAGTGAATAACTTGCTTCTTAAGGACCCTCTCTTTGTGGACTATACAGAAGAAGCAATTAGAAAACTTAAAAGGAGAAGGGGGGCTGATGGTGCATGGAGGTAGTTTGCCAACGAAATGCAGGGGATTATTAAAGTTGTGGGTAAATTGAGGGCTGAGGAAAGGAGAGGGGAAAGAAGGAAATGAGCTTCTTGTTAAGAGACAAACGAAAGGTTTGGATGCTGAGGATATTGTATTGTACTTAAATGCCAAGTTAGTATTAAGGAGGAGGATAGATGGTCCAGAGAACATGAGAATTAGGCTAAATGAAATCTATACAGGATTAACCACAACCCCACCTCCTTCCACGTGGGCAAAGGAGGTGGGGCTATTTCAAAATAACCACTCCTCCTGCAAGCGTGAGGAGGAGCCAAATCTCATATCTTCAATGCAATTTTGAATTTGAATCTAAGAAGATCTCATCTCACATCTTTCAATGAGATCTTTACATACCTATAGATACACACACTTATATATATTATGTATGTATGTGTATCTATAGGTATGTAAGCATGTATATATAAATAGTGTGCATGTGCATGTGCATGTGTGTGTGTGTGTGAGAGAGAGAGAGAGAGAGAGAGAGAGAGAGAGAGAGAGAGATTACATGTAAGATGCATTTATTTGAGTGGTGAGCACACCTCACCACTCATCCCTACCATTAAAATTTAATCTAAAATTTAATTAATTAAAATTATATATATATATATGTAAATCTATTTAAGTGTGTGTGTGTGTGTGTGAGAGAGAGAGAGAGAGAGAGAGAGAGAGAGAGAGTTTCTATGTGAGAGAGTGTGCGTGAAGAGAGAGAGAGAGAGAAAGAGAGAGAGAGTGTGTGTGTGTGTGCATGAGAGAGAGAGAGTTTCTATGTGAGAGAGTGTGCGTGAAGAGAGAGAGAGAGAGAAAGAGAGAGAGAGTGTGTGTGTGTGTGCATGAGAGAGAGAGAGAGAGACTGAGAATTTCTATGTAGGAGATAGTTTGTGTGGGAGGAGATAGTGTGTGTTTTCATTAGTGTATGTGCAGTGTGTACATGTGTGTGTGTGTGTGTGTGTGAGAGAGAGAGAGAGAGAGAGAGAGAGAGAGAGAGTGTGTGTGTGCATGTGCATGAGAGAGAGAGAGAGAGAGAGAGAGAGAGAGAGAGTGCGTGTGCATGAGAGAGAGAGAGAGAGAGAGAGAGAGAGAGAGTGTGTGCGTGTGCATGAGAGAGAGAGAGAGTGTGTGTGCATGAGAGAGAGAGAGAGAGAGAGAGAGAGAGAGAGAGAGAGAGGCTGAGAATTTCTATGTAGGAGATAGTTTGTGTGGGAGGAGATAGTGTGTGTTTTCATTAGTGTATGTGCAGTGTGTACATGTGTGTGTGTGTGTGTGTGTAAGAGAGAGAGAGAGAGAGAGAGAGAGAGAGAGAGAGAGAGAGGCGACAGATAATTTCTACGTAGGAGATAGTTTGTGTGGGAGGAGAGAGTGTGCGTTTAGATTAGTGTATGTGCGGTGTGTACATGTGTGTGTGTGTGTGTGTGTGTGAGAGAGAGAGAGAGAGAGAGAGAGTATATGCATGCATGTGCGTACATCTACATCTATGTGTAGAATGTGCTTGAGAGAGAGAGTGAGATGGGGCAGACCTGGAGAGAGAGAGAGAGAGAGAGAGAGAGAGAGAGAGAGAGATGTAATGAGGGAGGGTGAAAAGAGAGAGAAAGAGAGTGAGATAGAGAATAAAAAGTATCTTTTAATAAAATATAAATTAAATAGAAAACATATATGTATATGTGTGTATACATGTGTGTGTGTGTGTGTGTGTTTTTATTTATACATACATACATATGTATATATATATAGTGTACATGCTAACACATTCATTCACATTTATCTGATTCACATCACATCTCATCACATTTATTCACCTCACATCTCATCACCTCTGTTCACATCACACCCATCCATCCATTCATTCACATCTATCTAATTCACATCACATCTCATCACATCTATTTACCTCTCCTCTCATCACTTCTATTCACATCACACTCGTCCATCCATTTATTCACATCTATCTAATTCACATCACATCTCATCACAACTATTTACCTCTCATCTCATCACCTCTATTCACATATCACCCATCCATCCATTCATTCACATCTATCTAATTTAAATCACATCCATCCATATAATCATCCATCCGATTCACATCTTATCTCATCACATTTATCCATATAATCATCTATCTGATTCACATCTTATCTCATCACATCTATTCGCCTCATATTCTCCTCACTTCTATTCACGTTATTTAAACATTGAATCGAAGAGGATTCTAATTTTTGATATAAAGATTCTTTACGCATCTATTCATTGGATAATTCAATTTAAGAAAAATAACACTTTTGAAATAAAATTAAATCCTTTATGCATCCTTCTATGCATAAATTCAATTTTAATGAGAATATCACTTTTGAAATAAAAATAAATCTTTTATGCATCGTTCTATGCATAAATTCAATTTTAATGGGAATAACACTTTTGAAATAAAAATAATTCTTTTATGCATCTTTCTATGCATAAATTCAATTTTAATGAGAATAACACTTTTGAAATAAAAATAAATTTTTTAATGCATCTTTCTACGCATAAATTCAAATTTGATGGGAATAACACTTTTTAAATAAAAATAAATTTCTTTATGTATCTTTCTATGCATGAAATCAAATTTGATATGGGAATAACACTTTTGAAATAAAAATAAGTTTCTTTATGCATCTTTCTATGCATAAAATCAAATTTGATGGGAATGACACTTTTGAAATAAAAATAAGTTTCTTATGCATCTTTTTATGCATAAAATCAAATTTGATGGGAATAACACTTTTGAAATAAAAATAAGTTTCTTTATGTATCTTTCTATGCATAAAATCAAATTTGAGGGGAATAACACTTTTGAAATAAAAATAAATTTCTTTATGCATCTTTCTATGCATAAAATCAAATTTGATGGGAACAACACTTTTGAAATAAAAATAAATTTCTTTATGCATCTTTCTACGCATAAAATCAAATTTGATATAAAAATAAATCTTTTAAAATGCACAAACAGAGGGGATTACTCTTTTAGAATAACCTAATGATAAACTTTAGTTCTACATAATTTAAGAAAATTTTGCCATAACCTCCTTTGTATGGCTGACCATTTCTCAATTTTTACATTCAATTTATGACTTGAATTAATCCAATTTGAATTCTAATATCTCTAATCTACTCCATTTTCCAAAAATCAAGAAAGTAAACAATGAAAAGAGTTTAATCAATCTTTTAATTAAACTTTCTAGGATTAAGAAGGGCTGAATTGTAAAGAAGAGAATAGGGTGGCCTTTCCATCAAGGCATAGCATCAGATTTTGATTCAAACATTTTCAAAGCATAAAATTTAAGAAAACCATAGATTTAAAATTCACAATAAGTAAGAATTAAGCTTACATGGAACTTGTAATCTTTCCTTTGGCTTGAGGGATTGAGGGTTCTACTCTTGTTTGCAACAAGAGTGCCCACCAGTTCTTTTGGAGAGGATTTAGTCAAAAACAATTGAATTATCAAGTGAATTCAATGTATTTGACTCTGGGGAGGAGTAGAGTAACAGTGCATAAACACTATTAACCTTTTACAAAGGGGGAGGCTTCTATTTATAGGAAAAAATGAGCCCCTAACCAAGCAAACTGATTCTAGAATTTTCCAAATCAGTTTGGTCAATTTTTTTTACCATTTTTGGGTCAGTTTAGCTCACTTTTTGGATCTAGTTGAAACAGGAGAGAGGAGAGATGAAAATATCTCATTATTTGTGAGTTTAAAACTCATCCACACATATGAAATAGGCACCTGCTTCATGAGGGGAATTCCCCACACTGAGGTGTCAAAAATTCATCATTTCTTCTAAATATCTCTTCTTTTTTAACTAATAAACCTTGTCCTTAGTCAACTCTTCATCTTATGTGAGTATTTACTCATTTTTGGGGATTTTCTTTTATTCTTCAATTTATCTCCTCCCTACATTTGGATTAATCTTATTGGTCCATAGGAACCTTAATCCAAAATTTTCAGAAAATCTGGACCCCCACTCTAAGGTCCTTTTTACCTATTTTCAATTTATTCCAATTGCACACTGGAAAGTTCTTTTTGAATTTCTGTTTCAAGGGAAATCATTTTAATAAGAAGGGATGTTTTTCCATCCAATTATATCTAGAAACTGAATTACCTCTCTAGAACATTTTCTCTCTCTAGGCCAAAACAGATAGAAACAAGATCTGTTATTATTCTGAAAAGGGGATTGATTACAGGGGGAGAAACTGGACATTTTGAGGGGCTAGGGGGGATCTTACAAGGACTCATCCGTTAAAGACTAGCAAGGCCAATCAACTAGATCCATGCCCGTGTTCAGAAAACAACTCCAACTCATTGTTCCTTTTTCTTCCTCGACGCACGTGTGGGTATCTTCAGGCGGCGACCCTAGAGCCGAAGCACCGTATGGTCAGCACCCTCTAGGCTCCTTCTCGCAGGTCACCTAACGCTTCACTCATAGGCCGCTTCCTTGGTCCCTCATCCACCGTATAGGAAGCTCACCATTTTAATCGAACCAAAGCTGGTCAAGACCTCGGCTGACCTTGCCACGTGAGACGTCCTCCATTGACTTTCCATCAGCTGTTGCAACTTTCACTTAGGTCGTCATGACCACAATTGACAAGATAGTCAAAATGCTTCCCAACATTCTTGACATAAAACAGTCATTTAAAAATAGGTTTCATAAATACAGTTTCTAACGAACTCTCATCTTTCCACATTGTTTCACATCATTTCTCGTTATTCGACATTCTTCTACATCAATTCACATTGCTTAATCCACACCCCTTCATATCTACTCCCATCATCCTTCATCCATTCACATCATATTACATCTCATCACATCTATACACATCTATCCACATCACATCACATTCATCCACATTCGTCTACATCCATTCAGATCCACATCCCATCATATCACATCTATCCACATCACATCACATTCATCCACATTCGTCTACATCCATTCAGATCCACATCCCATCACATCACATCTATTCACATCACATCTCATCCATTTACATCCACCTAGATCCACATCACATCTATTCACATCCATTTACATCCATCCACATCTCATCACATCCATTCACATCTCATCACATCACATTTGCATCTATTTACATCCATCCACATCTCATCACATCTATTCATATCTCATCACATCACATTCACAACTATTTACATCCATCCACATCTCATCACATCACATTCACATCTATTTACATCCATCCACATCTCATCACATCCATTCACATCTCATCACATCACATGCACATCTCGTCACATCCATTCACATATCATCACATCCATTCATATCTCATCACATCACATTCACATCTTGTCACATCCATTCAAATATCATCACACCACATTCACATCCATTTACATCCATCCACATATCATCATGTCCATTCACATCTCATCACATCCATTCACATCTCATCACATCACATTCACATCTTGTCACATCCATTCACATATCACCACATCCATTCACATCTCATCACATCACCACATCTCGTCATATCACCACATCCATTCACATCTCATCTCATCACATCACATTCACATCTCTTCACATACATTCACATATCATCACATCACATTCTTATCCATCCACATCTCATCACATCCATTCACATCTCATCTCATCTATTCACATCTCATCACTTCACATTCACATCTCCTCACATCCATTCAGATATCATCACATCCATTCACATCTCATCACGTCACATTCACATCTCGTCACATCCATTCACATATCATCACATCACATTCACATCCATTCAGTACGGTTACTCTACTTTCAATACTGATAGAGCTTTTCTAAGTTTCTGCCAATTGCTTGGGTTAGTTAAAGGTAACTTTTTCTCGATCCCATTAAATCTAAGTATCAGAGTGTTTTAAAAAAGAAAAATGAAGTTTATCATAATTTTATAGTAAAAACTCAGAAAGAGCATTTACGTATTGTGTTTTCATTCCTTAAGATTCATTAGTGAGGATTAAATCTAAACTTTCGTTTTCTTATTGGATCCTTGATCATCCCAGGGATTCCAGATTTCCTTTTCTGATTAAGAATTATCTAAGTTTTATTGATGGATATTTTCACATTCTTTCTCAAATTTTTGAAATAAAATATATTCATTATTCTTCTTTTTGAATAAAAGATTCATGGGATTTACAAAAATCAATTCTACCCATATTTCTCAATAAAAATGATAATACTCAGAATTCCACTTTTGATAAATACTCATATTTTGAATTATGCCAAAAATTCCTCTTTTAACATTTAATTATTTGGATCTCCAATATCATGGGAATTCCTCTTTTTACATCAAAAATCTTTATGCATAAAAATAAATTTATCAAAAATTCCTCTTTTCTCTTAATTAAATATTTATGCATAAATACTAAAAAGTATTCTTTCATGAATATGATAAAAATCATTCTTTTTGCTAAAAATTTCTAAACCTAGAATATGGTAGGAATTCCTCTTTTAGTATTATGCATAAAAATAAGATATGTATTTTTTTAAAAAAATTTGCCATAGCTTCGCTGCTATTACTGATAATTCTTAATTTTTCTACTTGAATAAAAACTTGTAATGAAAATATGATAAAAGCTCTTCTTTTAAGCTTAAAATTAAACGTTCTCAATTTGTCATTCCTTAATTAGATCCACTAGGTCAAAGGTCAAACAGCAACAATCTGTCAGCACAATTCACTAATCTCATAGTGATATGCTGAAAGTCATAATCGTCTTCCAGTTACTAACATCATCACTGGGATTCTCTCCATTCATCCTCATTGTGGCTTTATTCAACTTATCTTCTTTCAACCAGAATTTCAACATCATCATCTTTCAATCAGAATCCAAATCAATTCATCAATTCTCAACCAGAATTCTAAAGTCATATCAATCAGCATTCAAATTCATCATCTGGATAGCATTTTTGCTTATAATTTTAAGGTCTTAGATTTACTCGTATATATTGCTAGTAAAGAGCTGCAGTTATACCCACGGTATATACAGGTAATCACGGTCCTTGGAACTATAAGGTAAATACCATCATATCTAGGCCTCAAGCAAGTTAGGGATTCCACACAATTGCGGTACTTCCTTCTGAAGACCCAATTTCCAATTTATGAATCTTCATTCTGAATATCAATTTGTATGAATTTCATCATACAATTACAATCTTTTATTGGTACTTCATAAATTTTTGACATTTCTTGCTTCTCGGTTGATCCACTTTAGCCAAGTCGCTCTGATACCAGCTGAAAGATCCTTGTCCCCACTGTGCATCGAATTCGGGGGTGCTAGCAGTGGAAGTAGTACTTCTTGCGTAAGGCAAAATCTCCCACTCGGGGCCTCGTCTACAAATATCCAGACAAGAGACTAATCCCTCGGTTCTTCCAAAACCAAACCTGGAAAAACTTCCCTCGCCCGAAAGACATGGGCGATTGCACAAGGAAAATCATCTAACGCAAGAATTAATCTAATGAGTCAAGGTTTTAACTAATCAAACTGATCCGATCGAACTCGTAAGTCACACGGTCAGATCAAGGAAGAGACTTGCACTTGGATCATAGAGACCAACGCTTTTTTCCTCATCAAGAGACATAGCCGTCGATTCTTTTCCATAGAACAAGGATTATCCGTGATTTACTTCAACTATCGTAACTTAACAAAATTTAGTCTTATTTTAAGGATCCATTGTCAGCCTACTAACCCCATCCAATCCCATAGGTTAGCCAAACGCCCAACCATTGTATTGATAGGATCCATTTAGAAATTTGTTTATGTTTTACCCCGGGTACCAGGGAAAAGAGTTCCAGGCCCCCTAGTTGACGCTTCAAGCAAAATTTAAGATAGTCACACCACTTACACACCCAATATGAAATTGCCTTTTTCACAAATTCTTTAAAACAATCTTTTAATGAAACCATAGTATCACTGATCATAATCCTCCAAAATATCTAGCTTGAATTCCAATTTCCAATCATTCCTTCATCGGTGTACCTATGGCATCATTGGCGACCAGAATGCTCACCACCTACTCACTCAGGGGCCTTTTCAATAGTTCCTAACTTATAGTACCTGGAATTATAATCACATAAGAAAATCCAGATGGACTCTCCGTTGAAGATTAGTAAGATCAACCAACAGATCCATATAAAAGAGCCATGGACTCATCCATTTGAAGACCAGTAAGGCCAATTAACCAGATCTATGCCCGTGTTCAGAAAACAACTCCAACTCATTGTTCCATTTTCTTCCTTGACGCACGCGTGAGTATCTTCGGTGGCCTAGAGCCCGAGCACCGTATGGTCTGCACCCTCTAGGCTCCTTTGCGCAGGTCACCTGGCACTTCACTCATAGGCCGCTTCCTTGGTCCCTCATCCACAATACTACCAGAAGCTCACCATTTTAATCGAACCGAAGCTGGTCAAGACCTCGGCCGACGACCTTGCCACGCGAGACATTCTCCATTAACTCTCCGTCAGCTGGTTGCAACTTTCACTTAGGTCATCATGGTGACCATAATCGACAAGATAGTCAAAATGCTTCCCAGCATTCTTGACATAAAACATTCTTTTAAAAACAAGTTTCATAAATACAGTTTCTAACGAACTCTCATCTTTCCACATTGTTCCACATCATTTCTCGTTATTTGACATTCTTCTACATCAATTCACATTGCTTAATCCACACCCCTTCATATATACTCCCATCGTCCTTCATCCATTCTCATCCATTCACATCATATTACATCTCATCACATCTATACACATCTATCCATATCACATCACATTCATCCACATCCTTCTACATCCATTCAGATCCACATCTCATCACATCACATCTCATCTATTTACATCTATCCAGATCCACATCACATCTATTCTCATCACATTCACATCCATTTACATCCATCCACATCCACATCTCATCACATCCATTCACATCTCATCACATCACATTCACATCTATGTACATCCATCCACATCTCATCACATCCATTCACATCTCATCACATCACATTCGCATCTATTTACATCCATCCACATCTCATCACATCCATTCACATCACATTCGCATCTATCCATCCACATCTCATCACATCCATTCACATCTATTTACATCCATCCACATCTCATCACATCCATCCACATCTCATCACATCCATTCACATCTCATCACATCACATTCGCATCTATTTACATCCATCCACATCTCATCACATCCATTCACATCTGATCACATCACATCACATTCACATCTCGTCACATCCATTTACATATCATCACACCCATTCATATCTCATCACATCACATTCACATCTTGTCACATCCATTCACATATCATCACACCACATTCACATCCATTTACATCCATCCACAACTCATCACATCCATTCACATCTCATCACATCACATTCACATCTCGTCACATCACATTCACATCTCGTCACATCCATTCACATATCATCACATCCATTCACATCTCATCACATCACATTCACATCTCGTCACATCCATTCACATATCATCACATCACATTCACATCCATTTACATCCATCCACATCTCATCACATCCAATTACATCACATTCACATCTCGTCACATCCATTCACATATCATCACATCCATTCACATCTCATCACATCACATTCACATCGCGTCACATCCATTCACATATCATCACATCACATTCACATATCATCACATCACATTCACATCCACTCAGTCGGTTACTCTACTTTCAATACTGATAGAACTTTTCTAAGTTTTTGCCAATTGCTTGGGTTAGTTAAAGGTAACTTTTTCTCGATCCCATTAAATCTAAGTATCAGAGTGTTTTAAAAAGGAAAAACCAACCTAGTAAAAACTCAGAAAGAGTATTTACGTATTATGTTTTCATTCCTTAAGCTTCATTAGTGAGAGGATTAAATCTAAACTTCCGTTTTCTTATTGGATCCTTGATCCTCCCACGGATTCCAGATTCCCTTTTTTGATTAAGAATTATCCAACTTTTCTCGATGGATATTTTCACATTCTTTCTCAAATTTCTCGAATAAAATATATTCAATATTCTTCTTTTTGAATAAAAGATTCATGGGATTTACAAAAATCAATTCTACCCATATTTCTCAATAAAAATGATAATACTCAGAATTCCACTTTTGATAAATACTCATATCTTGAATTATGCCAAAAATTCCTCTTTTAACATTTAATTGTTTGGATCTCGAATATCATGGGAATTCCTCCTTTTACATCAAAAATCTTTATGCATAAAAATAAATTTATCAAAAATTCCTCTTTTCTCTTAATTAAATATTTATGCATAAATACTAAAAAAATTTCTTTCATGAATATGATAAAAATCATTCTTTTTGCTAAAAATTTCTAAACGTAGAATATGGTAGGAATTCCTCTTTTAGTATTATGCATAAAAATAAGATATGTATTTTTTTCTAAAAAATTTACCATAGCTTCGCTGTGCTATTACTAATAATTCTCAAATTTTCTACTTGAATAAAAACTTGTAATGAAAATATGATAGACGCTCTTCTTTTAAGCTTAAAATTAAACTATGTATACATATCATAATTTTAACCATAATTATAAGCATAATTATGATTATTCTACTTGATTAAGCTAAATTAAATATTCCTCTCTTCCCAATTTGTTAGGATAATCCTTTTCTCATTTAGAATGAGTTAAAATAATTTTTATCTACTCATAAACAATCCAAAAAGAAATAACCATTATTTTTACTAACTCAAAATCATGAAAATATCAATTCTTAATCTCTAGCTCATCAAGCCTAGAGTTTAGTTTTGAAATAAGAGATTATCATTGAGAAACATTCTTTTGCTAAAGATTTAGCCATAAAGATGACTACTCTTTTTAAGAGAGATTTACTTAAGGAAAGCATTGTAATTAAGCATAAAAGATTAACTTAATTATAATTAGACATTAAGAATCTTTGGGAAAGCTTGATTTGAATAAAAACCATCATTTTGAAAGCTTCTCAAGCTTGAGAGGGGTTGAGAAGAAGAAAGTCATTGAGATATTTGAAAAAAACCATAAAAATTAGTCTTACCCCTAAGTTTGGCTTGATTCTTTTTCTTAGCAGTGAAGCCCCTAACCAATCAATTGGCCACCACCAAGAGGAGAAGAGAAAACTTAAAGAGTTGTTGGAGAGAGAGATAAGCTCCAAGCTCCCAAGAGAAGAGAAAAATTAAGGGATAATAGAAAATATACTTATTTTAAGATAATACTGGCATGGTATAGCTTAAAGATGAGAATACAAAGGAATGAGGGTCTATTTATAGGTGAGGGAGGCCACTAACCAAGTCCAACTAGGTTCTAGAATTTTCCAACTTTAGTTTGACCCAATTTGGACAAGATTTGGATCAGTTTGGCTCCCTTATTGATCTAGTTTGCTCCAAGATAGAGGAGAGATAAAAATATCACATTTTTTAAATTAAAAAACCCAAGCACACATGTGAAAAAGGTTCCTACCTCAAGATTCTCCCTCTCCTTACCAAGGTGTCAAAAATGCATCATTTCTCCAAAATATCTCATTTTTTTAGTAATATACGTTTTTTTAACTAATAAACCTTGTACTCAGTCAACTCTTCATCTTATGTGAGGATTTACTAATTTTTGGGTATTTTCTTTTTTTCTTTGCATTTATCTTATCCCAACACTTGGATTAATCCAATTGGCCCATTGAAACCTTAATTGGACCATAATCCAAAAATTTCTGAAAATGTAGACCCTTAGGCGGCTAAGGTCTCTTATACTATTTTTAATTAATTCCTAATGCACATTGAAAAGTTCATTTTGAACTTCTGATTCAGGGGAATCCATTTTATACATTAGGAGAATTTTTGTATCCAAAGATATCTTAATTTTGAATTATCTCTCTCTAGATATTTTCTCTCTCTAGGCCAAACCAAGCTAAAAAAAGATCTTTCTTCTATTTCAGAGAGGGGATGATTACAAGAACAGAAGGGGAGGTTCTTACACTTTATATCTCAAAAGTTGGAGGGAGGAATCTTACATTAGATACTTGAAAGAACCAAGGATTGCTTAGAAGTCCTTCCAATTGTATTAGCCAGAATCCTACAGCTGCTGTCGAATATATAGTGGTTGATGATTTTGTTGAAGTTGTGAATATATAGTTGGTTTTCTCCTTTTGTAATCATTTGTGCATGGGCCCCTTGACCTGATGATGTTATCATTCGATTTGGTGAAGGATTGTATCTGTTGTGAGGAGATACAAAGATTTTGTTGATGTTTTGTTATGATATGGTGTTATTTTTCTTGATTTGATGAGAATGGATCACTGAAATTTGATGTTTGGAATGTTGATTCTGGGTTACAGTCACAAAGTATGAAATAGGTGATGTTTTGTTATGTGTTACCTAAACATTAGATTAGTCAAGTATGAAATAGGTGATGTTTTGTTATGTGTTACCCAAACATCAGATTAGTCACAACAGAGGGTATGAGGATCTAATTTTGATATATTTGGGTTGTTTAAAAGTGATTTTGAGGTACAGCTAATAGTTATACAATGTCTGAGGATAACTGTAGAAAAGTTTGTTATTTTACAATGTTTCTATGGTAGCAATATGACATTGGTGGTCAGCTAAGGGTTCTTGAGGTTTGGAACTAGTCTTGTTTAAGTATTTAAAGATCCATGTGGTGTGATATGTCTTAGAGGATAAGGTTTCTGTGTCACTTGGGTCAGTCAAGTTGGTTAGGTAGATACTGCCCATTTGGAGGCAGTTGAGGATTTGTAGCAGTCTCAGCAGGGGTATCTATCATGATATCCCTTGAAGATAAGGGTGGCCTGGGGGGAAGAAGAATTCTGAGGACATTTGGTGGACATCTCTACATCATAAGAGACTTCTGTTTTAGCTGGTTCTGAAGCAGAAGGTTCTGCAGTAGAATTTTGAGAGAGGAGGCAGAAGCTGTAGGTATTGGAAGGTCATCTTTCTATGCATAGAAATTAAATTCAATGAAAATAACACTTTTATAATAAAAGAATTTCCATTATGCTTGTTCTGGTGTTTTGCAATCTGAGCAGTGAAAAATATATTAAAGTAGTGAAGAATATTGTAACCAACCCACTCTTCCCCCCCTCCCCCCCCCCCGACCCTGGCTCCTAATGATACCAAGGGGATTGATTACAGGGGAAGAAACTGGACATCTTGAGGGGCTGGG
The DNA here is from genome assembly GCF_041138505.1 of Cibotium barometz. Lineage (NCBI taxonomy): Eukaryota > Viridiplantae > Streptophyta > Polypodiopsida > Cyatheales > Cibotiaceae > Cibotium > Cibotium barometz. The sequence goes on along the minus strand of NC_141075.1, from coordinate 22,123,821 downwards.
GAGGAATCTTACATAAAACCATTTGCAACTAAGTATGCATTTATCTTCAAAAACCATGCTCTAGGAGTTTGCTTAAGGCCATATAATGCTTTTCTTAGCCTACATGATTTAGACTCATGTCGCTTCTCAACAAAACCACATGCGAAGATACATAAACCTCCTCATGCAAAACTACATGCAAAGATACATAAACCTCCTCCGAAGAAGGAAGCCTTGATATCAAACTGATGTACATTCTAACTATGATGTGCTACCAATGTAATCATATAATAATATACCTAATTACTAGATGTGGGTGTAAAAATTCTCATCATAATTTGTGTCCTTCTCCTATGCATAACCCTTTGTAACAAGCCTTGCCTTCTAGCAGTCAACACTACCATCAATTTTACACTTAAGATTATAAAACAACTTCGTACTAATGGCCATTTTACCATAAGACAAGTCTAAGTTTAATTTTTTAGGATTGAGTTGTACTTATCATGCATGGATTGTGCATCATCCAATGATCATTTTCATGTGCTTTCTTAAATGATACAAGTTCCTCTTCATTGTAATGAGGGCATGATCCACAATAGAATAAGATTCATGATGACGAGAACCTGTATGTGTCTTGTTAGTAAAGGAGTAGCCAATTTGTTGTCCCATAGTGTTTGCAGCACTAGCCATTGTGGAATACGCTTGGATGCCTATATGAATTACCTTTCCTCATCCACTGCATCATCCACAATTGCCTCATCAATAGGTTGATCCTATGGGGGCTAAAATTCAAAGCTGATTTTCAACCGATATGGGTTGATTTACAACACCTTGTTCATCATTCATTTGCTCCACATATGGCTAGCTGTCACATTATATAAAGGTAGGAGTGTATCAAAGATGTCTTTTGAGCATACATTTTTTTGAGTTTTTTTCATATAAAATCATAGGCTAAACTAAGTTCTAAATAAAGACATCTCTACTCACCAAAATCCCCTTTATAGGTTTGATGGTAGAGTCTATATATACCCTTTGCTTTCTTAGTTATATTTCATAAAAATGTTTTTATGTCCTCCACCACAGGCTCTTCTTCCTTGTCCTTTAATTTAACCTTGGTGTCGACAATTTGTTGCCCCTTGTTTTTCTTATCTTTAGAAGGTTTTGCTTTCTCTTTTGGTTTCTGCTTTAAAGCATGTTCTTCTACCCATTTTGAAGTTTGTTCTTTTTTATTGTTTCTTGTGTGTAAGCACATTCAAGGGTATCGTGAAAAATTGCCCATTTTGGACACTTAAGATGTTAAGAGTTGTATTTTGTGAGACATGTTGCATTAAAGTAGCTCGCCTCGGGCAATCTTGGAACATATGGTCAATGCCACATCGTTCATATATTGGTTGCAAAGTGCTAGTGATCGTGGGCATGGAAGCATTCCAAACTGTGTACTAGTCTGCCACCTTGTGTGGTCCACGACAATAGAAACATTGAAGTGTTCGATTAACTGCTTCTTGAGAAGTGTCTACCCATTGGAGATGGAGGCTTTGTGTTAATTATTAATGAATTGGGACATTGGGTAGTGTCATGACCAAAGGTTTTGCAATATATGCAGTACAAATAAATAGGCACCTTGTACGCACAATGGGGATTGGGATGGTACTGGTTTTGTTTGATTTACGCTCAATTGAATAGAGTTCTCTTGCTACACTCCACCGATCACCTTGTCTTGAAAAGCTGTGGATAAAGGCCATTTTCAAGGTTTTGAAGTTGGTCTGATGGCCTTCATCAATGTGATGAACCATTGACTAGCAGGCCTTTCCCACTAAGGTTCAACGTATGTACCTTGGTTGGGTATTTAGATTTCCAAAGGCTTCGCATCGTTGTTCAAACATTTGTATGAATTGAACAGGATCAATTATTCCATCATATTTGCCCATGATTTTTGAAATCTGTACGGCTGTATTTTTGTATGAGTCACTGAGGTCGTGTGTGAGTACTGATGTGGGTAAGGACTCACATAGTCCTTGGGAAACCCCCCTCCCTAGATTAGTTAGTATATCCAAGGTGTAGGTATCTAGGGATTGAAAAGGGTTAGTACCTATAGGATTTGTGGGAATGTTAGATGAAGGACCAAAGCCCGGTGGGAGGGGGTGTAAAACCCAATGACACGCTTGTTGCTGGCATGGCAAATGGTATTGGGAGGTGCATTTGGGGCATGGATCTCAATGGCTCAAAGATGTCAGCCATTGGCTTCAGTCTGTGTGAGCCTTGGCAATCCCTCTATCGTTGCCATATCTTGACGTTACTAATTGCTCCTTTAATAATAATGTGAGTAAGCACTCTTTTTAACTTTTTATATTTTTTCACTGTCCCTTATAGCCTCAGGAGGCCTGGTGTACTCTTTGTTGGATCAAACGAGTGTCCGTTTACCCTAATTAGCTTAGGCGCTACATGCATGTGAACCTTTGATATTTTTCTGAAAAAAGCGCATGCCATTAGCATCCCAAATGGAAGAGGAGGTCCTAAAGCCTATTGTCAATCACTGTCTCAAGATGAAATTTTTTAATGGGAAAACTTTCCCTGTTTCGTAGCTCGTTTTTGAAGGTATTCCAGAAGGAATTTGGAAAAACTCTATGTGAGAGAGTTGTAGTATTTTTGGAGTACTACAACTTTGTGTTTCTGAGTTTTTTGTGATTTTGTGATTTAGACTCCAAAAAAGTAACCCAAAGATGGTTCACAATTGTTTTCGTGCTATTTTGGGCGATTTTTAGTGCTTTGACCATTTTTTGCCTTGATTTTCGGGTCAAATTTTGAGGCTACTGGGGTCGGGGAGGCCAAAATGATGGATTTTGCCCTCGGACCCTCAAGACCAATTTCAAAGAGCTCGATGCCGACTTTTCGATGAGCACGAGAGCGCCTTCATCGAATTCACGGTCTAGGAGATATGAGCCTCCAAACAAGGCTGTTTTTCATAGTCTTTTTTTTTTGGGCCGACAGACTCCCTTTCACGTGAACGAGCAGGGCGAAGTTCATGGCGTGAAACGAAATTCATAAGAAAAATTAAATTTATTTATTTATTTTTGGGCGTGAGACCCTTAAGGCATGAAAGTGCAGGTACGGTTCACAACGTGAGACACATCAATGCTTGAAAAAAATGTTTTTTTCAACCCTCAAAATTAAAGGCAATACTTAAGCTTAACCGGGATTTGGAATTGAAAATCACTGGAAATCGTACAAATGCTGGGATTTATAACTAAAATGTGTAAATTTCATCCCTTAAAATTAAAGGCAACATCGAATTCCAACCGAGATTTTTAAATTTCAACCGAGAAAATTACACTATAAATCGGGTTATGTGAGTACTAAGACATGCGGCTCATGTGGATTTGTTTGTTTTTTTTTCTTTAGTGTGACCTTAAGGCATGAGATGCTTAAGGCGTGAAACACCATTTTTTTTTTGCGTGAGGCCTTAAGGCGTGAGACCCTTAAGACATGAAACCCTTAAGGTGTGAAACATTGATTTTTTTTTCTGCGTGAGGCCTTAAAGCTACTCCTAATTCTTTCTACACTTTAATGCATACAAATCAAACAAAAAACACGACTTAAGAAAAATTTAACGATTCTAGTTCTATATTTAACTCTAAAGAAAGCTAAAAATCACTAAAAATTGAATTCTATTGCATTGTTTGATGCAATGGATGCAAACTAAACCTAATACACTCTATGTGCAAGCCCTAAGAACATTAAAAATCACATTACCAAAACAACAACCAAAATAACAATTTAAGCTTAAAATTAAGCAAAAAGGCATTATTGACAAAACATAAAGGAGAGCTATTTCTCACAAAATCACACACAAGTCTCCAACAAATCCACATCTTTTTCATGAAAAACCATTAATCAAGACAAATGGAAATGGGTAATGCATAGAGTAGAGAAAAATGATAGAAAAAGCCAAGGGATGATTCCTCGACAGTGGTGCCAAAAAATGTTATAGCTCACCCTAACCCCCCTTGAAACACATCCAACAAGAGATTACCTGGTGAACCCTAATCCAATAAGAGATTACCATGTGAACCCTAACCCCCCTTAAAACACATCCAATAAGAGATTATTGGTGAACTGCAACAACTGTCATGAGTGTAAGATTTCTCTCTCCAGCTTTTGAGATGTAAAGATGTAAGAACCTCCCCTTCAGTCTCTTGTAATCATCCCCCCCTTCAGAATGGAAAAAGATCTTGTTTTTGGTCTAGAGAGAGAAAATATTCTAGAGAGAGATAATACAATTTTAAAATATTTTCGGATAAGTATTTTCTTCCAGTCAATAAGAAGTGATCCCCTGAAACATAAGTTTAAAAAGAGTTTTTCAATGTGCATTAGAAATTAATTGAAATGTGCACAGGACACCACCTTAGCCTAAGGGTACCTATTTTTTGAAAATTATGGATTAAGGTCCAAAGATGTTCTAATGGTCCTATAGGATTAATCCAAGTGTTTGAATAAGAAAAATGCAAGAATAAAAGAAAATCCCCTAAAAATGAGTAAATTCTCACATAAGATGAAGAGTTGACTAGTACTGGGATTTATTAGTAAAAAAATGGAATTTTGACACCTCAGGAGGGTGAGTGGAGCTCATGAAGAAGGCACCTAGAATCACCATCATTACCCCAATTTTTTAATTAAAAAATGAGATATTTCATCTCTCCTCTCACCTCTTTCAAACTAGATCAAAAAAGTGGGCCTATAACAGGTCCAAAACTTGTCTCCAAACTGGATCAAACTGAAGCTAGAAGCCTCTAGATTCTAGTTGGATTTGGTTGGTGGCCTCCCTCACCTATAAATAAACCCCCATTCCTTTGTATTTTCATCTTCAAGTAATTTTGTGCTAGTGTAATTTTTAATTTAGTGTAATTCCATTATCCCTCTACCTTGCCTCTCCATTGTGAAGCTTTGGAGCTTCACTAAACCTCTTCTTCTCTTGAAGATTACCCTCTTCCCTTGGTGGCCAAGCCTCTTCCTTGAGGGCTACACAACTTTTGCAAGGTAAAGAATCAAGCAAACCAAGGGTAAGCCTAAACAATGAGGTTTATGCACTCTTTTTTATGTTAATCTTCTTCCTAACCTCCCTCATGCTTGGGAAGCATTTTATTTTATGGGTTCCCTCTTAAAACCATGTTTTTCTTGATTTATGAGAATTAATGTTTATGTTTATGATTAGGTTTATGCATAAACTAATCTTTATATTAAAAGTGAAATTTTAACCATTCTCAATTCATAGAAAATGCTGGGAAACTATGGTAAAATTTTATCATTAAAAAATGAAGGTTACGCATAAATTAAATTTTATACTAAAAGTGTAATTTTGGGCATTCTCATTTCATAGAAAATGTGGAGAAGCTATGGCAAAATTTGTAGCATTAGAAAATGAATTTATGCACACTAATTTTTATGCTGTAAGTGGAAATTTAAGCATTCTCATTTCATAGAAAATGTAGAGAAACTATGGCAAAATTTTTATCATTAGGCAATGAATTTATGCACATAATAAGTTTTATGCTAAAAGTGGAGTTTTGAGCATTATTTATTTACTAGAAAAATAAAGAAGGTTATGCATAAATTTTTTTAGATTCATTCAATTTACGAGAATTATAAAAATAATTCATTTAGATAAAAATGAATTAGTATGTGTGCATAAATGTTTATGTGCTGAAAGAGGAAATATGGGTATAATTGATTTACTACCACACATTCTTGAAACGGGCGCCCATCCAAGTTGTAGATGTTCTGGTTGCCAATGATGCCATAGGTACACCGATGAAGGAAGGAATTAGAAATTAGGATTCACTGGATAATTAGAGGATTATGATCAGTAACACTATGGTTTCATTAAATAATTGTTTAAAAGATTGTTGAATCTGTGAAAAAGGCAAGTTCATATTGGGTGTGTAAGTGGTGTGACTAGTTTTATGTTTGCATGGGAACTTTTTTCCCTGGTACTCGGGACAAAACCTAACCAAATTCCTAATTGGATCCCATCACTACAATGGTTGGGCGGTTGGCTAACCCATGGGACTTAGGCTGGACTGAGGGATCCCTAAATCGAGACTCAATTTCTGTATAGTACGATAGATGAAGTAAATCTCGGACAAAAATTGTTCTATGGAAAGGAATCAACAGCTATGCCTCTTAATGAGGAAAAAAGTGTTGATCTCTATGATCCAAGTACAATCTTTTCCCTGATCTGACTATGGGACTTACGGGCTCAGTCAAATCAGTTCAGTTAGTTAAGACTTTTGACTACTTTAGAGAAAAGTTATCCTGGAGGAATCGCCCGGGCTTTCTGGGCAAGGGAAGTTTTTTCGGGTTTGGTTTTGGAAGAACCGATGGATTAGTCTCTTGTCCAGATATCCGTGGTGGGCGAGGCCCCGAGTGTGGGACCCTGCCCCACGCAAGAAGTGCTACTTCCGCTGCTAGCACCCCTAAATTTGTTGCACGGTGGGGTCAGGGATCTTACAGCTGGTATCAGAGCAAATTGGCTAATGAGGATCAACTGAGAAGCCAAAAATGTCAAAAATTTATGAAGAAGCAGTAAAAGGTTGTAATTGTGTGATAAAATTCATACAAATTAATATTCAAAGTGAAATTCGTAAATTGGTAATTGGGTCTTCAGATGGAAGTACTACAATTGTATGGAATCCCTGACTTGCTTGAGGCCTAGACATGATGGTATTTACCTTATAGTTTCAAGGACCATGACTACCCGTATATACTGAGGGTATAACTGCAGCTCTTTACTGGCAATGTATACGAGTAAATCTAAGACTTGAAATTGTAAGCATTAATAACTATCTAGATGATGAATTCGAATGTGGTTGATATGATTTTAAATTCTAATTGAGAATTGATGAGTTGATTTGGATTCTGATTGAAAAATGAAGATTTCTAAATTATGGCTGAATTGTAATAACTAAGCAAAACCACAATAAGGATGAATGGGACGAGTCTTTGTCATAATGTTCGTATGTTAATGACTTCAGCAAATCACTATGAGATTAGTGGATTGTGCTGGCAGATTTCTGCTGTTTAAGGGGTGTCAAATTAAAAATCTATAAAATAGAAAATTTCCATGGGCGGACTGTTCAGATAGAAATCTCGGTCTAATGGACCATTATTGTGATAAGGATTTGAATGTTATGATCTGAGTGAATTGTTATCTAATGATGAGTTTTATATAAGGGATCTTTATCTCGAGATTCTGTTGGGTTCTCTAGACTATAAGGAACCCAGAATCAGTTGGATCTTAAGGAAAAGAATTCTCCTCTAGTTTTGCAAGATGACACCTCGTGTTTTTTAAGTGGGATAGAATGTAAGATTCTTCCCCAGCCTCTCAGGATGTCCAGTATCTTCCCCTGTAATCAAATCCCTCTTCAGAAATATAAAAGATCTTGTTTCTATTTTGGCTTAGAGAGAGAAAATGCTCTAGAGAGAGATTATTCAGATTTTGGATATTTTGGATGGAAAAATATCTCTTCTTATTAAAATAAATTCCCCCGAAACAGAAGTTTAAAAAGATTCTCAGAAGGTGCATTAGAAATCAATTATAATCTGTTCAAAAGGCCTTATCCTGGGGGTCCAAATTTTCAAAAAATTTTAAATTAAGTTTTCGAGGGGCCAATCAGATTCATCCAAATGTATGGAGGAGATAAACGAAGAAATAAAGAAAATCCCCCCAAAAATGAGTAAATACTAACATAAGATGAAGAGTTGACTAAGGATAAGGTTATTAGTTAAAAAAGAAGAGATATTTAGTGAAATGATGCATTTTTGACACCTCAGTGTGGGGGAATTCCCCTCATGAAGGAGGCGCCTATTTCACATGTGTGGGTGAGTTTTAAACTCACAAATAATGAGATATTTTCATCTCTCCTCTCTTTTGCTTCAACTAGATCCAAAAAGTAAGCTAAACTAACCTAAAAATGGTTAAAAATTTGACCAAAAAATTCTAGAATCAGTTTGCTTGGATAAAGGCCCACTTTTTCCTATAAATAGAAGCCTCCCCCTTTGTTAAAGCTTAATAGTGTTTTATGCTTTTGTTACTCTACTCCTCCCAAGAGCCAAGAACTGTGAATTTCTTAATAATTCACTAGTTTTTGACTATTCCCTCTTCTAAAGAATTGGTGGCCACTCTTGCAAACAAGAGTAGATCCCTCAAACCATCAAGCCAAAGGAAAGCTCCTAGAATTCATGTAAGTTAGAAATCTTATATTTTTCTTTACTCTTTTAATGGTTTTCTAATTTTTGTTTTGTTTGAAATGATAATATGATGCTATGCCTTGCTGGAAAGGCTTTCCCCCTCTCTCATTCTTAAAATCAGCCCTTCTTTATCCTAGTTAAGTAATCTAAAGAATTAGACTTTTCATATTGTTTCTCTTTTAAAAGTGAAATTTGATTAGTTTAGAGTGCTTAAAACCATTTGGGGATAATTTTAAGTAATTTTAAGATAGGAAAATTTGAAAAATGGTCAGCCATGCAAAGGAGGCTATAGCAAAATTTTCTAAAAATTTGTGAAATAAGTTTCATCTTTTATTATTCTAAAAGAATAATCCCTATCGTTTGTGTATTCTAAAAGTGTCATTTTCATTCTATGCATAGAAAAATGCATAGTAGAAATATATTTAATCTAAAAGTGTTATTTCCATTAGATATAAAATCTATGCATAGAAAGATGTATATTGGTTATTTTATTATAAAAGAGTGATTTTCATTAGATTTTGATTTTATGCATAAAGAATTTATTTTTATTCCAAAAGAGTTATTCTCATCAATTTTGATTTTATGCCATGGACTCATCCGTAAGGTCAATCAACCAGATCCATGCCCGAATTCAGAAAACAACTCTTACTCCTTATTCCAATATCTTCCCTGACGTACTTGTGGGTATCTTCGGCGACCCAGAGCTCGAGCACCGTATGGTTAGCACCCTCTAGGATCCTTTGTAGGCCACCTAGTGCTTCACTCATAGGCTGCTTCCTTGGTCCCTCATCCACTGTACTGGAAGCTCACCATTTGAATCAAACCGAGGCTGGTCAAGACCTCGCCCGCGACCTTGCTACGCGAGACGTCTTCCGTTGACTCTCCGTCATCATCAGCAGTTGCAACTTTAATAAATAGGTCTCCACGACCTCATTCACAAGACGGCCAAAATGCTTCCCCAGCATTCTTGACATAAAACAGTCATTTAAAAACAGATTTCACGAACAATCACAGTTCAACAATATTTCCATCTTTTCTCATTACTCCATATCCTTTCACGTTAGACCCCATCTTTTTTTCATCTTACCACAATTTTATTCTCATCATCGATCCCTATCACATCACATCATTCCTACATCAAATCACATCCAATCGCATCATCCACACATCAATCCACATCCAATCGCATCATCCACACATCAATCCACATCATCCATACATCCATCCACATCAATCCACACGTCAATCCACATCAATCCACACGTCAATCCACATCATTCAAACATCCATGTACATCAATCCACATTATCCACACATCAATCCACCTCATGCATACATCCATCCACATCAATCCATATCATTCACATCAATCCACATTATCCACACATCCATCCATATCTTCCATACATCCATCCACATCAATCCACACGTCAATCCACATCATCCAAACATCCATGTACATCAATCCACATTATCCACACATCAATCCACCTCATTTCATAAGCATTCCCATTCTCATCTAATCACATCTTTTTCTATCTCATCACTTATTTCCTCATTTATTCTCATCAGATCTCACCCACTTGCATCTACCCAGCTTCAATTCTCATTCATATCCATCACATTTACATCCACATATATTCTCCCACATACATCCACATCCATACTTATTACATACACATCCACATCTATCCTTTCACATACATCCACATCCATACTTATCACATACACATCCACATCTATCCTTTCATATACATCCACATCCATACTTATCACATACACATGCACATCTATCCTTTCACATACATCCACATCCATACTTATCACATACACATCCACATCTATCCTTTCACATACACACATCCACGTCCATTCTTTAACACACATCCACTTCTATTCTTCACATACATCCACATCCATCCATCCATTCATTCCCATCTATCAGATTCACATTACTTCTCATCACATCTATTCCACCTCACATTCTTGTCACTCCTATTCTCATCACATCCATCCATCCATCTATCCATCCATTCATTCCCATCTATTAGATTCACATTACTTCTCATCACATCTATTCACCTCACATTCTCGTCACTCCTATTCTCATCACATCACATCCATCCATCCAATCATTCCCATCTATTTGATCCGCATCCCATCTCGTCACATCTATTCACCTCTCACATTACTTCTCTCATCACATCTATTCACCTCACATTCTCATCACTCCTATTCTCATCACTCCTATTCTCATCACATCCATCCATCCATCCATTCCCATCTATTTGATTCGCATTCCATCTCATCGCATCTATTTACCTCTCATTCTCATTACTTCAATTTTCATCACATCTATTCTCTATTCATTCTCATCTATCTGATTCACATCCCATCTCATCACATCAATTCTTAGAATGCAAGAGAATCCTTTTTTTAAAAAGATTCTTTACACATCTATTTATGCATATTTTCAATTTTAAGGAGAATAACACTTTCGAAATAAAAATAAATCTTTTATGCATCTTTCTATGCATAAATTCAATTTTAATGAGAATAACTCTTTTGAAATAAAAATAAATTTTTTTATGCATCATTCTATGCATAAAATCAAAATTGATGAGAATAACTCTTTTGGAATAAAAAAAAATTCTTTATGCATCTATTTATGCATAAAATCAAAATTGATGAGAATAACTCTTTTCAAATAAAAATAAATTCTTTATGCACCTTTCTATGCATAAAATCAAAATTGATGAGAATAACTCTTTTGGAATAAAAATAAATTCTTTATGCACCTTTCTATGCATAAAATCAAAATGGATGAGAATAACTCTTTTGGAATAAAAATAAATTCTTTATACACCTTTCTATGAATAAAATCAAAATTGATGAGAATAACTCTTTTGAAATAAAATAAATTTCTTTATGCATCATTCTATGCATAAAACCAAAATTGATGAGAATAACTCTTTTGAAATAAAAATAAATTCTTTATGCATCTATTTATGCATCTATTGGTTGATCTTGCTGATCTTCAACGGAGATTCTATCTGGATATTTTTATGTGATTATATTGCAGAGTACTATGAGCTAGGAACTATAGAAAAGGCCCCTGAGTGAACAGGTGGTGAGCGTTCTGGTTGCCAATGATGCCATAGGTACACCGATGAAGGAAGGAATTAGAAATTAGGATTCAACTGGATAATTAGAGGATTATGATCAGTAACACTATGGTTTCATTAAATGATTGTTTTAAAGATTGTTGAATCTGTGAAAAAGGCAATTTCATATTGGGTGTGTAAGTGGTGTGACTAGTTTTATGTTTGCATGAGTATCCGGCTAGGGGACTGGGAACTTTTTTCCCTGGTACCCGGGATAAAACCTAACCAAATTCCTAATTGGATCCCATCACTACAATGGTTGGGCGGTTGGCTAGCCCATGGGCTGGACTGATGGATCCCTAAATCGAGACTCAATTTCTGTATGGTACGATAGATGAAGTAAATCTTGGATAAAAATTGTTCTATGGAAAAGAATCAATGGCTGTGCCTCTCAATGAGGAAAAAAGCGTTGGTCTCTATGATCCAAGTATAATCTTTTCCCTGATCTGACTATGGGACTTACGGGTTTGGTCAGATTAGTTCAGTTAGTTAAGACTTTTGACTACGTTAGAGAAAAGTTATCTTGGAGGAATCGCCCGTGCTTTCCAGGCAAGGGAAGTTTTTCTGGGTTTGGTTTGGAAGAACCGATGGATTAGTCTCTTGTCCGGGTATTCGTAAGAGAGACGATTAGGACACAAAAAATAAATAGCTCAAACACGAAACAAATATTATGAAATATAGCTATTACCTGCTCTGAGAAGTAATACTCAAATTGTATCTCCTAAAAAGGTGTGGTGTAGTTCTCTGCAAAATCAACCCCATAGAGATGACCACACCAATAGGAATCTCTGCCAAACATGCTCGGAACTGACGATTCTGCTACTTGGCACAATGACTATGCCGTATATAGGGGTAGATCTACTCCCTAAATGTGGCTATAAAGTGACAATGTGGTGTATGTTTGTCCGCAAGCTACAACTTCCTGGATTGCCCACCACCTTGGAGCTGGTGTGTCACATACTCATAACATTGCCATGGCACTATCTCTTGGTTGACTTGTATCAAGATCTACCATCTATAGATGTGTAAGTGAATCACATGATGTGCAATTTCTCTCCACACAAGGCATCATATGGAAATGGGAATCCTCTGTGCATACACACAAAAGAGAGTGGATGAAATCAAGAGGGCTACGAGGCAACTCTCTATGCCCACTAAGAGAATGGAACACATCATAAAAAAGTTAGAACTTAATATGGTAGTGACAACAACATGTGTCACACTATCTTAATGAGTACCTCACAAACCAAGGCTTATACCCCTCAAATGACCTTTGCCTAATTTTAAAGTCTAGACATGATGCCACAAACTAAGAATACAACTTTGTTTGGGTCATTTCAAGCAAGCAAGCACCGTGCTCAATGAACACTCCTCTTGTGACTCTCTTACGCAAAACTTTCTTGAAAACTAGTGAGGCACGATAATTTTCCTCCCAAAAACTTTCTATCAAGGCTCTAGTGGTTTCATCTAGTAAGTAATCATTCCTAGCTACACGACCACTACTCGCCCACAAAGCACCAACCTCATTGGCATCTAAACTTTGCTATCTAATAGACCCAACTCTAAGTGCGTGTGGTGCTATGGAAAGGATGCGAGATGTGGCACTCACCTTACCCTTAATTTGAGACCTACTTATGGCTACCACAATAGCCTGTCGAGTAGCTAAAGCATCTGCAGAGTTCCTCTTCTTGTTAACTGTATAGGAACGACGAACACTTTGTAGCACCGCCATGCCAGCTCTCCTCTCTCTTTGACCTCCAATGTCACAAAGTGCCCTGTAGTTGACCATGTTGGGTAGATTGATCAAAGCACCAAGCACGCATGCCTGTGATGAAGGCATGAGGTCTTTGAAATAGGATTGGAAGATTGCCTCCTGGGCACAACTATGCACCCCTGCCTTTGATAGTTGTTTCCTATCCACACTATGGGTGCCCAAAGGAGGGGGGTGGGTTCTTGTGGAAGAGAAGGGGGCTCAGGAAGGGCTGGATCATGTGGATTATCTAAACTAATGGATAGTGGGGGGGAAGAGAGCAGAGGGAGAGGAAGTGGAAGAGGAGGGGCAAGGCTTGGATCATCGCCAATAGAAGGTGTTGCTTGTTGATGTGCTCTCCACTCTCTCTTTCTCTCACGAGCTACCCTTTTCCTCTTCTCCTCTTGAACTTGGTGGACGGGGGAAAGTCTAGTCCTATCACGTTTCTGACTCCTACGACTTTGAGAATCCATTCTCAAGGAAGCTAAGAGAGAAACAATTATGAAGGCTCAATGATGGGATAGTACTAGAGATGTCTGCGGGATAGTAGTAGAGATGTGTATTTATATAGGAAAAATAGATTGTGTAATAATATAAAAGTTATATCCAGTTTACTCACATTTAGTGTACTTGTCCGAACCTTCGATAGGGCTTGTATACAATTTTGGTTTTGAAAGAAAAGGGGATTTGTATTAATTGAATATTCGGTCAGATTATAGTTTTAGTTTCCCAAATTTGCATATGATGTTTCATTAGAAGACCTTGAAGTGAAACCTCTTGGCTAACTAGGAGAGATTGGCTATTCTTCTTGAAAATTTACCTTTTTTCAGGCTAAAACCCAAGGGCGGCCACTAAACTAAACTAGATAACCTCATCTTGCAACCACCCACTTATAGGAATCCAAAGTGGATTTACAAACCCAAGAAGGTTAGTATTTGGAGGCAAATGACCCAGCACAGAGAAAAGACTCTTCAAACATCTACAGACCCAAGAAGATCAATATTTGGAGGCAAATGACCCAGCATAGAGAAAAGACTCTTCAAACATCTACAGACCCAAGAAGATCAATATTTGGAGGTAAATGATCGAGCAGAGAGAAAAGCCTCTTCAAACATCTACAACACATGATATTTTAGTAACTTGAAATTAAAACAAACTAACTAAACATAAAGGAACTAATAGTACATACAATCCAAGTTCATTGTGAGTATTCCTGAGAGAATTGAAAAGCCAACATTGTTTGCCAGCAATATCAATTACCACAAGACTCCAATTGGAGCTGCTATAACATAAGAACATGATAATCAATCTTCCTTCATAGTGGCCAAAAATATTGAAGAGACACTCTAGTATCTGACTTACTCTGCACGGTAGGGAAAGAAGATTAAGCTAACATATTCAAATTATAATGGGTGAACCATTTTGCTATGAGATCCATTTCACGATGTGAAAGGTCCCTGACTTTCACGCCGTGAAAGGGTCTGGAGGAAAATTTTTTCTTGAGGTATCCCATTTCATGGCATGAGACCCACTGACTTTCACGGTGTGAAAGAGGATCTGTTTGTAAAAAAAACAAAATTATGTGAAATACCCCTTTTCACGGCATGAGATACCCTTTGTTTCACGACGTGAGATAGGTCCGTAAAGCAAAAAGAAATAAATCCGTGAAATACCCCATTTCACAGCATGAGATACCCCGTGTTTCATGGCATGAGATAGGTCTATGATGTAAAAAAAGAAAATATAATAAAAATAAGCATGAGATCCATTTCATGACGTGAAAAGGTCCCTGACTTTCATGGTGTGAAAGGGAAAGGGGAAAAACAAATTCGTGAAATACCCCTTTTCATAGCGTGAGACCCACTGACTTTAACAGCATGGAGGGTTTGTGTGCAAAAAAAATAAAATTATGCAAAATACCCCATTTCAAAATACCCCATTTCACGGCATGACACACCCTCTATTTCATGGCGTGAGATAGGTTTGTGAAGCACAAAACAAATTTGTGAAACTTTCCATTTCATGGCAGGAGATAAGTCCATGAAGCAAAAAAAAAAAGTGAGATCCATTTCACGTGAAAAGGTTCTTGACTTTCATGGTGTGAAAGAGGGTTTGTCCACAAAAAAAATAATTATGAAATACACCATTTCATGACATGAGATACTGAAAGAAAGGTGCATCTAGATTAGCCTAGGATTATCCTAATTAGCTTGGATTAGCAAGAGAGATTAGCACTTTGGAGCATGGAAAATAAAGTGTAATGAGTATCACAAGATGTCAAAAAGGTACAATACTCCTAGAGCACATGCCTTTTATAGTCCCAAGGCCCATGTGACCTAATCCCACATGTAAATGACCCTAAGCCCATCCCATGTGCATGTGCATCTTAAGAACACTTTGTTACAAACCATCCTCTCCTAACATGATTTCATCCTCAAAATTGAAGGATGGTCGTGCCCAAAGAAAATACATATACAAGTGGCTATGTACAAAAGCCAAAAAAACACATCCATGACTAAATGTCGATGTAGCGGAAGACCCATACATGAATCATATGACCCCTAGGGTTAAATGGAAAGGATAAAGGGATCCCATTGATGATGAGACTACCTATGCAACCGCTTGGATCAAAAGGAAATCCAAGGCATGCAAAATCCAAGGCAATGGTCCCTCAATAATTTGGTACAAGTGAAAAAGATAAGTAACCACTGTCAATGACAAAGCTAGTTGAGTATCCTCCAAGATCAAATGGAAACAACACTAGTGTTGCCCCAAAGATGAGGCAATCCACACAAGTGTGACCACATAGATGGAATGTAAATCCAAACCATGTAGGCTCCAAAGCAATGGCTCTCAAATCGTCTAGATCGAATGGAAAATGTAGAGAGCCGATGTCAGTGTTGTGGTTGGTCAATCCTCTTGGATCAAATGAATAGACACCCATGTTGATGAAGTAGGAGGAAGCTATAACTCTGCCTCGGTCAAATGGATAGCCAACGTGTAGACAATCTAACCACAGAACAAATGTGTGACCACTTGGATCGAGAAGGAAGTATCCAAGATCCTCGTCCAAAGTGAAATGACCACCAAAAATATCATCAAATCCATGGTCCAAATAACTACTCAATTGAGAATCTAGATGTGATACATGTAAATCCTTGTAATGCACCATATAATCAGATACCATGCATCCCAAATGAGATATACTACATCCAAAAGTGAATGCCCTGGCTCCAAAGAAAAAAAGATCATGTCGACATCCGTAGAAGCCAAAAGAACACATCTCAAGGTTGGCATCATGTGAGGGTAAGAGTCAACCAATGCTGTCATCCCATGTAGCATCACTCAAAATGTCAAAAACATGATCCACTACATCAATAGGTATATGGACATGAGCTAAACCATGCACGACATCCTCATGTACAAAACCCTCTATGTGTGTATGATGATCTAAGATATCAATATACAACATCATCTAAGATATCAATATACAACATCATCTAATCATCACCGAAAAATGAAGATGTATCCTCACATGAAAGATAAATGGTATCATCCTCTAAATCATCATCTACGATATCTCCAAGGCCTCCAAGGTCATCCTCATAAACATAGTCTTGTATCCCATGATAAATCTATCTCGAACAGTATAGGATCTAAGGAGATGTCTAGATCAAATGCAAAGCTCTCTAGATCCACATGCATAATCATCTCTCTCCTACAAAGCCTCACCTTAAGAAAATCATCATTATGCTCATGTCCAATGCCTAACTGCCCAAGTATATGCACTAAACCCAAGTAAATGTTGTGCCAGGTATGCTATGAGAGCTAGGAGTAGAGATAGAATCATAGATATCTCCATGAATAGAGGATCTAAAAGAGTAACTTGACTCATCTAACACTAGAAACTCAGGTCTATGCTCCTCATGCAATATCATATGGTCTATGCTCATCAACATGTGAAGTATCATCATCTCAAATCTCATACACTACAATAGATGGATCACTAGTCAAGAGCTGATCCCCATGATAGTCTAATGCATCACTATCTCCTAATGCATCACTATGATCTGCTAGAAGGTAGGTAGACATAGGCGTATCATCAATAACAATGCTCGGAATACTTGCTGCCATCCCTCCCATCAAGATCATGCCCACATGATCTAACTCACACACATCACTCTCACTATCACTATCACATATATCATTATCATATGCATATGTGTCAATGGCAACATGTGCACGTGTATCACTATCATCATGTGTATGTGTGTGTGATACATCAATATCATCATGTGTAGGTGTGCATGATACATCATCATAGGTATGTGGGTGTGATACATGTAATGCCGATGCATTATACATCCTTAGGAAGATAATCACGGCTACTTAAGAATGTAGGACACTCAAATACCATGTAAAGGCTTTGAAATGTATCTTTGTGGGATATAACACTAAAAGCAAAGGATATCGGCTATATGTTCTGTCTAGTCGAAAGCTGATTGTATCTAGAGATATTATCTTTGATGTATCTGCATGTCAACCCATGTTTTCCTATCAGAGCTACAACCATCCATTGATGCTCCAGATGTATTTGATACATTACTACCTTTGTTTGGTATTGGTGCTAACTCCTTTGAGCTCGCCTTACCTCTGACTCAGCCTCCTACTATTGTTGTAGCCCATCAGCAAATTCAGCAATTTAACAATATCCCTATTGCTCCAGAATAGTAATCCTCTAATCCGGATGCCTTGGGTGATGGCATTTCCATGGTCATATTCTAGGCTCTCCATAATCGACTACTCTCATTCCAGACTGACAAGCTATACTATATCATATACAACCATCCGGCAAACCTCCAAATCAGGGAAACTCACTGCTAATGTAGTGTATTCATTGGAGCAGGGTATTTGATCCACCGCTTAATTTGTCTCAACCACGAAAGGTGTACAATCTCTCAACATTGGGAGTTCGTCACATATGTGATGTTGTGGATGAAAATGGTTATGTTCTCTCTTTTCCAAGTGCAGTCAGACAATGCAACTTGGGAATTCATCACATGCTTCGCGAGAGTCATTTCAGAAATGATGCAGTCCTTTTAGTCAGTCCCAATACTTGAGAAAACAAAGAAACTTCATGATTGGTGTTTTGATAGGTAGCTTCCAAGATATACTCCTAGACCTTTTGCCAATTTGTCTACGGCCAAGGATTATAGGTTTCTCTCACCACCTCCATGGATTGAGGATCATGCAAATTGCCTTTACTATATGTCAAAATCTCTAGAAAGCTACACTCAAAAGAATTTGGAAGAGTGGATTGCCCCTCAAGAAATGACTGTTTCTATGAAGATGTCTGGTTGGGGTATTGTATGGATGTAATTAGCAAAGGGGGAATTACTGGGATATGTGTGGATTAGTGGATAAGGAATAGAGGCTAGTTGGTGGTGGCAAATGCAACAAAGAGTTTTTTTCATCACACACGCCTTCCCATAGAAGGGATTCTATGAGGTATTTATAGGATTCACAAGGTGAGGTTCAGATTGAGCCTGACAAGGTAAGGGGTATTGCTTCATATTTTTATCGGTCTTTGCTGACTGCAGAGGTGCCCTCTCTTCCGAGAGAGGTGGCACAGCAAAAAGTTTGGGAGTGGATGCCCAAGCTCACTACAGATGCTATGTGTTCTTCCCTAGATGTCCCTTTCTCGAAGGATGAATTCCTTCACGCACTACATGCTCTTTCTAGTGGTTCATGCCCAAGGGATGATGGTCTTCCTCCCACCTTCTTTATTATTTTTTGGGATCATATTGGAGATGCTATCACTATTGCCCTTCAAGAAATGTGGCTGTCGGGTATGATGCCGCCATACCTCACGGAGGGGCTGATTCACCTTCTCACCCACAGTGGGGACAAGACTATGTATTAATCTCTCTGTTTTAATAGAGAAGGGTAGAGAGGAAGGAGATGGTGGAAGGAAAAGAGGGTGTGGAGATGGAGAAGGGAAAGAGGAAGGGAATCCTCTCTACCCTTCTCTGTTAACAGAGAAGGGTAGAGAGGAAGGAGATGGTGGAAGGAAAAGAGGGTGTGGAGATGGAGAAGGGAAAGAGGAAGGGAATGCTCCCCCCTCTCCCTCTCAAATTCACACACAGGGAAGGGGAGATTCTTTTTGCTGGCCACTGGCTCATTAATAAAAGTTTCCTTGGGTACAACAATATTTCCCTTAAGAGTAACAAGGTTTCCATTGTGATGGAAAGACATCAAATGTTTGACCCAATCAACAGAAAAATCCTTATTTTTTCAATGAAACCATTCCATCCCTAAAATAATGTCTACATAACCCAAGCTCATGAAATAAAAATCAAGTCTATCTGAGTACAACTGGATGTCTAACGGTAGTTCTGACACCTTCTTGTCCCATAATTGGACTTGTCCTCCAGCCATCATGACCTTGTACATGTGATCATTCTGTGTGGTTTCCAGCTTCATCCTCTGTACCACAATGTTTTCACTATGCATACGCTATGGTTTATGCATAGAGATATGGGGCATTGTTGTATGCCATCTAAAATGCTGCTTATGTCAGGTTAGGAGTGGTTATCTGTGAGTAGTAGAGGTGGTTATAGTGGGGGGGGAGCCCTCGATCTTCTCACTATACTTCTCTTGTAATACAAGAGGAGGTGCCTTTGGCTTTAGTAGTGGGGAGCACATGGAAAGTCTTCAAAAGCTATCATCCGAAAGGGGCACTGTCCACCTTGCTTGTCTAAGCAGTATTGTAGGAGGTCATAACAATGTCCTAATATCACAGGTTGTATATTTTTGTCTAAGCTTGTGTTGTTGTTTTCTCTTGGGTGCTTGACATTGTCAAGGTAAGTGGCCTTATTCATTCAACCTCATGTTTATTGCACCCTTGGGTGTCAGGTTTAGGAAAAAGAAGAAGAACATACACATCAACTAAAGGAAGCCCATGCCACGTTCCAAGCTAAGGAAGAACCTGGAGTTTTTAAACTCCTTCAAAACGTGGAAAGCACAAGATGAACTTTCTAAGCAATATGTTATCGATGTGCTTAAGTCAAAGTTCCCCATGCCACATACGGGTCTTTGCTTCTCCGAGGAGTCGATGAAGCACATCAAGTGTTTGCTCTCTAATAGGAGAGAAAATATCAAGAGAGCAACAAAGAATAATTTGGAGAAGCCTAGCGTGTGTATGGCCGAGGAGTGGAGTCACGCGTGTAGCTTCGTGTGAGAAAGCACCCAAGTGATTTTCAACAACAAAAAGCGGTGGGGCGAGTGCTTCCTAACTTTTCGGAGGCGAGGGGCTTTGCACTTTGGCTCCAGCAGAAAATCCTCCTTTGTTGCCCACTTCGTAAGTATCCTTTCTTCTCTTCTTTCATTTTGTTTTCTACTATATTATTTTCTTGAAATAATTGTATATTTTTTTCATTGTTTTTTGTAGAGGGAGGTTGTTGGGTGTGACCCAACAAAGGAGGAGTATGACTATGGGTATAGAGCCCCCCATCCATAATTGTGGGCGTGGATACACAGGAAAACTACATTGAGGTCAAAGGTGCTCCAGTAGAAGATGTACTCTTCTAGAGAAAGAACCATTGTATTCTTCAACCCCTTGTTTTTACAAAAAGTGTATTCTTCACCCCTCTTGTCTTTACAAAACATGTGATGTAATTAGCCTCTGAGGCCATATATGATGCACTCAAGCTAAAATTTATAGCCAAAGTAGCACAAGGGTCAAAGTAGCCTAGTATAAGGGGAGAAAGAGGAAGACTACAAGCCTAAAAATTGTACCCAATCTAGCATCAAAGGGGGGGTGTTAAAATGAGTGATACTAGAGTGATGTCACCTAGTCAAAGTTATCCCACATGAGCTATCACAGCCTTATTGTACCTACCTCATATAAAAGGAGTGACTTTTAAGCAATGGAATGTAGCAAGATCTCAAGCCTCTTTGTTATGAGTATAAGTCTTAATCTTGTAACCTAATTGTTCTTAAGTCTAAAGATTAATTAGTTTAGTTTATTTATCATGATTATATTTAGGTATCATACACCCTAAGCTAGCTTAACACTAATCACATTATCAATTAGTATAGAATTAAGTCACTCCCATCATCACCATCTCCATGCAAAAATCTAAAAGTTTCTAATTGCCATAAATCTTTTGGCTGAAGAAGCACTATGACTCTTCTCAGACATCTCCTTATTACGCTTGTCCACCCTCAAAACTTTTATGACTTATGCTAGAGTGTATCCAACTAGCTTGTTTATCACAATGAAATGCCAATTTATTCTAGACGCTGCTATGAATCTTCAACAATAAACCGAAGGATGAATGGTTAAAAGTATTATCACTGATACACTATAAAACAGTGGAGGTATGAATTCACTTTATTTTGCAAATAGTGTATATTTATTTTTGCATTTGTTTTATCATTTCTAAATCATAAAAGACCTAGATAGTAAACCTTAGCAAACCAAAGTTTCCAAGGCTAACTTAGTCAAATTGAGTAAGTGAAGAAATATTTAGCATCTTTAGACTCTTATAACCAAAAATTTAGCAACAAGCATATACAAGACTAGTACTTTCATACTTGAAGTTAATCCAAGAAAGCCCGATTCATCAAGAATAATAATCCCAATACTAGTTGACAAGTATTATTTGATAAATAAAACTAAGATAGATAAATCTAATCCACGTGATGCTATTAGCTCCAAACATATGTCAAGCTTATAAACCTAGACAAATTCTCAATTATCAAAAAAATTTATCAAACGAAGAATAGACACTACAGTCAATTTCTCAAGTAATAAATACAAAGATTGGCATATTGTTTAATATAGTTTTGATACAAGATACTCTTACAAGATTCATTTCAAGTTCGAGTATTAATTTCTCAAATATAAAAATTTGTTCAAGGCTAAGATTTCTTTGAATCAATTTCAAGATTTAAAATTTACAAGACTAGATTTGAAAACAAATATATCAATCTACCTATGAGTAGTTTAAGCTAACAAGATAAAAACTGAAGTGAATCTCTTACCATGATTTTTTTTAGCACCTCAAGATTGATGACCAACTATAAAAATTTCTCAAGTTGAAAGTTTTCAAGAAGTAATAATTTAGTTATTCCTTAACTTTGAGATAGAGGAAATTTGTGTCAAAATTCAAGTTTCAGAGAAAACTGGCCACTCCATTTCACACTTCTATTCTAAAGAAGTGATATATGGAGTTAATCAATATGTGACATTAGATTGATCTCATATAGATACACCAGACACATTTATGTCTTCTATCTTGTACCATCTTATGTGTGTATGTGGAATATGCCTTTGTGGTATGGGACACTTAGACTTGTTTCACATACGTTCATTTTATTGCCTTGTTCAATATTTACATTATGTGTTTATCAAAGTTGCCACACCAATCAAGAAGCCATCCTCTCATGGATTTACAAAACTCAGGATAGTTGCAACCCAAGCAAGAGGGATATTACGGAAACCACTCTTGAGTTATTGAGAATTACATTTCTTTATTTTATATCAAGAATGCCCATGTGTGCCATGCCAGTGGGTGGATACGTGTGATTTGATATTATGGCTGCCTATTTCTCATGATAGCATTGGGATTAATTGATGTGATTTCAATTTATTATTGATGCCTATTATGGCTGCCTATTTCTCATGATAGCATTGGGATTAATTGATGTGATTTCAATTTATTATTTAACTAACATGGATCATGTCTAAGAGTATAGTAGGTAGTGAGATGTGCGAGGGTACCGACTTAGGTGTCACTATACAAGGTTATCGATTAAGGTGTTGTACGGATGCTGGACTGAATGCTAGTGTGAAGAAAGGCGAGAATGCCTTAGCGTCCCATTAGGAATTGTTTGGGGTCTTCTTGGGCCCTTTTATTTGGACACTTAGTGAAATGCTTAAAATGCTAATCAAGCTTTGACCAAGCTAGTGGCCTAGGCCTGAAAATGCATTTTTCCTTTTCTACAAAAAAGAAAATAGGCCAAAAGGTGATCTAATCATTAGATCTTCTGTCCTTGGGAAGGAATATGGACCTAACTGCCTTTTTGTCTTGTAGTGAAGTACTTTCACAAAGAATGTTTGAAAATTTTTGTCACTTTGTTCCCTCCCTTTTTGGAGGTGCTGCAGATCCCACTCTCTCTCTACACTCTCTCTCTAAAATGCGTTTAGGGTGTTTTACTTGGGTAAGGGCTTCTTTTTCTCTCTCTAGGAGCCATGGCCTGCAGATCTGGACCTCCTACTCCATCATCCTCTCCACCAGCTCTCATGGAAGAGCTCACCATCCCCTCTTGTGAAGGTACAGATCTACACATCCTTGCAAGCTGAAGCTCTCCATCTCCATCACTAGCAAGCTCTCCATATCTATCATCCTCTCCACCAGCTCTCATGGAAGAGCTCACCATCCCCTCCTGTGAAGGTACAGATCTACACATCCTTGCAAGCTGAAGCTCTCCATCTCCATCACTAGCAAGCTCTCCATATCTATCTCCTCAAGGCCTCCATTTCCATCTCTGTATCCATCTACATCTCCTCCACCAGCTCTTATGGAAGAGCTCACCATCCCCTCCTGTGAAGGCACAGATCTACACATCCTTGCAAGCTGAAGCTCACCATCCCCTCCTGTGAATGTACAGATCTACACATCCTTGCAAGCTGAAGCTCTCCATCTCCATCACTAGCAAGCTCTCCATATCTATCTCCTCAAGGCCTCCATTTCCATCTCTGTATCCATCTGCATCTCCTCCACCTCCATCTCCATCACCATCTCCATCTTCATCTCCTCCATCACCATCCACATTTCCATCCTCCACCTGCATTCTCCATCTCCATCATCTCCATCACCATCCACATTTCCATCTCTGTATCCATCATCTCCTCCATCTCCATTTGCTAGGTACAATGGCTCTACGGGACATCACCAACAAGCAATCAAAGTTTCACTTGCACGTGGACTTAGATGAGGAGTATGCCACAATGCGAAGTAATCGAACGAAGGGATGTATTCCTGCTGAGGTGCTACGACTTCAAGGTGCAAAAGCCATTGATCTTTGGACTGATGGAAGCATTTATCCCCTTGATCCACAGACTGGTGCACCTCCCCCTTTTCGTAATATCACGCAGGTCGTACGCTTCTTGGGTGATGGTTATAATGGTTTCTTAGGGTACTATCAGAGGCTCTATTCTTTGTACTTGCAGGAACTCTCAAATCAAAATCACCTCAGGAAGCTTCTAAAATTATGCAAGGCGGAAAAGGAAGAATGTGCGTCAACTTTCATGGCCACAAAGGAACATATGCTGGCTCGAGTCAAGGATCTAGAGAAGGAGGATGCAGAGTAGAAGATGAAGCTTGATGAAGGTGTGGAAAGCAAGGATCGAGCTATAGAGAACTATCTCCATCTTCGAAACTCAACTCGGAACCTTCGCCAATGTGTCGATCATTTCACTCACCTCCCCATGGGATATAATGCAAGGCAACGAAAGCGTAAGCCTCTGAGTCTTCTTTCCAAAGATGGGGGGACTCGCAAGCGACTTGTGCGTCAAACAAGGTAATCACAGCTTCAAAACTAGCATTACATTCCTTTTTCATATAGTTATGTCATTGACTCTGAACTATGTGATGTCCAGGGAATGTGCTAAAGCAATATTAGGTTGTTCCAATACTCAGGATTCTATCCTTGAGCACATTATTCCAGAGCAGAAAGTAATCAATATGATAACCAATCCAGTAAATGGTGCGTTGCGTGACAGGATTCAAAAGTATTTTCTCAAGGAATTCGAGCAAATTGTCAGTCCCGTTGACATGCTCACTGTGTGCGACACAGCAGGTATCAGTGATGATAAGGGATACAGGGCTTTGTATACTTGCATCACAGCACGTCTACGAGGCAAAGGAATGACATGATCTATACTTCCAACACCATACAGTATAGTTATGGCAAGGAAGTCAGCAAACAACAATATTGCCGACTTGCTAGGCCAATGTCAAATTCAAAAGATTTTGCTTACAACAAGTTTAACAATGTTTACGTCGAGGTGGAGGCGCTTCAACGAGCTATGATTCAGTTTTATGATATGACATTAGAGGAGACGGATGGAAAGGCTATATTTGTCCTCAAATTGGATGAATGTCAGGTTGTAAAGGGCCAAAGGGTGGAACGTACAAGTCTAACACTCATGAGCAGGGCATTGAAGCGAAAGAGCTTAGATGGCGAAGATGAAACAGGTGATGCGGAGAATAACTTGCACACAAAGCGACGCAAGCAAGATTACTTTGGAGTGCAGTCTGAGAAGAACATATGGTGGCAGGCGGCATGGACCCTTCCGCACGAGGACCATGACAGTCTGAGGTGGTACTTCACCCGTATAGGTATTCAAGGAGTGATACACAGGCAATCAAATGGTGAAGTCTTGCATGTGCCTGGCACCACTGGTGACTTTGAAATAGAGTGGCACCTTGGTGGTGATCTCAAGACCCTCAAATGCATGTTGGGAACTAAAAGCGGTGCTAACACTTTATTTCCATGCATCTTTTGTTGTCATCCAAGGATGCCAAGTGTTGCAGTGGGGAAGGCCAAACAAGCAACCAAGGTGAAAGGTTCTAAGCAAGCAAGTGCAAAGGGATCAAATCAATTACAAAAAGGGAAGGGTATGCACGTCTGGCTCAATGGAATTATGAGCTGCAATCAAAGCAAGGCACCATCTCGCACAGAGGAGGATGCTACTTGGAACCCTATTCTTTCAATTCCACTGTCACGAGTACATGTGTGTACCTTGCATGCAAGACTTAGAATTCTGGACAAATTGTTGATGCTCCACATCAATTATGCTTGGAACATGGAGCCAGAGTCACGGCGAGAACAGTGCATCCAAGAGCTTGAAGTTGTTTTATCATCCGTGGGGCTTCACGTAGGTGCTGTCACCCTCTCTAAGGATCGCAAAAACCCATCAAGTACCCAAGATAACCCTAATAAGATATGTATGGGTGGTGCAAAAGCAAGACACCTGCTCTCAAACTATGGTGAGGCTCAAAGCCATACACATTTTGAATTATGGAAGCAGATTTGTGATGTAACAACCTATCGAGGCAATGAGGCGACACTAGGATTGAAGCGTGCACATGTGTGGGAAGCTTGTGATGAGATGATGAGGCTTCTTGAGCGCCCATATCTTGATGAAGCAGAGATAGCTACATTCAAGACTTCGATTGACAGATTCACAGAAGAAATGATCGATGCTTGGGGGGAAACTCATATAACACACTACATGCATATTCTCTATGCACACAGTTCCTTCTTTCTAGATGAATATGGGTCTCTTGCATTCTGGAGCAACCAAGGCATGGAACGATCACATTACCAAGCCAAGGCGGCCTATTTTAAGAACACGGGTCATGGCGGTGGCAAGGTTCGCAACAATGCGTTTCAGGAAATGTTCAATTGGTTTTACCGTGCACTTACTGGGAGAAAGGCCCAAAAGCGAGCCGGAAATTTGTCTTTGAGGCGCAAAATCATGAAGGTGGTAGGTGCAAGGCGAAAGAGGAGGGTGCAATGCATCAATGGCACGTGAAAGAGTGAGGCAATGGCACAATGGTCGACTAAGAAATGGCCGCGTGTGGTTACCCACCCAATAATTCTTGTTCGCCACTTTTTGGCGCGTTCATTGTAAATTGACTTTTTGTAATTTTGGCCCCCTATAAATATCAAAGTGAGTTTTATTGTCATTTTTAAAAGTCTTGACTTGTGAGCTCTCTCTCTCTCTCTCTCTCTTTCTCTCCCCTTGACTCTCTCACGCTCTCTCTCTCTCTCTCTCTCTCTCTCTCTCTCTCTCTCTCTCTCTTGCTCGTGCACTAATATCTCATGCACATGGAGCCCCCAAATGATCCTCCCTCCAATACTACGCAGGATGACATTTTCAAAGACCTTGGGCCCTTACCGGTGGCACAGAGAACTGAAATCCCAAACATTTACCCACAAGCCCAAATGGATCTGGAAGCTGAGCGTGTGAGGCTTGAGAGAGAGGGCCAAGAAGCCCAAGAACGCCAAGAAGCGGAGAGATTACAGAAAGAAGCAGAGGACATGGAGGCAGCTAAGAGAGCAAGAAAAGAAGCCGAAGAGACCGTCAGAACACAGGAGGAGGATGAGGCAGCAAAGAAAGCACAGGAGGATGAGGCTGCCAAGAAGGCAAAAGAAGACGAGGCAGTTAGGAAGGCGGAGGCAGATAAGAAGGCTGCAGAAGAAGCTCATGCCGCTGTGCAAGCAACGAGAGAAGATTAGCATTCTTTGCTCTGCGGAGGAGGATTGGCTTAACAGACAAGCTCGCGGATTGGTTGCTGACCTGCGAATGGCCGGATACGAAGATGACACAATTTTGGAAGCGGCTATACAAGGTCTTCGAGCAGAATATACAAAGAGGAGAAATGAAGACACAGTAGAAAGGGAGCACCTACCACACTGAGGAAGTAGAAAATAAGAGACAGAAGCTTGAACGAGAAGCCAGGGTAGCAAACGCACGGAGGCTTCGTGAGGAAAAAGAAAGGAAAGATGAAGAGGAGCGAGTAAGGAAGGAGGTAGAGCAGAGAGCAGCTCAGAAGACTCCATCTGCAAAGGCAAAGAAAACTCCAACACCTGCAAAGGCTAAGAAGGGGAAAACCATTCCTAAATGCACAAAACCCCCTTCTTCCGATAACTTCCAAGAGCAGCGACTAAAGTTTAAAAATGACACGCCAGCTTGGACTCGCCATGCACAAGCACCACCGCCCCCAACAACACAGAAGAAGCAAAGGTGGAGACCAGGGACAGTTGCCCTTAGAGAAATTCGCAAATATCAGAAGAGCTGCACACTAATTATTCCAAAGGCACCTTTTGTGCGTCTTGTCAAAGAGATTATCCTCGACCAGCGTCGGGATGTCAATCGTGTGCAAGTGGCGGCACTAGGTGCTCTGCAACAAGGTGCCAAGGATATTTTGGTTTCGCTTTTCCAAGATGCGGTTTTGTGCATGGTGCATGCAAAACGTGTCACTCTGAAGCCATTTGATCTTCGTCTAGCTAGGCGTATCCGTGGAGACGACGCTCTCTTTCACTAGATAGGAGAAGCCTTTGTAATGCAACAAATCCGTGTTTTGTAATCTCAATTCGATTAATGAAAAACCATGTCTATTTTCAAAAAAGTTGTTTTCTATTGCAAGTGATTGTCGTCTTGTCAAGGTAATTGTAGTCTTTTGCATGTAATTGCTGTTGCTACGTACATTCGACCTCATGTGAACGCTCGTCTGCCACCACCCATTCGACTTTGGCTCGACTCGACGGGCCGATTTCTCCTGCGTATGGCCCCAAAAGGGTAGATCAGATGTGCGGGGTGCGCCGGGGCCGACGGGGGGGGGGGGGGGGGGGGGCGGTGGTCGCGCTGTGGAACTTGTGTGCCACGGAGCGAATTTAGCCTGTTTGACCACCCGCACATCTGATCTACCCTTTTGGGGCCATACGCAGGAGAAATCGGCCCGTCTCGAGTCGAGCCAAAGTCGAACGGGTGGTGGCAAACGAGCGTTCACAAAAATTGATTGAAACATCATGACACAACACGACAACAACATATAAACACATCAAAAAGATAAAACTTAAAATCAGCTTGACAAACATCTTGATGTCATTAATTGTTTGATTTTCACAAAAGGCAAATGAGTACATTGGATCTAGCCAACTCGCTTGATGAGCTTGGTGAAAGCCTCGTGGGTGAGAGTCTTTACCGATGGTTTGTCACCAATGCGTTCGGCTATCTCTTTGGCATCAGTGATGCCTTGTCCAAGGCTAAGGCCACAAAATCCTAGGAAAGACCCCGCACTTTTATCACCAAAGCTATAGATAGCTGCTTCCCTATTTACAAGAATACATTTACGCGCATTTTGGGCTATAGGGGCTTCAGACAAGATGGCGCTTAGGGCTCTACACTTCAAAAATTCAGCTTGCGCGTCATTTGAAAAGTCGTTGTGAATCACGCAAAGCATCTCGGCATTGAAGCTTGGGATGTAGTGCCATAGCGCAGCATTTTTCCCCTCCACCTCCTTTCGTGCTCCACCCTTTCGGCTTGCGAACCAATCCATTTCTCTTGCGGTCTACAAAGTAGATAGAATAATGAGTTGACTTCAAAAAATTACAAATTAAGAGGGAAGAAATTGGGTGTACTACCTCAGTGGCATCATCATGATCCGCAAGGTCTGCATCACTAATATTGATGCTCCTGAGGCTGACAGAATCCGAAATGGCAAGCGGCTTGTGAGGGGCAAAGCTAGTTTCTGGCACACTCTCGTAGAAATCCTTGCACTGGGATATTTGTACAAGAGTCTCTGCCACAAGGGACTCTATTGAGGCTTGATTTTCTGGGAGCGCAAGCACCTTTGTGACATCTGCGGAACTAAAGTCAATGCGGATGTCATCATCTTTGGATGGCTGTTGTGTGTCTCGCATGCCCGCGTACATAGCAATGACTGAGAGAGTTTCATCCTGGTGCAGCCCGAGGACATGGGCAATGTCATCCAAAAATAAGAACTCTACACCTTCTACTATGATGGGGTGTAGACTTCGCACTTCGAGCTCTGGAACTTCATTCATGACATCGTCCCCTTCGATGTCCCGTTTCACAGCCTCAGCTTGCGGCTCTTCCGCCAGAGTCACAAGTGCAAGAGATGCTTCTTGCACTGGGGTGACAATCTCCTCCTTTGGGTCAGCTTTCTTGATCAAGAGATAAGGTGTGGCTTTCTTTGGAGGAGTGGCCTTCCTCTTTCCCTTGCTTTTCTCTGTTCCCTCTAAGATCAAGAGGGCAAGAGTCATGTCCCACCTCAAAAAACTTGTGCCGATGTTGCCCATTCCAAGACCTACCAGGTTATCTTCTTCCTCCTCCCTTAGATATGTGCTACTAAGGCCTTTGAGGAATCTTGCAAGCCTGAACCTGAAATTTTTGTCCGCTTTGTAGGTATGCTTGTTGATAAGATCCACAGGCACCCAAGTCCCCTCCTCGTCTTCAAAGTTGACACAATATTTAGCCATGTATGTGTCCATGTAGCTAGTGAACGCCCCAAACACGTCATTATGGAGTTCGACGGTGCCTTCCATGTCAATAGATGTCTGAAAGATGGGTGCAGGCTTCTCGATCAAGTGACCGAGGTCAAGCTTGTGCAATTGAGATAGGAGAGCTTGGGCGAGGGATGGCCATGCTTGAGTAGCGAAGAAGGCGAGGGGACCGCAAAGATGCCAAGAGTGAGGAGATGAACCCAAAGTGGCCAAAAGTGACTTATAAAGGAGTCTTTAAAACTTTTTTATGTTTAAAAATTCACTTAAAACCTCCAAAAAAATAAAAACACGCGACATAACTTAAAAGTGCACAAAATTGAACGCAAATTGCGAGTAGCCAAAATTGTTTTGAATTAATCTCTCAAAATCTATTACATAGCTTGCTTGATATGGATACATCTAGGGAAGGGAATGCTTTTACAAAAGTAAGATGCCTCTTTTCTCTTACGTAGAGGTGTGTTATCAATCACAAATGAAAAGTCACCTTTCAGTGCAAACCTAAGGCCTAAGTACTCCCTTAGGTTCGCCATATTCCAATCAGCATTTACTACGATATCCCACACATCAGCTTGCATGCTAACATGTACATCAAGCTGTTCTGCATCGTTGATGTCCGAATCGAGTGCTTGCCATTCGCCTCCAGTCAGCTTCCAACGTCTGTAAGGAAAGATAATAGAGAGTTGTTGCTTTCCAAGCTGGTACTGAACGACCATCTTCTCCGACACCACCATGCACTTTATCTTGTCACCTTGATGTTGAATAACCTTCAAATCCCACGAAGGTGGCAGAAAGGCACTCATTGTTGTGCCTCCCTTTGCAATCCACATTGTAGGAGTATGGTGAACATCAGCCTCCTTGAACAAAGACACAAACAAATGTAAAGGCATGAAGAATGTGAGAGTCACACGATGTGACCCATAGGTGCACTTCATTGCATTTGTTCTCTCGACATTTTTTTTAACACAACTAAGGATAGTTGTTTCCTCAAACGAGAGGACTATTACAGGTATATATTTTATCATATTTTTGATGAATTAATAATCATAGAAAAATATGCTTAATTTAATTTGTACAAAATTCAGCTTGATGGAATGTGCAAATGTACACAAGATTATTATATGTGTAAATGTGCACAAAGCTGTTTGCAATTATATTTGGGCAAAGGTTTCTATATCTATAAACCTTAAGAGATTTCATATGGTTAATAATATGTAAAGCAATACCCCTTAAGTGGGAAAAGCAAGCCCAATTTGTATGCACATCTATTCTTAGCTCCTTGGGCTATTTTTGTGAATAAAATTCTCTAAATACTCAAGTCGTGGAAGGGAGAGCTACACACTTGAGGGGAGAGATTGCACCCAATCTTGTTTTTTTGTGTGGTACTCTCTATTCTTTACTCTTTTACTCTTGATGGTGATGTTATTCTATTTATCTTGCCTTGTGTTATGCCATGTTATTTTAATTCAAGTCTTTGTTTCAATTTTGAAGTAATTTGTGAGTTTTTAAATTATATCTTCAAGAAGTACAAAAGGGTCCCGTGACATAGTCCATAGCATCTAAACAACACTCATTGAAACTTGTGTGTTTCTTAGCATAGAGATGTACGTGCAATGTTTTGTTTCTGAGGCCCTCGAGGAAGATAGAAATCAATCTCCCCTAGCTTGGCTTCTCTTCGTTTAGGCATCTAGTAATGTATTGCTTCAGTCTGTAGCACAATCTCGTACTGACTCGTAATCCCTCTACTTAAAAGCATAGATTTCTGCCATAGCGTTGTGTTTAATGCCCATCTTAGAGAATGCGACAATGAAATCCTTTTTTGACCTCTGTAGAGACACTTTCACACTTAGCTTCAATGTCTGAAACCATGACAAAGCCTTACTCTCTAGAGTCAAACCAAACCCTTCTATTTGCGTGTGTGAATCTAAGACTTGCTTAGCATGCACAGCTTGTCTAAAGGAAACGATGTGGTCATAAGGATCACCCGACCCGTCGTACTTCTTCACTAACTTTTGGAGTGTGGATAGTCTTATCCTACGAGTGTACTCATCATCATGTCTCTTTGTAGTATCCCTACTTCTTGTTCTATGGGTTTCTTCCCTGTATTCTATTGGTTTTGGAATGCTATCACTAGCTCTTAATCCACTTCCGCAACTCATTCTTCCATCATAGCCTCTTGGCTCTGGTACGTAGGTGTGGCTTGGTTTAGGGACTTCAAAAGGATTGACACCATAATCTATAGGTGGTTCTCCTAATGTCGTCTTTGTGGATGTTGTAGGCTTGTCCATTTCAAAGTTCACTGTTTTAGGGGGTTGTGTTTCACTGAAGAAATTAGTGTCATCTGATTTAGTAGTGGCCTTGGGAGAGGCTACTCCTACTATGTATGATCCTCTAAAAGTAAAGTTTCTTAAGACTGTTCGATCAGGGCATGTGTACATGTTTCCCCAATCATCATGGTAGTGAACTTCCGTGTTTGTGGGACTCACATATACAGGGTATTTTCCATGGGTAAGTCTACTCCCGGTTTTGCTGGAGTCATGTAATACATGTGTAAATGGTCCCTATACAATACCATGAATGGGTCATCAGTGAGAATTTTGTGCACTCGAATTTTATGTTCAAGTATGATTTTCGTGCGTCTTATCAAATCCAGGTAGTAAATCATCAAAAGTAGAAGGTGGCATACCTGTCCTTTCTTGTTCCATGGCTGGTGTTTCAATTGAGGTACCTTGACGCACATTGAACTCGGCCTCATTCTTTGCATGACCTTTTGGAATCGGAAACCCCAACTTGTCGGTATACTCAGGATCCAACGTAAGAGTGTAGAGTGCTCCATCTTGTCCCACATATTAGTTCTCTTGGTAGTTCACCCATGGGTAGGGTTGTAATGGGGTTGGATGGTCCTCCACCTTGGCAAGATATCATGATAAATATTAGTGCCATAAGCATTGGTATTTACATATGTTATCATTACATTATACTCAATGCCTAGTGCAGGTGCTCTAAATTCATTTAATGTTTCTTTCCCTAAGTTAAAACCTAAAGTTCCAGCTTGCATATCTTGGGGTTGAGCTTGTCCCAAGTTTTCCAGATTAGCGAAGTCTCCTGTAGACATCTCGCTTCCCATCGTTGGCAGGAGTTTTCTTCACAAATGCTTTCTAGGTCGCTAGTTGATTGGGTCCCACTCCCAAGAGTTGGAACTCTAGAGGCAGCATCAGATCTTGGGAAAGGACCCAAGGCTCTTTCGGACCTTAAATGCATAAGCCTTAAAGTGTAATATGGTGGTTGCTTTTTATCTTTGTGTTGTGTATGCAGAATGTTGACTACGGGTTCCTTTTTATGCTTGGTTTTAGTTCTCATATGAATCTTTAGATTTCTTTTTGTCCTTTGTGCAAACTTTAAATGAGTCAAAATTTGTCAAATTTTTGGGAATTCGAGACCACCCGAACTTCTAGTTGAAAAACGGAGGTCTTCTGGTCAATTTTTAGACAACCTGATTTTTATGATGGCCATAGGCTTGGTAAAAGTTATTTGCTGTGGAAATTTGTAGAGGAGCTTGCGTCCTCCAAACCGATAAAAAAAGTTTTAAATTTGGACTCCCGGTGAGAAAGTTGTGCATGTTTTAGTGAAATCAAAATTTTAACAGATGAATGCAGTTGTGTTTAAGTTCTTTTTGATGCTTTCCCAACCTTGTTTTGGTCTTTTTATACCCCTAGTACCTTGGTAATGCAAGGATTGTATACCCTTGGACCCCTGTGGTTTGGTCTGATTACTGTATAACTGTTTGGCTATTCTCTGTTGACCATATCGATAGTTTAAAACTGTGATATTTCTGCTTGAATGCAGTGTATATAGTGTATAATTGCAATCAAAAACCAATTGCAAGTCCCTGTGCTAGCCTAAAATCACCATATCGCGACAGTTTAGTCCAAGTGTTCAAAATTCAGAGAAATTTCATGAGGAGGCTAATCTGAGACCATGCAGTCCAAATGACTAACTCTGAACCCAAAAATAGCTCTTTTCCCAACTGTCGATATGGTAACCAGAGCGTAGATTTTGGACTGTTTTTGACCCCAATTAACCAAAAATTCAGCCGCGCGGGCCTCGGCAATGCCGAATACCAATAATGTAAAGTTTGTGCCCTTTTGGGGCACTTTACCACTCCTGCACTTGTGTACCTATTCCTACAAATGATAGACCATTATGTCAACAAGCATACCGCACACAACCACACACATGATTTCTACCTAACCTACTCCTAATGCTTTAAATGAACTTGCAAATAAAGAGAGTATGCGGCAGTAAACTCAACCTCCTTTAATGATAATGATAATGTGAAATGGGTTCTTCACACACCATTAATCACTCAATCTTTACTCACCTAATCTCGGCTTGAGGTCACAGACCCAATGCCCGTGCTTAAACCTAATTAGCCTATGTGTGGCGCCCTTGGGATCACACACACAATGCCCACATCTGAACCCTATCCCAACGATTTTGCAACCGATTGGAGCTTACTTTATGGTGGGAAGTTAAACTGGCTAGCACTCAACTAGTGCAAGTTATCGCTCCTCCCCGACAACAGCGCTAATGGAGAACGGTGTTCCCTATCGTTGTTGATATGGTTAGCAAGAGCTATTCACCTATGTCATTCATAAGGTATTGCTACCAAATATCTAACCAAAGAGCTCTAACCCGACTAGTACACGGAGGTTTATCCTTGATGGGAGAGTTGCTTACCCCGATTAACCTACCCTTCTCAACCTACCATCTCAACCAGCACACAATGCAATCAATATAGATTCTAAACAATGAAAGCAATGCACATAAACATGCACACACTCACCTCTCAATCCCTATTCAATGCAATCAATCTATTCAATGAAAAGAGTAATGGGATCCATTGCATCCAATGGATCAACCTTCTTAAGCACACTTCTTAATCAACTTACTGTGTGCTCTACCACCCCCCGAATATATATATATATATACGTATGTATGTATGTGTGTGTGTGTGTGTGTGTGTGTGTCCATTTCTCTCTCTCTCTCTCTCTCTGTGTCCATTTTTGACACCTCTCTCTTTCGTTATGCATTGAGATCTACTCCTTCCCCTCTCTATTTCCCTATTTGTCTATGTTATCTCCAGGATTCTTTTTCTCTCTCTATTTTCACCCACAAAACAACACACAAGCAACTAAATCTCCCAGTTTGTTTTTTTTAAAGGGTGTAGGTGCTAGCACCAGAGTGCCACTTGGCACTTGCAGCTTAACTTTTTTCTTGTATTTGTGACATCTATTCCTCCCCCTCTCTCTTTCCCTATTTATCTAATCTCCATAATTGTGGTACATGCACCCAACTTTTTTCTTGCATTTTTGACATCTATTCCTC
This sequence comes from Cibotium barometz, assembly GCF_041138505.1. Lineage (NCBI taxonomy): Eukaryota > Viridiplantae > Streptophyta > Polypodiopsida > Cyatheales > Cibotiaceae > Cibotium > Cibotium barometz. Next base: position 22,088,193 of record NC_141075.1, on the reverse strand, counting down.
TCCATCTCTCTTTCCCTATTTATCTACCTTATCTCCATAATTTTCTTTCTCTATCTATTTTCCCCACAAAATAACACACGAGCAACTAAATCTCCCACTATTTTTTTTCAAGGTGTAGGTGCCACATGGCACGCCCAGCGTCACCCAACTTTTTTTATTTTTATTTTTGACATGTATTGCTCTCACACACACGTTTCCACCTCCAATTCTCTATTGCACACCTTTCTCTCGGTTCTCTATCTCTCTACCTTGCTCTCCCTCTCAATTCTCTCTCTCTCTCTCTCTCTCTCTCTCTCTCTCTCTCTCTCTCTCTCTCTCTCTCTCTCTCTCTATCCCTAGGTCTCCCTATCAATCATGTGGGGGATTAAAATAGAGAGACCAAGAGAATTATGGAGATAAGGAAGATAAATAGGGAAAGAGAGGGGAAGAGGAATAGATCTCTCTCTCTCTCACGTGCGCGCACACATATCTATCTATAAAAATCTACTCTCTCCCTCTATAGGTGTAGAGGAAATAATTATGTGTTGTGGGTGCATCATAAAAGTGGTTTAAAAAGGCTAAAAATGTTGTCGCTAGAGTGATGATGTGGCAAGGTAGGTGGAAAGTGCCCTTATGAAGGCTTCTTGTCTTATTAAAAAATTGTGGTGTTGACGGGATCGGAACCCACACCGCTAAATGTTCATTCATTTGCCTTAACCACAAGGGCCTATAGCTCTTTGTGATCTAGAACTTATGACGCTATTTATTATTCTTTCATGCTATTGTATCCAATTACCAAAAAAGATGTTCTCTCCCATAGGCAATGCCCACTTCCATTACTCCTCCCATATCAAATGGCTGCACATGACTACTCCTCAAGCCCTCCATAGCCCTTCATGTTCCTTCCACCAAAAATCTTCCCCATGCACACCACCACTCACATGGATTGTTCTCCTTCTCTCTCCATGCATGGATTGTTCTCCTTCTCTCTCCTTATTAACCATATGAAATCTCCTAAGGTTTATAGATATAGAAACCTTTGCCCAAATATAATTGCAAATAACTTTGTGCACATTTGCACATATAATAATCTTGTGCACATTTGCACATTCCATTAAGCTGAATTTTGCACAAATTAAATTAAGCATATTTTTCTATGATTATTAATTCATCAAAAATATGATAAAATATATACCTGTAACAGTCCTCTCGTTTGAGGAAGCAATTGTCCTCAATTGTGTAAAAAAAATGTTGAGAGAACAAGATTATGCTCATAGGTATTGATGTCATAACCTGCAAGGTAAACTCAGAGGTCCGAATATGGCTCAGAGGCACAAAGGCATGGCTCTCAGAGGTTCTTATGGAAATGGAATATCAACAAGAAAAAACTCATGAGACACCTAAATTGGTGATCGTCACACTGATTATCGAATGAATAATAATATGCACAAAGAGTCTAATACATGATTCACAAAAGAAAAATGATCATCATCTTCACACCACCCCTCAATCCACCAGCCATTAACGACACCTCAATCGGTACCCTCGTATAGTGTGATACCTCAATCGATACTCTCACACTTTTCATTGACTATACTCATAGACACTATCCACGTCAGTTAAATAATTAATTGAGCACATCAATTAATCCCAACGTCGTCTTAAGATATAGACAACCCCCCATAGGTATTCAAATAATAGCCACACACATGTTTGCTAGGCGTAAGTAACCTGGGTATCACCCCTCCATACAAACCAACTGAAATAAATAGTGGAGGCCCAAAAGCATGCTATATACGGACACCTCTGATAGACAGTTGCATAAACGCATGAGAGGATAGATTCATGATTGGTGTGGAAGACTAAATCTACACATAATGCATATGCAATGAACCAATCCAAATGAATGTATGTAAGAAGAGTCTAAGTGTCCCATACTACATAGGCGCGTTGTACATACACACATAGGATGGTAAAAGATAGAAGACATAAATGTGTCTGGAGTAAGTATATGAAACCAATCTGATGTCCTATACCACCATATTAATTCCATACATTACTACATAGGCGCGTTGTACATACACACATAGGATGGTAAAAGATAGAAGACATAAATGTGTTTGGAGTAAGTATATGAAACCAATCTGATGTCCTATACCACCATATTAATTCCATACATTACTTCCTTCATAATAGAAGTTTGAGGCGGAGTGGCCAGTTTCCTCTGAAACTTAAATTCCAACACAAATTTTCTCTATCTAGAAATTTTATTTAAGCTATTGAACTTGAACTAATATTAATGTTGAATCTATGGTTTATTAATCCGGGTTCTTAGATATTGGAAAGATATTATAAAAATACTTATGAAAAAGTTGTATAAAAGGAAGTGAATACACACATATACATCTCCATCATTGTGGTGTAATTGCAATAATCTGTCAAAAACAATATTAACACTCGAAAGAGATGCGAATTGTTATTACTTCTATAAATAGGGTATATAAAGTTATTTAAACAGAATCTTATGAGAAACTTAACATCTTATGGATATAAGGATAGGAAATACTAACCTTGAGAGCATGATTATTGTAAGGATAGAAATGAAAAACTTACTCGGATGGTATTTGAATTACTGTCTGAAAGATAAAACTTTCATAAAGATAATGGAAGAATTATTTACTAAGTGATGGAAAATAGTAACTTACTTGCAAGTGTCAGATGGTTTTGCTACAAGATACATTATTAAAAAGGACACAAATACCACAAGCATATGTGACATTTTTAATTTATTATGAAGATTAAAATTATAAAAAGTGGAGAAAAAGTTGATTATGGGCATAAAGATAAAGAGATACCAACAAGAGAAATTGAATACAAGAAATTGCACAATATTTACATCCTTCTAATGATGCAGGTATGGTCAAGTATTATGATTTTCTCAGGGGGTAATCTGGCTCTAGGGTAACGGAGTCGATTCATAAACTCTTCATCTATTATCGACGAATAATCTTCTATAGTATATCCACGTATAATGTCGATCCCCTCCAAGAGGTGACAAAAGCATATGTTTGGAGTAAAAATTGTGGTGTTTTCAATAGGCATGAAAATAAAACATTCTTCGTGGTGATCATGCGGCTAGATCTTTGACCATTCATCTTGTTGATTGTTGAATATCCATAGCAGTTGTTGAAAAATAGCATGATTTCGTTCAGATAAATATGCTAAGCGGGTGCATTGTGTCATGAGTCACATGAGCTCCGAAGGTGTATGAGGATCATGAGATGAGGAGCGAGTCATAATGCTATAATCATCATAAAAGAAAAAAAATTGACGTGAGGACTTGTTGAATGTAGTTGGTGCAATGTTGTATAATTAATTTTGGTTTTAGTGAGAGAGTCTTGAGGTTATGCACTATTATAATTTAAATACAATGATAAACTAATAACAATTTTAACAATCTAGATTGAAAGGAAGGAACACAATTGCTAGAGTCTGTAATTCAAGACCAAATAAATTTAAATACATCTTTGGTCTAGGGCCAAGGATGCTAGGAGCCCTGCTCAAACAATCTAAAAAGGGGAAAAGTATTCATGAGGTTTGTGATAGCTATATTATGTGGAATGCTGCCAAATAATTGGGTACGTGGATACGAATTTTAGAAACCATGTCGAAAAAGTATAGAATGTACAGCTTAGGTAAGGCGTCAAGAAAGGTATTATGGGTAACTGTCGTGATGTCGAAATCCACAACTTTTGTTGTTGAGTCCCAAACGATTCCTCGTACTTTACCCATAGTGTGATAGAAGTCTATCCCTCTCACAGAAGGGCCATGGGGGGGGGAGACTCATGGTCGATGAGTTTCTTGACTAAAAGATAGATATGCGGTCCAGATGTCTCTCTGAGGGCCAATAAGAGTGGTTGGGAGGGTTGTCCAACCATTTTATCCATGTTGATTTCAAGCCAAAGTAGTCAAACTTTACAAGACAAAGAAGCTTGTGAGCAAAGATATTTTATCTAAAATTCTAGAAAAGGGTCTCTTAAATACTTTCATAACATTCATTCAAGAAGAAAAATTTAAATAATTGAACAAGAAACATAATTTTAAACTACCCCTATTTATATGCTATATTGCTTTATTATTAAACAAAGTAAGGAGGCACTCAAAAATCGATAAGATGAAGAAAGAATAAAACATATAGATGGTCAGTATAATTGAATAAGGAATGAGGTGAGTTAAGGGATCTTGAGGTAAAGTTTATAAATGTTTTCTTTGCGAGAGTGATAAGCTGAATAGTTTGGTGAGGCTTCGCTAGACTACTTGTCTAACCCTACGATGGTTATTTTACAAGACTTCTCTTATCTTTTTCTTTAGGTCTATGAAAATCTTTGGTGTTACGAAAATATAAACTTCGTAATACCCTAAGATTTATATTTATATTGGTAGTAAGATTTTTGAAGCTTATAGTAATAAGCTTTCCCTAGACTTTTTTTTCTCTAAACTTTTTAGAATGATAATTAAAGCAATTAAAAGCTTTAATTTTTTTTAAAGTTTCAAGGTAGCACTATTAAAGGTTATAATAAGCAGCTAGTGTGTAACGGACATGAAGTCCTCATGTATATATATATATATATAAATATTAACCTTTAATTTCAACTGTGCCTCTCCATATTTGTGCACCCCACCGCCAACGGCTAACAATTAGCATGGGTTAATATATATATATATATAAATTAGCTTTGATTTTTAACCAAGGCTTAACTAGTCTCTAGGGACTTGAACAATGCGCAGCGTTGTTAAAAAAGAAAATCTAGCCATGCATCCTACCATCGACAGGAGAATCTATATATATATATATATATATATATATATATATAAGCTTGATTATTAAGCCTTTAAACAAAGCTTATAAAGCTTTCAAAATGTAGCTTCTCTATATTAAAAAAAAAGAACCCGCCTCACCAAAGTGCTAGAGAACGGCCAGTGCAATTTCGTAGGGAAGCAAATCAACTAGGTCACCCTTGCCTTGAATTGGAGGGAGAGAATTAATATTTACTCCTAATTAATCTCTAATTAATCCAATTATGGCTGTGAGAAAAATGATTTGATTTTTAAACCGTAAATTAATTTGAGAAACTCCTAGATCCATCTATTATAGAAATCAGACACCTGCCCTCTATGCTCTTTTCCTTACTGATTTGATCAGTACAGACATATTAGAAAGAGGATTAGTTAGATTAAAGGTGGTTTTGTGATTTTTGTAAACCCACTAATGGTTTTCCACCTTGATTTACCATTTGGGCAATAGATGGATGGGGATTTGTTTCCAATAGTTAAAAACAAGTCTTCTTTCAACCATACATAAACATAAATATATTCTTCTAAATTAAAAAATTACCAAAATCACATGTGCCTTTGTCTCTTTCACCTCTTTGTTCACAAATCTTTGACCGGCTTCAAGAAGATTGAATTAAACCAAAGCTCTGATACCACAGTCACGGGATCCTTTTGTACGTCTTGAAGATATAATTTAAAAACTCACAAATTACATCACAATTGAAGCAAAGACTTGAATTAAAATAACATAGCATAACACAAGGAAAGATAAATAGAATAACATCACCATCAAGAGTAAAAGAGTAAAGGATAGAGAGTACCACACAGAAAAATAAGATTGGGTGCAATCTCCCCCCTCAAGTGTGTAGTTCACTTTGTGCACATTTGCACATATAATAATCTTGTGCACATTTGCACATTCCATTAAGCTGAATCCTGCATAAATTAAATTAAGCATGTTTTCTACGATTATTAATTCATAGAAAATATGATAAAATATATACCTGTAACAAACTATGATGACAATTTCGACGTCAAACATCTCAAGCTATGAGAGTCATCGAGATGAAAGGCTAAATTTAAGCAAAGGGTCAGATTATTCAAGCATTCCAAGTTCTAAGGATTACAACCCAGACCAAATAGCCGATTTATTGCTAAAAAAGATGGGACATATATATCATTCCTCTTACAAACCCTAACCTTACAATCAACCTCCTCCCAAAGGGCCATATCAGTGTGGATACTGTGGTGGGCTTCACAAAAGGGAAGACTGTAAAACGTTTGCACCCATATCTGGAAATGTACCTACCAAGAAGTGATGTAATTGGTGTAGGTAGAACTAACGAGTGTCACTCAAGAGTTTATTCACATAGCTAGGATGACGCGTGAGCAACCCACTAACACACCCATGAAGCAAATGGGACCCGCAGTGAATCCGGAAAGAAACATGTTACCACAAGAACAGTCGAGACCAGTGTTAGGAACCCAACCACTAGTTCTAGGCGCACTGCATCTTTTAGATATGTGGGAACTGATGAAGTAGAGATGGGGAGTTCTCAACCGTACTACACTGATGAGGATTATCCTTTCTTCGAACCCATAGTTGAGAATCACAGAGGCCCAAGTGCAGTCCCCCATGAATATGTCAATGATGCAAATTTGCTTATGTCATTAGGCCCAAGTCCAATTCCTAGGAATTCAGCATTAGGTAGGAAATACCCTCCGCAACAGGTAGGACCTTGTTTTGGTTGTAGTGGTGATCATTGGGCAAGAGATTGTCCCGATAGAAAAATGGCAACTGCTCCACCACCTAGAACAAGATTCCCTCCTGTTTAAAGGTATTGTCCAGGTTGCTGCAAAGAGCACTTTCCAAAGGATTGTTTGCTTAGACCGGGAGAAGACATATTAATGAAGGCGAAAACAAGCCTAAACTACGTAGAGGTTGTACCATCACCTACAACTTCTGAGATGGAAACCGAACATGTGCCATTGAGGGTGATAACTAGATCTCAAGCACAAAAGGACGTTCAAGTGCAGACAGATGACTCTGGAGAGAGTCTCCAACCTACAAAAGATAGACCCAAGACGAGAAAAGTGCAGACGAAACGCAGCAAAAAGTCATCAGATGGTAGGAGTGAGAGTGCCTAAGAAACGCTCTAAAAACCAACCAGAAACGGACCCAACCAAGCCAAAGGGAAAAGTATCAAATTTTTATGAGAGTTTAGGACGTTCGGTCTTGGTAGATAAAGTCTATGAACCACTGCAAGCAGCACTTAAGGCTTACAACAGTCGAATTGCAGTTGAGATTCCTAAAAAGTTACAGGAGTACCCTAACCCTCGTGAAGAGAAGATTAATCTGGCTATGCACCAGCAGATAATCAGGGAAACTCAAAGTATACTTGAGGGACCAGCTCCACTTGCTTTGTCGAAAGGACCAGTCTCTTTGAAACCAAATCTGGAAACGATACTAGAATGTACGCCGAGCATTGAAAAAGGGGAGTGAGCCAATCGCTTTACCTCCATTTGATGAAGAACCCTTACCTGACGTAGAGCCAATAGGAGGATTAACAATGGCAGACTTTGGAGATGATATCCCTGAAGATGAAGAAGCCATGGCAAGAGAAATGCGGGAAGCATGCAATGCAGAAGCATACGGAGGAAATTGAATCTTCGGATAAATCTCCACCCGTCTCAATTATGAAAATGAATAGGCGAGCCTTTGAAGCTGATCATTTGTCATAACATGAAGATGCGAGGACTATAGCCTCAACTAGTTGATTAACACTTCGAACCATGCCCTCCTATCTTGGGGAGTATGAGAGACGATCATTTATCATGCCAGTGCCGTCTATGAGGAAACCAATATGCCAAGAGAAGAACACAGCGAATTTGCAAGCAATTCTCTCAACTCCAATGACTTGTACATTAATGCCTCTCACAGAGCTGTTGAAACACAAGCCGGAGTTATGGATGAATGTCGCAGCCTGTCTTACTGAGCAAGGAGTATGGGCAAACAGATATAATTTGAGAGATCTACTGAAGGCTAGGCCTCAAGAGTCTAAGCATCAGCAGACCACTCCCATTCTACTCGATAGAGTGGGCAAGTATAGTGAGGATGATAAGGGCAATACGACTCTACCAATGGAAATAAACAAAGTCATCTCAATAGCTATTTTAGATCGCGGTGCCAGAGTAAGTATAGCCACCAAATCAATCTGGGAACTGTGGGGAAAGCCTGCCATTAAACAAATAAGAATGAACCTACACCTAGTGGATGGCAGCTTAGAGAACCCTATTGGACTGCTTGAGAATGTCCTTTTCAAGTCCTGTGGCATCGACTATGAACATACATTTGCCATAGTTGACTTTGGTCAGAACACAGAACACAGTGATTTTGGGGAGACCCTTCATGAGGCAATTTCAAATGATTCAAGACTAGGGATACAATTACTTGTTCCTCAGACATAAAGGTGTTATCATAAGGGCAAACCTCAAGAATCACGCATACAGGGATGTCACTCATTCTCCTATTGAAGAGTTCAATTTGGCTTCATCAGAGGAGTCAAAGAAAATTCTATCGAAAGGAAGAGCAGACCTATGGATCTGTGGTGCTTTATGTAAGAGTGGTAAGCCTGACGGATCGGAGTGGGCAACAAGTGTAATGGATGAGGCGTATGTACCATTACCCTTTCCTAAACATCTTATGTCCTTTTTATTTTGGATATTTGCGCTCTACCACAACCTACTCAATTCTGTGATCCGGACAGTTGTAACATTATTCCCATATGTATGATCCAGCCAATCATAGGAAGTGAACAAAATCGAGAGCAGTATTACGAAGCCAACGAGACTTTGTTGTATGGTGACATATGGTCTCAGTCTGAGAACTGTCTTCGAATGACTACGAAACGGATGATGAGGGTGATGATGATGGATGCTTGGACCCCTCTGATGATGGATGCTTGGACCCCTTTGATGCAGTAGATTCAGACGATGATGACATAGTCCCCCAAGAAGAACTTGAGAAAGTACGCTTATTACCGCACGAGAAGAGGTCTTGCTCGATGTTCCCCGTGATAAACCGAAACGCAAGTTTTGCAAGAGTCATAGGAAATTTCGTAAGCAAGCGGTGCTAGAGAAAAAGCAACAAAAGATGAAAGAGTTAGAGGACATAGACAAAGAACACTAAAGCAAGAAGTCAAATGGCGTTATGCATTCCAATTGGTGCAAAACCTTCAAGAGAAAACGAATGAGAATCCCAAGAAGAAAAAGCGTAAACCTAAACCCTCGTCTCTAAATCCCACGGTGCCTTTAAGAGGCACCTCAAGTGAGATCGATGGCTGAGGTAAGCGCACAGATCTCGGCCGTCGGATCAAAAGCGTACAAAAACTAAACTAGGGATAAAAACTAAACTAGGGATGAGGGTGGCGGCTAGGAAAAGGACGTGGATCATAGATTCGGGAGGTCGTGGTGATCAAAAGGTCGCACAGATCTCGGCCGTCGGATCAAAAGCGTACAAAAACTAAACTAGGGATAAAAACTAAACTAGGGATGAGGGTGGCGGCTGGGAAAAGGAAGCGGATCATAGATTCGGGAGGTCGTGGTAATCATTTGCATTGGGTTTATAGATTTTTGAATCTTAATCATTTTTCAACATTTTCTTCTTTTAAGAAATCTAATGGTTGCATGTAGTGGTCAATTAATAAGGTTTGAACGTCTTCCCAAGGTAAACTACGAAAAAAAGTAAACTAGGACACGTAAGAAATATGCAAGATTTTCATTGTCATTCAAAAATGCCCGCTTCCACCTTGTCATATGTTGCTTCCACCACCTTTTTTACTCAAAGAAGATTGCTATTGACTAAACATTGAAGGTAATTTGCTCTCTCTTTCCTTTGTCTCTAAATCACACAGTCTATTTGATATGTGATAGAAAAATCAAAAAACAAGGTCTGCGCAGTAAACTAGAAAAACTAGGGAAAGTAGGATTGTGTAGTAAACTAGGACTGTGAGCAAACTACGACGGTCAAAGGGATAAATGAATAGCATTATATTAAGAAATTTTTTCCCTTTTTAAAACATAATAACTTTCTAAATATGTCCATGTGTGTGTAGGATGAGCTTGTGGATTAAAGATCCTAGGATTGAAGATGGCCCAAGTGAGCAAACTACGATCGAAGAATACTTGGTGCCTGATACAAGTAGCCAAGAATCTAGTGAGAGTCAAGAAGAGGATGGTTTCTTTGCACAAAGAGTTGAAAGCAAAGAAATTGAAGAAAGTGCCAAAGAGTCACTTAATCCACTGCTTTATCTATCGCCTATATATTTCTCCTTTGATAGGAGACATTATGATGTGATGGTCAGTGTTATTCAAGGGGATTTGTCGATGACCATTGAGAGTCTTAAGACTTTCAATTCTAGAGGAATCCTTGATCTGAAGAAATGGAGGCGAATGAAGGAAAACCTTTGCTTGGATCAAAATCAAGATGGCTCCCTTGTGCTTTGCTTAAAGTCATTTCCAAATTTAAGGATATCATGCATAGACGAATGGGAAAATATTGTCATAACATGTCATAATATATTGGAGTGTGGAGATCATAGAGGGATAAAGGAAACCCTTGAAACCATTAAAGAAACATGGTGTGTTGACATTCGTCAACATGGAATACCTATTTCTTATGTAAAGGACTTCATTAATTCTTGTGCTTGCAAAAACATGGTAAAAGGAGTTGATAGAGATTCTATTCCACGTTGGCTTCACAAGAACCCAAAAAGAGAACCCACGACCATTTTGAATATTGATAGCTCTAATGTGGAGAGGCATTTGATAGAGATAATGATAGAGCACAAAGTGAGGCTTGTGAAAGTTCGCTCAACAAAAAACCAAGGGTCATCAAAGAGGGTTGTTGATTACTTTTGCCATAGAGGTGGAGAACCTAGTCAAAAGGGGATACTAAGGAGATTGAGGACCTCAAAGAAGTGTCATTGTCCATTTAAGGTACAAGTGGAGTATTTGAATACAAAAGACAAAGCAATTATTTCATTATATGCTTCTCATAAGGGACATGTTCCTGGCACTCGAAATGATCTATATCATTTGCCACTCCATCCTATTGTCATTGGGGCGTTGTATAGAGGATTTGTTTGACATTGGTAGCTCTCGCCATGTAGCAAGGATGTCACTCTCAAAAGAGAGATTGCATATGGAGAAATCTTCAGACCTAGATCGCACGATCTTTAGGTTTTTCATGATTCCAAAAGAGGTCTCCATGTTGTCGTACCAAGTACGCAATCAAGGTAGCATTCTAATATACTCATTGACATTCTTGGTTTCTTTTCTATGTGATAATGAGGCATCACTTTCCTGAGTTATACAACTTTCTTCCCATTATTGACAATGCACGCAGCTTGGGAATGGTTTCTATGGATCACGAGATTTGTGTGAGACTTCTGCGAGCCCTTGTAATCAGATGGACATGAAAGAGGCCAACACAAGTGAAGACATTCATCTCTTCCTTTAACTGCAAGACATGCTCCCATCAGTGTTGAAGGCATCCTCATAAACAAGTATGTGCTATTATGCGATGGATTACAAAGCTTGCAATGTAAGATCATGTCTTGTTTGTATGGTGATTGTAATGAGGAGAGACACTTTTCTTTGACTCTTCCAAGTGGACAAGTCCTCGAAAAGATATACGCATCGCGCGTTAGACTTATGCTATTGTACACTTGATATATATCATGTGGAATGGAATGGTTGAAATGTTTTGGTGAAAGCTATATGAGGAAACTAATGTTGTGAAATGGTGGCAAGTACTATCTTATTTTTCAGTATTTGTGTAGCATTGGATGTATGTATGATCTCTCTCATTGGTAAGCCTTTCCACATAAACTAGGAGATTGCAGTAAACTAGGACTGTGCAAAAACTAGGACAAGTGGAAGTACAAGCTTGCAATGTAAGATCATGTCTTTTTTATATGGTGATTGTAAGGATGAGGAGAGACGTTTTTCTTCAGATACTATACACTTGATATCAATCATGTGGAATAGAGTGGTTGAAATGCTTTGGTGTGATATATATGAGGAAACTAATGTTGTGAAATGGTGGCAAGTACTGTCCTGTTTTTCAGTATTTGTGGTAGCATTGGATGTATGTATGATCTCTCTCATTGGTAAGTGTTTCCTCATAAACTAGGAGATTGCAGTAAACTAGGACTGTGCAAAAACTAGGACAAGCAAAAGTACAAATGGAAGTACAAGCTTGCAATGTAAGATCGTGTCTTGTTTATATGGTGATTGTAAGGATGAGGAGAGACGCTTTTCTTTTACTCAAAAAGATATACGGATAGTGCGTTAGATTTAAGATATTGTACACTTGGTATCAATCATGTGGAACAGAGTGGTTAAAATGCTTTGGTGTGATATATATGAGGAAACTAATGTTATGAAATGGTGACAAGTACTGTCCTGTTTTTCAGTATTTCTGTAGCATTGGATGTGTGTATGATCGCTCATTGGTAAGCATTTTCACATAAACTAGGACTGTGCAATAAACTAGGACTGTGCAAAAACTAGGACAAGAGGAAGTACAAATGGAAGTCTCACGTAATATTTATAGCGTAAGCGACAATGGACTTTGCCTTTGAATTTTTCAATGGATGATATTGAAGACTCATAAAGCCAATGAGGTTTGCAAGTAGCCTCACATCGATAAAAAGCGCAGTTTTGCATAAAGTAAATAACCTAGGAGTAAACCAAAAATAACTACTGCATTAACACATGTATTGAACTCATCTAATATAAAATCTTTACAACCAAAAGATTTAGCATTTCACGGAAGAAATATAATTTTGTACCAACTATAAAATCCCAAAATAAGACTTATCTTCACTATTGTGGAGACATACAATGTCATATATCATAAAATGGCATAAGCCTTCCATTGACTAAGTTCGCAAATCTAGTGCCCAAAAAACTAACATAGCAAATTAAGAAGGTCACGATGCTAAGGGCAGATGCTCGTCCAACACATGGCTGAGCCAAGAACTGAACTCATCCTTCAACTTCATGACATATCCATGGTCTTTGATAGCTACACAAGAAAAAAAGCAATATTAGAGTTTAGAGCACCAAAATCACATTAAGCACATACATAGCAAGAGACTTCGTATGGAAGCTTTTTAATAAACATGTGCATACCCAATGCTTTGGAGGTGTATCTATAAGGCTCCCATCAATTAGTTTCTTGATAAATGCCATTACATAAAATCCGCAATCAATTGCGTTTGGTTGTTTTGGCACCTACAATGTTTATCGACATATGTCTCAATTGATCCAATCCAAAAAATGCCATATATCATGCTATATAAATGACACAATATTGAAAGCCAAAATTAATTTTCACATACCTCTATACACTTCAAATCAAACCCAGTGGATGGGCATGCAAGAGACTCTTGTAATGGTCCATGTGTGCAACTTGAAGAAATTGACTCAAGAACTCTAATAATATATAGATGTAAAATGTTAGTTAGCATTTACCCAAGCATTATGGATTCATGAAACTTCAAAGTAAACCTCTTGTCTTACCGTTGCACAATGGAAACATACTCGCCCGAATTCCCTACATGCAGTGAGTCTAGGTGCAGGAGAATATTTTTTCTCGATGAGACAAGCCTCTCACCTTCATGATGTGGTAATTATAGACCACAAAAAGAGTCCAATGGTGCCTGAAAAACATGAAGTTGTAAGTGCTTTGTCTACTAATGACAAAAACAAGAACACATGCATCAATATGAGTAAACTATTGACTTTACCTATGTACTAGAGGTAGAAACAAGAACACATGCTTGCTCATATCAATATGTCCAAAGAAATTTTGCAATGAATTATTGCTCTTTGGACGCCGTGAAGCCACATATTCATACCACAAACTATCCACGAATGAAACCTTCTCCAGAGCATCTACCAGAGCATCTACAGGTAGGGTTTTTTCCATCCACCTACAAAATCAACATACTTTAAGCATCTTTGAGCTGCAAATCCATAAGCTATATTTTAGAATTAAAAAAATTACCGACATGGCAAATAGGTTAGGCATGCGAGTAGACGCTTCCACATGCATGATTGACTCGACTAGTTGCACATCCACCTCGGCAATGAATTCCCAACGTGTAGAGTGTAAGTGAATAGTTTCTCCGTGTTGAAGTCTACATAACCAAAAATCAAACATGTTAAGATTGAAACCATGCATATGTTAAGATAATTCAATATTCAAGTCATAGAGTTAAATAAAGTATACCTTTCATAGACCACACTTAGATCTTTTACCATGCCCAAGACATTGTGCGTCTTAATCTCACTAGTGGATATTGTTATTATTACATTTGAAGGCTTACTCTCACTCGAAGAGCTAATATCAACATGAGATGCATTTACATTGCAAGCCATCCCCTTCAAGTTCAAACATGGCTTGCATTTACATTGCAAGCCATCCCCTTCAAGTTCAAACAAACAAGACTTGACATAAGGAGCCAAGGTATGTAAAATAAAGCCTACTCTTAAACTGTGTACAAAGAGACATCTTCCACCCCTTACCTTCTTCCGTTTCTTACTTTTTCTAGAGAGCACTACATGAGCCTCCTTGTTGACAATTTTCTCCTAAAGTGAGGAAACAAGAAACAATGCATATTTATGTATATTAGTGTAAGGAAAACAAGAAATAAAGGAGTACAAAGGTTGAAGAGTAGTATTTTCATACCATTGTAATAAGGGAGGCTTTTTCCTCGAATTCCACATTTCTCATCGACACTTCCTCATGGATATTTTTGTTTCCATGTGAGGAGCCTTCACTATCATGGATTTGAACATTTTTCTTTGATCGAGTCTTTTGAATTGGAAGATTACAAAGTTTCATGGCAAATACAATTTAAGGTTAGTACCATGTTTACAAAGAAGTCCTCTCACCAACTAGTACATCAGAAGCCCTCTGACCAACTAGCACATCCATCTCTTACCTTCAAAGGAGAAAAAACAACACACTTTTGCCTCTTCTTCACTTGAGATGGAGCCACATGCTCATGGTTCGCCTCATTAATGATTTCCTTCTAGAGGGAGGAAAATGGATTGAGTGGCATGTTATGAAAGTAAAGAAAACAAACAACAAACAAGCTAAAAATATCAAAAATTCATTTCTTGCATACCAAAGGAAGAGACTCTTTTCGATTTTCATCCTTGTCGCTTGTCAATATGTCCTCATCATGGTTTTCCATCCGTTGAGAAGCCACTTCACCATCATCATTGTCACAATCATCACTTTCTTTTTTGCATCGCTACAAGATGCAAAATGAGAGCTTAAGAATATTCATCATATATATATATTTCACAATTAAGGTTAATAGGACAAGAGAAAATCTCACATGTTTGGAATATCCCTCTTTAATGTGCCATTCAATCCCTTGAATGCATTTCTCCTTGTTTGCCATGTATTGTTCCATGCCCTTGGCAACAAACCCCTCGATAAATGCTTCCTTTTGCATGTTATAGGCTCTCTTGTGGACAAGTTGGATGGAGCTTTCTTTTCCCAAGCATCTTCGGCCAAAAGTCTTTGTTTCCTTTCATTGTTTTTCATGTTGATTTGAAATTTATGTTGTGCATCTAGAAACTTTGTCTGTGATTGCTTTGCAACACTCTTTGAAGCTCCTTGCATTCCACCACCCAAGGGGCGTCCTATCTTTTGAAGTGGGATATCCACTTCTAAGCCATGGTCGGCTTTCAAGTGGCGAATCATGTGAACTCTCTTACAATAGTTTGTGTTCCATCTAGGACACGTATCTGAGACTCGATATTGCCGAGCAAGTTTCCCAGAAGAAGGAAGAATAATCTCCTCATAAGGAGGGTTTGCAGGTGCCATCTAATAGCAATGAGTACCAAAGAACCATCAATATAAAGAAGTAACATACACAAATTGGTGCCACATACTTTTAGCAAAAAGAAAGACTACAAGGACTACAATATTGTGACTTGCTTTCATTAAAGTAAAATGAACCAAGGATACGTTAGTAAACAATGTGTAAGCTAGGGTTTGGATAAACTAGGTTTTGGATAAACTATGCATATCTAGTGCACAAGGGTTAAACTAGGACCTAGATAGGAAAATGTAGTAAATCAAAACCTTTTTCAAACTAGGTCTATGTAGTAAACTAGGGATAAACTAGGTCTGTGCAGTAAACTAGACTGAAGCTTTAAGTGTGTCATGAATACACGATCACATATTACTAAAATACCTGCATGGCAATAAGTGAACCCCTTGCATGGTGTGAGGCAGCTCAAGAACACAGGAAGGCCACTATAGCTCGCCGACTCACCACCTTCGGAACACTCACAAGCACAAGGGGCACCACCAGCTTCTCTAGCTGGAAAGAAAAATCAGCAGTAGACCACACAGGTCTTTCCTCATATCCCTACTCCTATACCCTCATTCATCCACCACCATCACACACCACAGGCTCAAATCGGAAAAGCAAGACACCTCTATTGCTTAATCTGCAATTCAATCAGCGGAGTACAAAGGGAAACTTACAATTGTCCAAACACAAATACAGGAAATAGTGATAGAAGCTTGTCGAGCTACAACCTGATCACATCAGCACCTATACTGCCAACACACACAAAAAAACCAAGGCTCTCTCTCTGGTCAGCATCCACTCTCTGCCTGCAATCGTCGCCCACACAAAACCAGCTACTCTCTCTTCTGAAGGCGCCCACACCAGCTAACCTTCAACTTCAGCAGCTCCCACTCTCTGTGTGCCGAGACCAGCAGCTTTGCTAACACCAGAGCCTCTCAGCTCGTCAGTTCCTCTCACTCTTCACACTGCAGCTCTCTCTTCCTCTTGTATCCAGCCCAAGCCACATCAACTCAAGGCATCATCGGCTCTTCATGGCTCCCTTCTCACACGGCCCACACCAAACCTGTCAGTTCACTTGCAGAGCCCCCAAGTAAAACCACTAGGCGGCCATCTCATTGTTACCCCAGCGTCAGCCACTCACCTCCTCAGTCGCCGTCAGCAACCAGCCCTCTTTCACGTTTGTCCTCTACCCGCTGTCGGAGCTGCTTCACTGAATCACCTGGCCTTCCACACGGCGGCTACATTTCTTTGCTCTCTCTCCTCACAAGAGAGGTCTTCCTTCACAAGGTTGCCTCTTCCTATGACCTCAACTCTTCTCCTTTTGTCGTCGTTTTTTTTCTAGCCAGCGATCCCTCTCTCTGGCTCCCTTCTCAGCAAGACGGTCCACACCTTCTACTCTCTCCGCAGTGCCACCAAAGCGATGATTTTTCCTAGACCCTCGGCTCTCCTTTCCAGATGACAGTCTCAAATCACCAGCCCGGCTCTTGCCACCACTGAGCCTCGCTCTCCTTCAGTACTCTGCTGTGCGGCTACGTTGTCCACCAACCACTTCTCTGCGCTCACCAGGGGTCGCCCCAGCAGCCACTGTACACGCTCTCCCCTGGTCTCTACCCACTGTCGGAGAGTCTCTGTTGTGCCTCTGCAGACTCACTGTCACCCCGGCGCTTCACTACAGCAAGCGCGACCTTCAGATGGAACCCCTACTCCAGGCTTTCGAAACGGCCACTTCTTTCAGTGCTGCTCTCGACAACTTCCCTTGTCTCCTTTCTGTAGCGCCTCACGCACCAACACCTACGAGGCCACACTTCTTCAATGTGGCCATCCCTTTTCTTCACGTTTTTGCCACCTTCTAGATGTCGAGGTGGCGGCCAAAAAAAGCTTCCAAGTGTTCCAAGTGGCCCCAATAATCTTGGCCATGTGTATTATATATTTTTCATTTATTTTAAGCTTCAAAATAATGGCCACCACTTACAATAGCCTCTCCTTCTCCTTATGCTTCGGGTCATCGCGCCGCGCCCACAATTTCCAAAATAAATGCGAGAGCTGCCCACAGCCTCGTCATCAGCATCATTATTTCCAACACATCCATTGCCCAGTTGGTGCCCTACTTTTAGTAATAACCCGCACACCATGTTGTTGCCATATAAACTTCTAGACTCCAGCATCTTCTCCCAAAAAAAACACGTGCATATATCGACTCACTATAAAACCGGCCTGTACACTTGCCAGGGCATTCAGGGCAAAGTTTTATTGCACACCACAGGTTCCATATGTACACGGACTCAAAACACCTTTACAGAAAAAAAACCTGACATACTTTGCCCAACCCCCAGCCTGCTGAATCATTCATGATCAGCAGTAAAAAGCATTTCAAGATCTAAATCCATATCCAAAAACTGCCCTTCATCTGAAATCACATCTTCAGACACTGCATTCTGCACAATCACCATCAAACGTGCATAATACTTCTTTAGCCTGTATCCATTTATCTTGGAAGCATGTAAAGTCCCATCTAAATCTGCCAATTGATAGGTGCCATTTGCAAATCCTTGCATCACCAAGAAGGGTCCTTCCCACTTAATTTGAAACTTCTTATGAAAGGCATTATCCAGCCTGCTATTATAATGTAATACCAAATCATCCTTCATAATTCCTTTGCTTTTTATTTTCTTGTTGAACTTCCCCAACATCCTTGCCTGCATATTTTCATAATGCTTCAAAGCATTATCCCTGTTCAGCTGTGCTTCTTGTAAATATAACAGCCGCTCTTTAAGGGCATCTTTAGGTTCTTCCAAAACCTTTTCCAACATTTTAACAGCTGGTATCTCCACCTCAATAGGCAATAAGGCTTCCTTCCCATAAACAAGATAAAATGGAGTGAAACCCGTTACCAGTTTTAATTGCTGTCCTGTATGCCCACAAGGCAGCAGGCAACTCCAGATCCCAATTCTTGCCTTGTTGCTCTGTCACCTTGGATAAAATCTTGATCAATTCACTATTGAAACGCTCATTCAGGCCATTACACTGTGGATAGTAAGGTGTGGTAAAACTGCGACTGAACTTCATCTTTGTACACAAATAGTCCATAAGCTCTGCTCTGAAACCTGGACCCTGATCAGAAAGCAATTCTAATGGCACACCAAACTTACAACAGATATCCTGATATACAAACTTTGCTACCTCCTTAGCAGTAATTTGTTTCACTGCCTTTGCTTCTGCCCATCTAGAAAGGTAATCAACTGCAGTCAAGATGTAACACTTCCCTCGGCTAGTAATAGGCAATGGTCCAACAGCATCAATTCCCCATTTTTCAAAAACATCATAAGCAAGAATTGTCTTCCTCATCTCAGGCTTTAATATCCGTCTACTGTGAGCTTGGCATTGTTTGCATGACCTGCACCAATGATTAACATCCTTATGTACACTTGGCCATACATAACCTTCCTGCAATACCTTATGCAAGGTAATCTTTGAGGCAAAATGTCCACCGCATGCTCCTTCATGGTTTTCCTTAAGAATTTTGTAGATTTCTTCCTTCCAAGGTACCCGTCACATTATCAAATCAATTCCCTTCAAATACAAAGCATCACCAACCATCACATACCTTGCAGCTTTCCTGATGAAACCATATTTTTTTTATTTTTCAATACCATTAGGAATCATCCCTGTTAACAAAAACTCCTCAACATCCTGTAAATTCTCCCTACCACAATAAAATGATGTATGAGCTTTAAGAACAAAAACTTCACCAATCATTCCCTGGGCTGCTTCATGAGAGCCTCCTCATTATGGCCTCGATCCACATGCTTTAGACTCCAAGCTTCAAATTCCTTCAACAGACCTTTAATCTTGAAACACATTTCCTTGAGTAACATATTCTTTGACTTCCAAACTCCCAATACCTGTTTTACCACAAGCAATGCATCTCCTCGAATGCGAATCCTGCGTACACCATGCTTCAAACATATTTGCAATCCAACTTCCAAAGTCAGATACTCTGCTTCATTGTTGCTATGTGCATCCACTTTAACACCCTTCTTAAAAACAAGGCAACCCTGTGGATCATAAAGCACCAAACCTCCTGAGGCTGCATCATGGCTTTTCCTGTAGGAGCCATCAAAATATAATAAGTGTGCATTCACCAATTCAGCTACATCCTCAACTGGCTTCTTGATGGCCTCCTCCTTTATAAGAAGAGGACTCTCCAAGGTTATATGTCAGTAGATCAGCTAAGGTAGCCCTGGTACTCTCTTCCACCAAGAATGAGAAAGTAAACTCCTGCAACTCAATCACCCACTTCATCATAGCCTTAGATAAATTTGTGCCATTTATCAACTGAGGCAAAAAAGTGTAGCTTGTCAAAAACACAAAGGGGCGAGGCAACAAGTAATGGTGGAACCGCCTACATGCATACATCACACTAACCATAACAAGTTCTACCTCTCATAAATAACAACCTTTCTCTGGCAAGTTTCACCCTGCTAGCACAGTAGACTGGTTGCATATAATGTGATTCTTTCCCCTTTTGTAACAACATAGCTCCAATTGCATCTTCACCCACTGAAGGGTTGACATAAAATACCTGTTCCCAATTAGGCGCCTGCATTGTAGGAATAGTTCCCAACACCTCTTTCACTTTTTGGAAAACTACCTCACATTCTTCCATCCAATGCAAAGGATCATGCTTTGCTGCTTGCTGCAAAGGATATAACAACTGTGAAGATAGAGAAATGAATTGAGCCATATACTTCACCTTTTGCACAAAAGTAGCCAATTGCATTCTTTGGTGTAGGAAGAAGAAGAAGAGACTTGAATTTATCAGGATCTGGATCAATACCATTCTCTGAAACAACATGGCCCAAGAGCTTCACCCTCGGTTGGGCCAAAAAACACTTTTTTGGATTTAGTCACCACACTCATCATAACGCTGAAAAACTGTAGCCAGCTTATCACAATGCTCTTGCCTGGAGCTGTATATACAAAAATCATCAATAAAATCCTTCACAAACTTGTTTAAAAAAGGAGATAATACCCAATTTGCCCTTCTCTGATAGTAGGCTGGTCCATTCATCAATCCAAAAGGAAGAACTTTGTAGCAGAAACACCCCCAAGGTGTAATGAAAGTCGTCTTGCGCTGATCTTCTTCTGCAATCTTTAACTGGAAATAACCTGAATACCCATTACAAACACTATACCTTTCATATCCAGCTACAGTATCCAAAATCTCATCCAAAAAAGGTAGGGGGTAAGAATCCTTCTTTGTAGCAGCATTCAAAGGCTTGAAATCCACACATACACGCCATCTGCCATCTTTCTTTGGACTCACCACTGTAGGACTTACCCACTCAGCTGTATCCACTGGTGTAATGAAACCTGCACTCAACAACTTATCAACTTCCTCTCTTAGGACCTGCATTTGTTCTCGTCCCATCCTGCGAAGCTTCTGCCTAATTGTTTTTACACCTTCTTTCAATTCAATCCTCAAATCTGGCCCTTTAAATCCTCGAATCTCCCTATAAGAAGTGATGAACAATTCTGGAAAATGAGACAGCATATTAACATATCTAACCTTTTCTCCACTCAAGAGATCCGGACTCAGCATTCCTTCAATCAGCTCCTGCTTCTTCTTCACTCGAGAGATCCGGACTGAGCATTCCTTCAATCAGCTCTCCTGCTTCTTCTTCACTTCTATCTTTGGCTGCATTAATTCCTCGATCACTTCATATGACCCCATAGTATCTTCTCCCTCAGTACCCACTTCATGCACTTCTTTATCTTCATTACCTTGTTGCTCTGATATTAGGAAAGCCACATCTGCCTCTTCTCCACTAGAAGCAGTAGTCGATGAATCCATCTCTGATTCAGAAGTAGTGGTGGTAGTTTCCTCTTCACTCGAATCCTGTGGCCTCTCCCACACATCATTCAAAGATCTCCTACTATGCATCTCAAAAGATTTTTTATTACCCTGCTTATTATGCAAAGAAATGGTCCCATACCCCCAGTCCTGTACTGCACCCACCACTCGCAACCATGGTCGTCCAAGAATAATTGGAAAAGCACCAAGACCCGTAGGCATCACATGAAAATCTACAGTAGCTTTGACATTAAAAGCTTCAATTTCCAACTCCTTTATCATACCAAGACATTTTACCTTTTGATGATTAGCCATCCTGATTCGAAACCTAGAAACCCCAGACACCCTCAAGCCTGCTGACTGCTCCACACATGATTGGGTAATCACACAGATTTGAGCTCCTCCATCTATATAGGCCTGACCAAGGTTCCTACCTTTACTCCACACCTCCACAATAGGGCAAATATCTAGAAGCTCTTCTAAAGATAATACTTTGACTGACCTCTTCTCTGACTCCTTTTCCATTGGATTCACAAGTCCCTTCCATTGCCTTCTCAATTTTGGCACCATCTCTACCAATTGCCCAAAGGTGATGTTGGCCTTCCTGTTCACCAAATCAAATTTCAAGTCATAGCTGGTTTGCCCATCCCCCACCAGTGGGAAGTTTGACACCTGGAACCTTCTACGAGGCTTCCGTTTCCTTTTAGCTTTCACATCTTCTCCTTCCTGCTACTTCCCCTTCTTACGGCTAGGTCCAGCCACCCCTTTTCCTTCTCTTTCATCCGTTGTGCACTTGCCAATAGGCATCACATCCCCTTCTTCTCTCACCTGAACATTCTCCAGAGTAACAACATTCATAACCTTTGCCTTCCCCTTCTCCTCAGCTGTGATTCCACTGGGGCCTGCTTGATCCCTGATATCAATACCATAGTCATTTGACCTGTCAGGTAGCTGTGAAGGTAGTGGGTACATATCACCACCCATACGCTGAGGCTTATCACAATCTGTACTCAGATGACCAAGCTCACCACAGTTCCAGCATGTAGGGATGAAACGACGGCCCCTACCACGACCACGTCCATACCCTGCTTGTCCATCTCCCTTGCTCCCCAGGTTTGAGCGATGACTGTGCCCTTCTCGCCCACCTCCACCGTCGATGCCACCTTCCCAAGTTTACTTTTTTTGAACTTGCATCTGATGGCTGTGTGCTTTCCACCCACCTCCACCATCGATCCCACATGCAGGGCGATGCCCTAGTTTACTTTTTTTAAAATCTTAATTCAACGGCTCTGCACTTCCCACCCACCTCCACCATCGATCCCACATGCAAGGCGGCACTCTAGTTTACTTTTTTTAAAATCTTTATCTGACGGCTGTGACCTTTCCGCCCACGTTCGCCGTAGATCCCACTTGAACTGCCTCTTAAAGGCACCGTACCATGTAGACCCGAGGCACCCAAACCTAAGTCTGTAATTTCAGCAAGCAAGACAAGATTTGAGTAGACTAAGGTTGAGCGAAAAGCGCTTCTGCAAGAACATAAATTAACTCTGAAAGCTGCATGGTCTTCCATGAGTGACAACTCGAAAGAAGAAGAGAATACTGCCAATATCCCTTCTAATTTCACGAAGTACACTATCCAAAACCATAAAATAGTTGTGCAACAGCCAATATACGAGAAAAGCGAGAGACCCCAGGAGTCTCATATGATGGACCAGAGGATGCTAAGAAGGTAGATTTAGTTGAGCCTAATGAGGAACCTCAACCTGTTTGGATCGCAATGGACTTCACTCCTGGAAGAATTGCTAATCTCTACTCTCAAAAGGAGTATCGAGATGTGTTTGCATGGAGTTACAAAGAAGCTTGTGGGATAGCTCTTTGCTTGTTGCAAGGTTCATTAATTAAGTTGATTAAGAAGTGTGCTTAAGAAGGTTGAGCCATTGGATGCAAATCCATTGCTCTTTTCATTGAATTGAATAGGGATTGAGAGGTGAGTGTGTGCATGTTTATGTGCATTGCTTTCATTGTTTAGAAGATATATTGATTGCATTGTGTGCTAGTTGAGATGGTAGGTTGAGAAGGGTAGGTTAATCGGGGTAAGCAACTCTCCCATTAGGGATAAACCTCGGTGTACTAGTCAGGTTAGAGCTATTTGGTTAGACATTTGGTAGCAATACCTTATGGATGACATAAGTGAATAGCTCTTGCTAACCATATCAACAAGGATAGGGAACACCGCTCTCTAGCATTCAAAGAGCATTAACTAACTGCAAGCACACACACTTAAAGCTAACCCACACTCAAGCAAGCTCAAGAAAAGAGAAGAGGAGCTCTTGGTCTCAACCATTCACACACACACACACACACACACACACACACACACACACACACACAAGAGCATGCATGGAATCAATGGCAAGCTTAAGCTAGATCACATTAACATAAAGAGAATCATTAAGAGAATAACAGAGAAATTAGTTGCATTGATTAACCAAAGATTACATGGGCACACAAGCATAGAAAGCTTGTTGCTCTCAAGAGGTTATAAAGGCTAGAACTCTTAAGGAGAGTGTAGCTCACAAGAATGACAAGTGAAAAATGGCTTTTATACTAAACCCTTAAAATGGTTCACACTTAGTGTCCGACCATTTGCTAAAATTTAAATAATGCATGAAACTACACTTCCAAATACAACTTGGAACTCAATTGAACCCATTTTACTAGCCCATCATAATTAAAATACACTCCACCACTCATTTACACATTCTCGCGGGACAAGTTGCAGTAACGAGTATTTCTCTTGTTTTTAGCTCGAACATCCATTTGATGAAGTTAAGTGAAGATATTGACATAAGCTACGCATCAAACAAACCGACATGTCCATTCGACTCTGTATGCTTTTTTTGGCTAAAAATAGTAAATGGCCCATTTCAGGGTTCCCGTATATATCACAACATTCCCGACTCCTATTCCAACATTCCTAGAACATTGCCCCCTTCCTAAACTGGCGACCGTCATCAGGCACCGTATTGCAGAGAACTATCGGCTCCCGGCGACTTTGAAGTGAGGTTACTTGAGGTTGTGGTTGTTGAAGACATGAAATTCATTGGTGGCTTTGATGGAAGCTTAGTTTGTCGTACCTGTCTGTCGTTGGTTGATCAATGCTTTTATTAAAAGACAAAATGGAACTATGGTGCTTGACACCGAATGTGGTCAAGGAGAAAAAACCTTGTGGGAGAACAAGTGCCCTCAACTTGTCGATCTTACTATGTAATTGCTGGAGATGTCTTTGATCGTCTGTCATGCTGTGTTTTTGTGCATGGGTGAAACCAAAAAGGCGTGTCTAATGCATACGTTCAAGAGTGAAACACCCTATATGCTTACAAAGATTTTTGTAATTTAAACAATATGTTGTGCGAGAAAAGAGTAATGAAGGGTTCTCTTAGGAGTAATGTAGCACATGGAGCACTTGGAAGCACTTCAATAGCTTCCAATACTCCTAAAAGGGTTTTTGTTGTAGAGGTTTACTCTTTGTACCTGCAAATTGTAGTTCTAGTTGTTAACCCAAGAACATCAGTAGCATGTTTTCAACTTGTGACCTTCATTTGAGAAGCTTCGGTACATTCATGTGCTTTGTTGTGATGTGCACTGGTAAACTAGCAAAGAGTGCCCAGTGTATAATGTCCAAATGTGGGACATCCTATATGATTTTCACAGATCAATGCATTCCAAATCATATGCGGTGCAAGAGAAGTCTATGGGTACTTAAGAGATAAGTTGTAGAAACTTTAACACTTTAGAGCATCTAAGTGGCTACCAACCATCAGTTATTTTAAGTGCCTTTTTACGAGGATATCACACTCATTCTCTCATAGTACACTTGTGCTGTCTGTGAACACCTATCTCCATTGACTCAGACTTAGACTTGGACTCTTATGCCCACCTCATCCATCATGAGCAAATGACCTACTTAGCCCCTACCAAATGTCACCTTTTTCAAAATTTCAATTTCTAATACCCGTCTGTGAATTCACATGCATAAACTGAACTAAGTACATAATTATAAAACCCCCTCCCATATGTATAAACATGTGAATACCCCTATTAAAAATCCCCAGGTGTATCACAAAGTCCCCTAAGCTTGTGCAAAGAAGAAAGCCTTAACACCAATCACATCAGCCACCAAATTACAGTGTTCGTCAAAGATGGGTGCATGTGCATGTACTTCAACAACAAAGACACTATGATGGTAATTCCATCATATGGTTGCCAAAATCAAACAATGTGAAGAAAACCTCACCACCGACTTCAACCCCAACAACTTCACCTAAAGTTTGACAAGAATGGAGGCAAACAACAACAAGCAAATCACTCAACCACTCTTGTGTTAGTGCATTCAGCACTAACACAAGAGCTTGTCTGTTCAAGCAAACAATCAACAGTCTTCCCTACTACTGCCTCGACATCATTTCAGCACAACAAATTCAAGGAAAAATACGGAGACTTAGGAACACATCAAGAATAAAATAACAATGCTCTTGTCACCCCTTTGGAAGTGAGAAATGAGCGCGCAAGAAGCTGTTGCTTGTAAATCATGACCTAGATGACCCATTTTATTTAAAAAAAAGCCTCAAGGTCAAAACTTGCAAATTCATGGAATTCCATCTCACGGAATTATAATTCATGGAGTTCCATCTCACAGCTTAAGAACCTACACTTTCACGATTTAAGACCCATCAGGGATTAAGCCATATCACGGAATAGCCACTATATATTTGTTAAGCTTATTGCTTACTACTCTTTTGGCTAAATTAATGTAGTAGCCGCTCCATGAGTACGTATCTATACTCATGCACTAGAGAACATTTGCACCAAAGCCTCACCATCAACAACTTCTAGGTAAATCCCTGGATGGGGGGGCCATGGTGGGTGAAAGCCTGGTCAATGGTACAACCCATCGCCTAGAATTTTCCTTCACATTACAAACCTCTCCAAATGACGCCACAATCTCTAGTGAAGATCTCTATATTAGCCATGCAAGTCGACGTAATTCTTTCAATCCTCACCAACAAGTGGCTACTTTAACACAGAGCAGTTCATATAAGAGTCTACATGTCTCAATTATTGTACTTCATGTAAATTTGCTTCATAAGATCACTTAAATATGTATAAAAACATAAAAAGCACATGGACAGAAGAAGACAGGATTAGATCCTACTCAACAACATTTGACAAGAATCCTGCCACACAAAGAGACATCATCACAAGTCAATTACTTCAAATTGCTTCTCAAGGAGTTGTAGAGCTTGGATACCTCAAGGGTTATAAGCTTGGCCATTGGAAAGATCCTCACGATAGTTGTGGTTCACTAGGTAATCTCTATTTGGATGTGTTTCAAGAAGGGTTAGGGTGAACCATAACACATTCTAAATAAAGCTAATTATCATTTGACATCAAGGAGTATAGTTTTTATAGTTGGTCCCTTCAAACTTCTAAGAGTAGCTCATTTTTATCTCTCTCGTATTATCTTTATTTGTTGGCAATTCTAGTGCTAGGAGCAGACCTTGTTAGTGAAAATCTCTTGTACTCTCTGTTTTGTAAAGTGATTCTAGAGTGTATAAGTGGGTTGTCTACATTGGAGAATAGCTTTTCTCTAATTATTACTATTAACAAAGTTCAAACTCAAGATCTAGTTTCCATAGGTAATTTCAACATTGTTACCATGTGTGCTCTAAAAACATCAAGAACACTTTGATGCTTCATCACAAACATTAAAATCTTGCAATATTCATCTATAATGCTCTTGAACCAAATTGTATATATTATTTTATCATCATTGTTTATAAATAGATGGCTCGTGACCCCCTATGGTGTTGTTTCCATAGTGGGAGAGGGGGGGATTATTGCTAGAAGCCATCTTACATCTTTTCCTATCATGACGCTCAAGTAACACCCTAAGTTGTTTTGTAAGACTAGCAACACCTGGGTGCTCACTTTTCCTACATGATTTTTTTACACTACCAAAAATTTGATCCCTAATACATGGAGCGGGCCTTAATTTAGTTGCATGGCAATAATTGCATTGCTATTCCATGAATTTTCCACATGTGCATTTGGCAAATTGCGAGTCAAGGACAAGCTATTTTTCCTACTTTCTTGTGTAGGATGAGAAGATGGTGCATTGGGGTTTGTATCATAGTGAACTGTTGGGAGCACAAAGCATGTGTATGTTCCACACGAGATACATGTGCACTTGTGTAATAAAGTAGGAACTTTATTAAATAGGATTAATAATGGGGACAAGTCCAGGTATAAAAGAGGGGGCTTGGCCCATGGATGTAACTTTTGATGATCATTTTTAGAAATGGAAACTCATGTTTCTTGGAGCTCATGGCTTCTTGGCTTGTGGAAGGCTATTTCCATTCTCTTGGTGTGAGAGACTAAACACACTTAGGCATCATGTTTACATGGTGATTACTCATATTTTCATGCATTACATCCCTTCATTCCAATTGGTATCAGAGCTCTTGATTTTGATCATGGGCATGCATGGGTTGTTGGGAAAATTTGCTTGAAAATTTGAGTTTCTTTTAATCTTTTTCTCATTTTCTTGTAATCCTTGAGTGATTCTTGACAAATCTTCTCTAATCTTGCTTAATCTCATGGATATGGTGAGCATTTCATAGAAATTGCTTGAATTTTGAGTGATTTTGGCCAATTTTGCCATTTTTGGACCAAATTTTGGGCCTCTGGACAAAAAATTTGGGGCAGTCGGGCCAAAACTTAGGGCAAGTGACTAATTGTAATTAACTTTTCTGTTAATCATGATTAGTAATCATCTTCTTCTTCCTCAAGCTTTCCATAGCCATGGGATGCTCTTCCTTTACCCGTTTTGATGCCAAACCTTGGGGTTTTTGTAGAGCTTTCCGAGATCTTTCATTTGAGCCTCTTCTTGCTAATTTTTTTTCTCAAGATTTGGGAGCTTTTGTTCATTTCTCCATGGCTGAAAGTTGAGCTTAACCTACCTTCCATTGAACCATATCTTGCATTGCTAAGCTTCTATACATTTCATAGGCATGTTTGGCATTCTAATCATCTCATGGAGGAGGCTAAGATGCACACGGCGGGCTGCAGCATGCTGCCGCCTCAAAACGCGTTGAAATGATGGAGAGGGAGAGCTAGGTTACCTAGCTCTACTACCTCATGTGTTGGAAGCTATGCAATAGGGTTCTTAGCTATTGTTTGGAGCATATTTTCAAGCCTATTTCAAGCACATGGGAGATGTTATGTGGCTGCAAATTTGAGAGCAAAAGAGACCTACGTTTTTCTTCAACAAGAGGCTTCTTCAACATTTTCAAGCATTGAAGCTTTTCCGGGACCATTGGTGAGTTGCTACATCCATCCTTTGCAAGATTTGAAGCATTTGTGAGCAATGGAATGAATTAGGGTTTTCTACATTCAAAAACCCTAAATTTCAGAAATTAACCATTTGGCTTGACCATTCACATGCCAATGATGCTTGTCTATGCATTATTGCTTGCATTTGTGCAATGGATTGCTTCCACATGAGCCTTGGCCAAACAATGGATCATATTTTTGGAGATTCTCTTCACTTTGATTCAATTGGCATGCCATTGATGGAGTATCAAGTTTACTCAATGCTTTTGGGAGCCATTCATGCTTATCTTTATGCCACATAGATGCCTTGAATCATCTACATAGCCATTCAATGCTATGACTTGCATTTTGGCATAAGAAAGCATAGCTCTTGGATCAATTTTGGGGGATTGAACTCATATTTCACAAGTGTCAATGTGTTGTTGGATGTTGTTGATGTTGGAATTTGTTTGATGGATGGTGAACACTTGGAGTGAGGAGAATGAGCATGAGTTCATGCGTATTGATTCATGAGAAAATTGTAAATGGCATGAGTCATGCCATATACTTGTAAAGTGATCTCTTCCATTACATTCACATCATTTTGTACCTACACTCACCATTGCTACCACTTCAAGTTTTCTAGAATCTAGCAATGTGTGAGGGTACCTTGGCATTGGTTGGAGAGGCCAAGGGGAGAATGTCTTGAACTCTTTGTGCCGTGATTGCCTTGGAAAAGCGGTACAAAGAGGGATTAGGTACACGGAGTGAAGAAATGGCCTCAACCTTCACCTTGGAGGAAAACTTGGTGAAGGGGTGAGAAGGGCTTGGCCGGGAGATCGGCACGCTTCAACGCGCGTCCTCAACAATCCTCACATCGACTTTATGGATGCATTTGGGCAATGGGGCCCCCTATTCCATCATATTGTGTGGATGTTGCTAATGCCTTGATGGACAAAGATTGCATAAGAGCTTTCATGGCATTGTGGGATGCAAAGAGCATTGTATTTTGATTTCAGAAATTGCATTTTCAGTTGAGATTTGGCTCCATTTACAAAGGAGACTATGGCGAAATCTTTCCAAAATCTTGGCTATGCATGGCAATTGAGGTTGGTGAAACATTAATTGCAGACCTTGGGATGCAAAGGAAGTGCAAAAGGTGCTAACAAAGGTGCGGGAACAAGCAAGGATCATTGGGGGCACAAAAGGGTCACTTGGGCAAGAAAATTGCAGATTTACAAAACCCTAATTCAGTCCCAAACCTTTTGGACTGAATTAAAGGTGATCATACGAGCTCTTAGTGCTTCCTTAGAGCTACCCAACGAGCCCTTAACCTTTCCGTTTCGATATCTCTTTGGGGTAGAAATTAGGGTTTTTGCAGAAACAGTAAACCCTAATTCAGTCATAGGGGTTTTAAGTTCTTCAAGATCTAATCACATAGGCTCGTAGTACTCATCGAGGGCTTCGATTTGAGCTAAGAAGTTTTGCATTCGGATATTTCTAGCTCAAGTTATGCTCAAAATACTATTTCAGCCTATAACCCTGTAAACCCTAAAACAGAGAATAGTAGCACTTCTCACCTCTTAAGGGTCTTTGTATAGTGGTCTAGTACACCTCATTAGCTCTCCAACAAGCTCTAGACCACTTCAATCGGACATCCCTACCTCAAGTTAGAGCCAAATCTTTGAAACCGATACTTTCCATGGGAACGAGGACAAGAGGGCGACCAAAGCATAACACCTTGACTCCCGACGAGGTAGAGGGAGGAGAAGCAATTATGGAGCAAGGAATCTTAGATGCTCCGGAAGATACTTGTGGGCATACTTCAAGGGAAGTGCATGAAGAAGTGAATGTTGGAAGTGCCCACAAGCCCACCCCACAAGCGTCACATACCATCCCCATCGATTCGATCATGCAAATGCTGATGCAAATGAATGCGAAGATGGACACGATGGCTACAAGGGTGGAGGTCAATGATAGACTTGATACTATGGCCACAAGGATGGAAGTCTTGGAAGAGAGGGTGGCTCGGCCAATGAGCCAACCTTCATTTGATAGTGGTCATGGTGTTTCACATGCAGGCAAGCAATATGGGACAGCTTTTGAAGGCCGTAGGGAAGGCAAGCTACCTATGGCACAAGAGGTTTCTCCCAAAGTAATGCATGAGCATGCCACCAAGAATGCTACTTTTGGATTCATGGCGGATGCACGGAGGCCCCTTGTCAAGGACATGTTTCATTCTTCTTTTCACTCGGGTCCATCTAATTCCAATATGCACATGATTGATGAAGAGGTGGTACTCGATTGGAACCAATTGTCCTTTGCCCAAAGACAAAGGAATGCTCATGAGAAGTGGATGGAGTTACCAAATGACATCAAGAGGGACTACAAAGACTTTGCGCAATTCATGGAATCGTATATGAAGATGCAAAGGTTCAAACCCTCTACCCAACATGACAACCCATCCTACACAGCTTCTAAGGATGTCAAAGACAAAGTCTCACTATCAAAGTTCAAAGGTGACGGGTCATCTCCGCAAGAGTTGGAGGAGTGGGCTACCAAGCTTGACACCTACTTCCAACTTTACCCAAAGAGTGAGCGTGATATGGTACAATTTGCTTCCCTACATCTTGAAGACTATGCTCATCAATGGTGGAGGCATATGGTCAAACAAGGGAACACGCCATCAACTTGGGAAGGATTGAAGCGGGAGATGAACTTGGCCTTCATTTCACCCTTAGTGCTTGACCGATACCATGAAGAATGGTATGAGCTTTCTCAAAAGGGGATGATGGTGAGAGATTACATCAAGAGGTTTTTGAAGCTTTCAATGTATGTGGAAGGTTTGAGTGAAGACATGAAGATGAGAAAGTTTGTGCATGGGCTTGAACATTTCATCAAGGCGGATGTGTCGGCTCAAAGGCCTAGCTCTCTCAAAGAAGCTATGAGGTTAGCCGAACTTTATGAGCCAAAGTACAAGAGGTCTCAGCCCATGACCTTCGCCATAGACACACCCAAACCAACCACTACTACTTGTAACCTTGGGAAGGATCCTACCTCCACATTACCATCCTCTACTCCGAGGTTTCCTACATCATGTGGGAGTGGACAGCCAAAGGATGGAGTGCATATTGATGCCAAAAAGGGTAGTGATCCTACGAAGAAGCCCTTTCAACATCTCAAGGAGATTCAAAGAATGGATGATCAAAACATTAAGGAGTTGAGAAGCAAAGGGCTATGCTTTAAGTGCAAAGAGAGGTGGTCACCCGGGCATGCTTGCAAATCAAAAAAGATGGTGATCACTATGATCCTCATGGACAAAGAAGAGAACAAGTATGACTCTCATGACATTGAGGAATGGGAGGATTGCAATGATGAAGTGCATGAGGATGGTGAGTTTCCTTTTGACCCGGGAGGGTGAGTTAAGGAAAATCTTGTGGATGGAGACATGCCTACCAATGCAGAAATTTCAGTTTGCATATGCTCTATCTCACAAGATGTATTGACGGGTTGCAAGGACCCAAGCACACAAAGGTTGGTGGGGCCTAGAGTGCTGAAACTACCTTGCCAAATGTATACAATTACCCATGAATATGGCTACTTGGCAATCAATGGACTATGCCCGACAACATGGCTTACTTGTGGATGATTTTCTTGGCCAAGTGGTATGATTTACTTGAGCAAATTGGGTAATATGAGGAGGATTATACATGCTGTAATTTCTGGACAGCTTTGGAAAGGTCTACTATTGGGCCTATTTTTCTACTCCCACAAGCTTCATTCGGCATCAAAATGGAAGACCATGATGTGGGACATATATGGCTGAGTGTACATATCATTTCCAGCCCATTTTATGGAGTTTACATGAAGAATTTTCAAGGTACTTCATCGACTAGAAGGGCTGTCATAACAGTCTCACTCATACTTTTTGGACTTGGAGCTTGGCGGACTTGTGTACATCCGGATTTTCATTGCATATGTGCTTTGGATGTACTTGAGGACTCTCAACCACTTCCCATTGATTACATTAGAGTCTCATATTTGGAGATTGTACACATTATAGATTTTGAGGACAAAATCTTTGGGAAGGGATGGTTTGTAATAAAGTAGGAACTTTATTAAATAGGATTAATAATGGGGACAAGTCCAGGTATAAAAGAGGGGGCTTGGCCCATGGATGTAACTTTTGATGATCATTTTTAGAAATGGAAACTTATGTTTCTTGGAGCTCATGGCTTCTTGGCTTGTGGAAGGCTATTTCCATTCTCTTGGTGTGAGAGACTAAACACACTTAGGCATCATGTTTACATGGTGATTTGCTCTTATTTTCATGCATTACATCCCTTCATTCCAACTTGTGGCTTACATTCCTATTTCTATGACTTATATTCTAAAGACAATTACAAATACCTAACTACGACTTCTGAATAAAAATGTAACAAGTTACAACAAGCACCAACATACAATTTATTGAAAAGAAAAAAACTTGAAACTTACAACTCAGGCACTCAAAACTTAACAAGTTACAGCAAGCACTAGCATACAATTTAATCACTAAAAAAAGAAAGCTTGAAACCAACAATTCATGCACTCAAAACTTACATAGCATGGACTATTACCGCCCAATGAAGGACCAATAGTGCAAGCATTAAAATACATAGAACAAGTCACATAATCATCACGTACCAAAGAGGCATTACAACTTAATAAAAGGATCCATGCTCCGACTAAATAAAGTATGAGACAAAATGCATAAAGCAAGCAAGCACAAGAAAGGGCAAACACTATCCAAAATAGGGCAAATGGACCAATCGATCACATTCAACCCTACTACGCAATGATACGGTGAACGAGCATTGCATACTATCTATCAAGCACAAGAAAGGGTCAACACTATCCAAAATAGGACAAATGGACCAATCTATCACATATGCAATCCTACTTTAAAATGCTAGAGCTAACATCTGCCCAATAAAGGACCATTAGCCCAAGTGAATGGCTAAAGCCAGCCCGAAAATCCCTCAAAACTTGAAAGCCCTAGACCTTAAACATACCTTTAGAAATGCCTATAATGGATGTGGAAGCCTATCTATCTTGTTAATTTTTGGAATATAATGAGCTCTTCTTTTTTGTGAAAAAAAAACAAACGTATCTAAACTCTCGTAACTAAGATGTTAATGTACATCATAAACAACCAGTTGCCTAATGAAGGACTAGTTGCTCAATTAATACAAGACGACTCAATCACACGACATAGGTTGTGTTACTTTTCTCAAGAACCAACACAACCCAAAAATAGGACTCATCACCCAATTGATAAAGCAACTCAGTAAAAGAATACTAGGAAGAGTATTAATTTAACTATAACAAAAACAACGTGGATAGTAGAAGGCCTTTGGTGGGTAAACTTTAATACAATGCAAATATTGGGAAGAGCCCAAAGAGATTTCATAGCAAAATAAAGGTCAAGATGATCTTAGCATGTTAAGAGGAAAACTGAGATTTATGGATGAAAGTATTGCATAAAGTGTTAAGCTCATGTGTATGCAAAGTAAAGCATACACAATCTTAAAGAGCTATGCTCAGACTATGAATCTCAACTCAGTTAAATGGGCATTAGAAGGAAATGTTTAAGTGCATGATAATCGACACAATTTCAAGGTAGCATTTCTATGTGTTATGTGTGTGTCTTCCATAGACAAGTGTGGCATACAGAAGGAAGTGATAAAAAGGCAAAATCTATATACCAAATCACTAAAGCATGGTACCTATAATGAATAAGAAATTACACAAACACATTGTAGGTTGGAAAGTTGATTGAAATGAGGGGTGTCAGGGAACATACATTATAACTAATTTACCGTGTTGCGCCAATATATGAATACATTGATAAAAATTAGCTCATTAGCATGGGTAATGAACATTAAAACAAAATTTACACTGTTTGACCATGCACATTGGTTCATGTGTGTGTAAAGGTATAAAAATCAAGGATGTAGCATTAAGAAAGATTAAAAATAGAGGGAACAAAAGAAAGGCTTCCAGCCCCCCACCCCCCCTCAAGGAAGAGCTTGAGAGAAACAGATACATGCATACATACATACATGCATGCATTTATGTATGTATGTATATGTATATAAGTTTGGATTATGATAGCTCTCTTTTCTTTTTTGAATAAATGGAATATAATAAATATGTTAATATATATACAAGAAATATATGATGATGATAATGATGAGTAGTGAATAGGGGATGGAAGAGAAAAGAGAGTTTGGGGGGGGGGGGGGGGGGGGGGGGGGGTATAAGAGCCTCAGAGGGATAAGTGGGTGAGTGGAAGGATGGGTGAGAGACCTCCACCCATTTCATACCAAATGTTAAAGAACATAAACTAAGAAAATAAATAACAATTGGAGTCTTAACGCCCAGAATGTCGTGCCCTCCCGTGGACTGAGCGTCGGACACCAAGCGCCCCGTGTTGCCCAACACTTGAGAATTGCTTGATAATAAATAAATAAGCATTGAGTATCCAAAAAAATAACCTGATACAATCGAGAAGTTTATGTGCAAAAACGAAAGTGGCAATTCTCAGTCCCACCAACAAGATTGAATCTATCTTAATCACTCAATCATTCAAGCACTTGGATTTGCATCCAATGGTTTCAATCCTGCAAGCAAGGAACCAGCTTATCCATTCATGTACTTCGTGAGAACCAACATCCAACATGCATTCTACTCAATAAGCACTTCAATGACAACTAGATTCAAGCACTCAATCTTCCAAGCAAGCATTCATTGTTCAATGAAGCTAATCTACTCACAAGCTGCGTATCAATAACTCAAACCATAGGCAATCATTCAACTTAAGCAAGCTCTTTGCAAGCACACAAGCTCAACAGACCCAAGCAAGCTTGAAGAGAGAAAGAGAAGTTCAATGGGATCTCAAACCATAAGAATACACACATGCATGCACGATAGAAAAATCTTAAGCTAATACTCAACAAATTAATCTTGAAGAGAATAAGAGACAATATATACACTGAATTAATCATGAGATCAAGCATAGAAAGCTTGAGCTCTCAAAGGAGTACAATGCTAGAGCACAAGAAAGGAGAATGTATCTCTCTAATGATAAGCTCTCAATGAACTTAATTCAATAGAGGAACATCCCTTATCTCGTGGATTTTGCCTCTTTTAAAGACTTTTTACGAAAGGTGCCACAATTAGATTGGACAAAAAGCTAAGTGATAAAACTTCTTCTACTAATCTCTGCACACTAGGATACAACTTGAAGCTCCAATGAGCCTGAATAAATATGAGAATATGTTTTTTACAAGAATGGGATTACATTGATGAGCAAAAATGCTTTAGAGATACCATGGGATTTAAAACTTATTCCAAAAACTGATCCCAAGACTTGTTGGTTTGCCTCCACTGCATCTTCTTTTGAAGTCCTTTAGTCCCGTTGCTCTCATTCCATAATTTTTGAAACACTCCTCCTTTGCGATTACATCCCTGGGATCGTCCTCTCCTCTTGATGGGGCAATGATTGCTTCTTAGAGCTCTCAAATTCTCATTTGAGAGCTCTTCAAACTTATGCTAGTTTTTTTTGTTGGTGCTTGATATCTTTGAATGCAGTTAAGCATGTGATGAGCAAATTCTTGAACGTACACATCTCTGACATGATAAATCTGGCACATCCTTGTAGCTACCCATCACTACTGCACATGTGTCTTTGAACCACAATTTATTCATTGGTGTGTCTTGTGGTGGCTTTGGTAGCTTTGGGTAATCAAGGGCTTTAGGATTATTTTTTGTATTCTCTCATATTTATCCCAATTGTATCCTCTTAGGAGTGGATAGAATGTTGCATCAACTTCGAGTTATTGAGGAGCTTTCACATAGTACTTGATTTCTCTATTATGACTCTGGAAATACACTTTTCTCCATTGAGGTTGTCCCTCTAGTACTTCTTTGATCCTCCAATTGTTAGGGTCCACTTCAACATACCCTCCTCTCTTTGTCTTATAGCTCTCATGTAGTTAGAGATCCTATCTCTAAGTTGAGCTTTTATCATGTACTTGGGTAGCTCTAGATTTGATTGTTCAATTGTTACTGGCCAAAATTGCCTTGCTATGTCATAAGCCTTTGATTCATGTTCCCGATCAACTTGTTGCTTCTTGAAAATCATCTCTCACTGCTCACTTTTGTACTAGTCAGCAATGTCATGCTTTGTCCCTTGTTCAAAACTCCATGAGTCAAATTGGCTGTGGGAGCCGATTCCAGCCATTGTGTCTTTAATTAACTCCTTGTCTTTGAGTGGACCTTGCACTGTGGTTCTCTTTAAGCTTCTCCACCTACTTGCCTTCTTGAATAGCCCTGCTAGATGCATCTCTTTCCAGCTTAGTTATCATCAATTCTTGAGTCAAGGTTGTGTTTTCCAGTCTTGATGCATCTAAAAGAGATTTTACTTGTTCTAGCTCCTTGCTCGCGTCAGTGTCTATGCGTGTCTGATTCATTCTAAGCATATCCCCTACATTCCAGTAGTTGGAACTCAGGGATATAAGCTAGTGTTAGCATATCCCCTACATTCCAGTAGTTGGAACTCAGGGATATAAGCTAGTGTTAGCTATCCCATAAATGCAAAAAAAATGGTATCAATGAGGATGAGCTTAAGACTTACTAAAAGTACTAGAGGATCTATAGAATGATGATTAATAGAGAAAAGGAGAATAGGGTAGCATAGCTACACAATACACAAGGAGAAAAGGAGAAGAGGGTAACATAGCTACACAATACACATTAGGAGAAATATGGACTCTCCATTTTGCCCCTTAAGGAGTGAATAAAAAAAGATTGGCATGACCAATGAGAGAGCTGGGATTCTAGATCCATGTAACATGGATCTTTTTGTCACATCTTTGCCCAAATCTCTTAAGCCAATAAAATAATAGAGCCCATATCTTTAAAAAATAGAGAAATGTCAGATTCCATATCTTTCATGTCCGATGTACCTTATGGCCAGCACATGGAAGTTTGAAAACTGAATTTCATTTTTTCCAGTTTTTATGTTTATCTTTTTACTTTCCCTCCTTTTGCATTTCACTACCTTTTTATTTCCCCCCTTTTTTGGCAGAATTCAATTTCGCCATATCTTCTGAAACTTTGATTTTTTCTTCACAAAAATTTACAGGTATGTTGTTCTCCACCTAGCTCTCTCCTCCTAAAATTTCATCTCATTTGGACAAAACGTCTGTGAGTTATGCCCGTTTTCTCATAACTTTCTCTTCTCTGCACCACAAATAGCTATCTTGATGTGAAGTGGCATCAAATTCTTGTGAGTAATTATTATATGTTTAGTGTTTGTCTATGTTTTGTTGTGATGTGAGTAATGATCATAGGTTTAGGATTTGTTTATGTTTTGTCTTGATGTGTTGCTGTTTATTTTCACAGGAGCAAGGTTGTGAGCAACAAAGTTGTGTAAATCAAAGCATTAATTTGCTGTTTATTTCTTGTTGTCCAACTTACACTACAAGAGAATCATTGTTTTTTGATGCTTAGTTTCCATGCCTAGTCGCTGTTGAAATATCGAGCTCGTCTAGTGAGGCGGTGGACACTGATGACCCGCCTGGGGGATAGGCCCCACACTTACACCGCTGGCATGGTTAGTGAGATCTTGGCATGGTTGGTGAGATCTTGGGTAATATGTGGCCAATGGGATGACAAGCTGTGTGACAGCCATTCTAGAGACTGGCATAGTTATAGGGCCAGCTCATTTAGTTGGGGTCACACTATAGAGAACCCGTGTATATATTGGTTGAGTACCTTTCATATTATGTGTACTCTTATCTTGTATATGGTGTGTTGAGTGTTAAGTGAAGAAGAAGAAGATATTCAGCCTCTCACCTTGTGTGTTCTCTATTAGGGTTTTGTGAGTGTGTGTGTGCTTGTAAGAGCTCAAGCTCTCTTCCCCCCTGCATCTTTTCATGGTATCAGTGCTGGTTCATGCTAAGGGCTGAGCTGCAAGCAAGAGAACCACAGGAAGCAGTACAAGGGTAAGAGCTTCAACTACTCTTTCCTATTTGTGTTGGTGACTACACCCTTGTTGGGAGCTCTACGAGAGGCACCGGCAAACGATCTCTGATTGAGGAGCTTTCTTCGTGGGAGTAAAGCTATAGGGCAACTATACTCTCCTATCGGACAAACTTTTCTGGGCCGAAAACGCGTTTCGGGCGCGTCTGGACCTCCGTTTTTCAGAAAGCAGGCGATTTTGAGCACTGCGGGTAAGTCATCGATTCTCTGCAGAACTCTGTTTTAAGAACTGCAGGAAGAAAGATTGACTGTGCAGACATTGTGGGTGTTGCAAAGAGGTCAACAGTTGCCATTGGGTGTATGTATGCACATTGAAGTCACTGGTTGTGACATTTGAGAGTACTACAGTACTGCTGCAGAAAATATAGCACTTTGTGCAGAAAAACTAGAGTGCTGTTTCTGGTAAAATTGTGTATTTGGCAAGATGTCAAATGATGGGATAACCCAGATTGTGGCTGAGAAGCTTGATAAGAATAACTTCCATGCT
Source organism: Cibotium barometz (assembly GCF_041138505.1). Taxonomy (NCBI): domain Eukaryota; kingdom Viridiplantae; phylum Streptophyta; class Polypodiopsida; order Cyatheales; family Cibotiaceae; genus Cibotium; species Cibotium barometz. Next base: position 22,048,670 of record NC_141075.1, on the reverse strand, counting down.
TGGAGGTTCAGGTTGACGAATTTCCTGATGGAAAAAGGCTATTGGGACTACATAGAAGGTGAGCATAAAGAGGCACCGGAGATACTGTACATAAATCCGACTGCTCAGATGTGAAAGAGTTTAAAGACTGGAACCAAAGAGCCAGGAAAGTAATGTATTGGCTCTCCATTAGTATACAGGACACCATGATTGGGCATATTTAGGATGCCAAGTCCCCCAAGGAGGCGTGGGACACCTTGGTTAAACTCTATGAAACAAATACCAAGGCACGCAAGATACAGTTGAAGAACGAACTTCATACGGTGGAGAAAAAGAGCATGTCTATGAATGACCCAAGTGCAGATGCATCACCCACACAGCCATGCCCGAATCTTTTCTCCTTCTCTAGCCTTTTCTTGCACTTATGTATGTAGTGCCCTAGTTTCCTGCAATAGTGACACTTACCCTTCTTTTTAGGCTTATCACCTTCTTTCTTTGCATCCTTACCTGAGAATTCTGATTTTGGCTTATAGCCACCATGTCAAGAAGACTTGCCTTTGTCTTTTTGATTGGCAACAAAAGCTTGGTCACCAACTCGCATATTAGATCTATTTTGCCTAGATCGCTCTTCTTGCAAGAGTACTGAAACCAGCTCATCAAATGTAAGGACATTTGGATTTCCCTCATCTCATGAGTCTAAGGGTAGAGACAAAACTCTGATAAAAATCTGGAAATGCATTGAGAACTGTGGGCACCAATGTACTATCACCATATATCTCATCCACACTAGCAAGCTGCTCCTTAAAATCTTTGATCTTAGTCAAGAAGCTATCCATTGAGTCTCCCTCATTCATGTGCTCAGACTCCAACTATTTGCGCAGATATGCAACACGTGCTTCATTACGGACCTGGTATAATGCAGCAAGTGTATCCCATGCCTGTTTTGAAGCCTTACATGACCGAATATGAGGAATAATGCTTCGCTTCATAGAAAGTGCAAGCAATGCATGTGCCTGTGCATCTCTTCCATCCCATCTTGTTTGAGCAGCAGTGGGAGGTAGTGGTGGTGCATGTGGAGGAGCCACATTTGTATTATCAGATTCTACTTCTGATGTACCTGTAGCTTTATTGCACTAGTAGTTGTGAAATAGGACGAGTTTCACTACCACTGACCACATTCCAAAGGCCTTTAGCAACTAGTACATGCCTCATCATATAGGACCACAATGGGTAGTTAGTCCCATCAAGTTTGTCCTCATAGCAGACAACATGTTGAATACATCACTACTGCCAGCCATGACTTTCTACCAAACGCTCAAGACACTACAAGTACTCAATATTCACTGGATGCAACCCTGGATGGCTGTCAACTGACTGAATCACCTACAAAGTGTATGAAAAATAACACACGGTAGAGAATAGAGTGTTAGTGGTAAACGTATGATGGTCGATGTTGTTGAAGACACTGTATATGCTGCTGCACATGAAATCTTTACCGGCTACACAGCCCAAACACCCAAAATCAAGCAGAACTAATCCAAAATGACGCCTCTCTAGAACATCTGCAGAAACCTTGCGGTGCCCAAAATGTGCCCGAATCGCGTTGCAGAGCCCTAAGAGGGTATCTCAATCGGAGACAAAAAAATAGGGTCGTGAGGAGGGAGGTAGACTACTAGGTCAAGTGTCAAGGAAGCTAGCTCTGATACCAATTGTTGGAATTAAGGTTAGGGTTTTAACAATGCACACACACAAGATAGAGAAGTTTGAGAGTACACAAACTCACTAGAATAGAATGAACAAATGTGTGCCAGATACAAAAGATAAGTACACACCCCAAAATGAGTAGATAAGAGGGTGTACATATACGCACGGGGGAAAAAACCTCCTAGTGAGGAAAAAAATGCCTCGATGGTCCTAAGTGTGTTCACACATATCACTACCATATAATGCTACAATGTTTGCACAATTCACTATCTCATCTCGTAATGTTGTCCTCCCAACCAAAGCATGTGTATTCAAGCTAGAAACAAAAGAAAATTTTCTCATTGATGACTAAGACCCAAAAATATACTTTTTTCAAAAGTAATCCCATCCATATGTTAGGAGACACAAGGACATGCCCCATATATATACTTAAAAACGACCATTTTAGATCCATTGAGTGAAATTCTAAATATATGTATATTTCACAAATAAATAAAGTCAAACATATACTCACTAGTTCATCCGTTTGCAAGCTCGATAGAAATGCAATCTCACTCACTCTAGTTGGATCTATGATGGTACACAAAACATGGTGATGCTTTGCCCTTGTACTTGAAAATCTCTCTTTTATTGCCGCCTTCCAAGCCACGGTACGGTGGTTCCCCTCCCAAACATAAAACATCCTCCCTGAAAGCAAATGCAATTCTGGGATTCTCTGAATATCCTCCTCAAACTCTTTGTTGACATCTTGCCAAATAGGATCCTAGTCTGTCATTATCTCCTCGCTAATCATTGTGCTCTCTCTAGCACATGTCCACATGAACACAATGAAGGAACCTTGGTGAACATAATCATCCTTATGAGGTTGAACAAGAGATTGAGGAGAAGGTGTTGTCTCGTGCTGCAATGAATCCCCCTAACAGTAAAACAATTGGAGACAACTGTGGCTCAAGATGTTATTTTAGACATGTTGATGGGGGATATGAAACATGGCAAGTGAGAGATTGGTGAAGATGGGTCTAGAGACCTGCTTGAGTATGTCACTTCATTGTCAAACAAAAGGAGGATAGAAAGATGCTTGGAGTATGCCAAAAGAAACAAAAGCATTACATCAAAGGGTCTTGAGGTAGTTTTGGATTTAAAAAATAGATACAGATATCCATTTATCCATAGTGTGCTTTTCTCAAGACAATTGAGTGAGCAGCATCAGCCACATGTATTTAAAATGTCAACTAAAGGGCATGGAAGTGTCCTTGACTTGGTCAATAGGATGAACAAGGGGGAAATCTATAGGATATGTGGGTGCATTTTGATCACGTCCACAAAGTCTCGGGTTGGCCATGTCTATCCATGTGTATGACCCTTATGTAGAGAGGAAAGAGGTCCTTTAAGTTGTGAGCCATTTAAGAGAGAGAAGATAATACCATGTTGCGGATGGTGGAGGCTACTTAATTTATTCTTCTCATAAATATAAGGTGCAAGCTACCAATCTCATCTACAAAGGAGTGGGGTCCATAACAAACAATATTAATGGGCTTCTTCAAATCAGAAACACCAAGACATTGTATAGAATCCTTCCTATCTTAGACAACTTTAATTTTTGTTCACACATAATCCCTTAAAATGACTAAATTAAAAAAAGAATATAAGGGTTTACATACCTTAGTGCTAGCAAGGGTGTATAGAAACATAAAGAATATAAGGGTTTACATACCTTAGTGCTAGCAAGGGTGTATAGAAACATAAAGAATATAAAGGTTTACATACCTCAGTGTTGGCAAGGGAAATTAATGGTAGGTCAATATTAGGGGGAAAATCATCACCTATATAGAGTGACTCCTCGAGGGCTTAGCAAGATGTCATGAAACCTAGTTAGAATGAAGGGTAATTTCCAAGAGAGGCAACCAAAAAATTTACCAACTTTACCTTTGTATTCCCTAGTAGTGCCTCTAATTAAATAAGCTCTTTGTGTTTATCTACTCTTTTTTGAGGGTTTTATCCAATCTAAAGCATAGTGACTTCACCACTTGACACATTTGACTTTTTTCTTGACATAGTTTTTGGAGTCGCACTGAGATACATTGGGTTCCAAACTATTTTAAAGGAATGTTTTTTGAGAGGAAGAATGGGGGTCTTTCCAGTCTTCTTTAGTGGAGAAGAAGGAAAGAATGTGACAGCCTTCTTGGTAAAAATCACTAGAGCATGTTTTACACTTGAGAAGTGTCAACCTCCTTAAATGGTAGAAGTTATTGCCTTACTCTTACTAAGCATGGGGGGGTACCAGGGGAAATTTCATAAGATTGGGGAAGACTAAACCAAAGTAACGGAAAGAGAGTTTATTGCAAAAGTGTCCCCAAACAGGGTACCAAGGTAAATTTTGCAAGATTGGGGAAGACTAACCCAAATCAATGCAATGACCAAACCCTAGGGAATCCTAATGGTAATGCTAGGGTTGAAGAAGTTAGGTGGAGAAACACCAATCCATCCTATTGCTATGGAAGAAGAGGAATGAGAGGCATCATTGGAGGTTTTGGCCACCAACAAATACAAGATTTAAGGGAAAGGAAGGTAAATATCACATTTCTCACCATACTAAAAAGGGTCATGAAATACATGAATTTCATGAAGTGGATATTGATCTTGACATCCCTATTATTAATTCCTTGATTAAAGGAGCTAGGGTCTACATTGATGGTGGGTTAGCAACAATAAATGTGATGAGCCAGACAACCATGAAGACTTCCAGTGCACCCATACTTCACCATTTAGGATCAAATTGGTAAATAACAGAAGGGTGAAAGCCCTTGGAGCCATTCATGTGTTAACTCTTGGTGTGCAGGATGTTGAAATAATCGCCATGTGAAACCTACTAAATTTGATTGTGTGGCATATCCCATCATTCTTAGCTAACCTTACCTAAGAGAGATGAAGGGAGCACGCAATAATGGGGCACATGTAAGCTTATCATCATGCATGGTGAGATAAAGATTGTGTGGCATATCCCATCATTCTTAGCTAACCTTACCTAAGAGAGATGAAGGGAGCACGCAATAATGGGGCACATGTAAGCTTATCATCATGCATGGTGAGATAAAGATTAAATACAATCTAAAGAATGGACAAAAAAACACCCTTCATATTGGAACATGTTTCTCTTCTGGATCTTCAAAGTATGTATCATCTTTCGCCTCCTCTTCTGAAGGAAGCTTAGATTCAGTGCATGAAGAGAACAAAGAGGAAAAAGAGAGAACAAGAGAAGATAACTCTAAGATGGTTGTTTTTGATCTCACACAAGAAGAGAGAAAGTAGTACTTAGACATGTTAGATGGTTTCTCTAAGTTATTTGCCACTAAATACATTCGACTGAGAGGAGGGATGACTATAGGTGACTATGTTACAACATAAAATAAAGCTCAAACTAGGTGCAAATCCTGCATTACAAAAGCTATGGAGCTTCAAACAAATGAATTCAAATGAGAAAAAAGGACAACTTTACTTCAAACAAAATTTGGATTTTTGAAAGGGTTTGGTCACCTACTTGAATATAACCTTGATTTTTGATGTGCAACCTTGCGAGGGGTTGATGTGTAGACATCCAAGTCCTCAAAAGACTCATAGGTTTTTCAGCTTTATTTTGAGTGCCAGAAGTAGTTCAATAAAGAAGTAGACATGCACATTTGACTATGGAGTAAGTACCTACACTATGCAGTAAGTACCTACACTATGCAAGGTATCCTATATGTACTAGTGTAGACCACACTGATGATGAAAATGATAGCATCTATGTTCGATAGCCATGCATGTTTTTTGAAGGGGGGAGGTGTCCTTTTATAACCCAACTAGGCCCTTTAGCATGCACAACCATCTATGCATACCAAGTGTGAGGTTTGCCCTTAGACTAGATTGTGGACAACCAGGGGTGAATTATGGGCACAAGAAATAATCTCATGTTAACCACCTCATGATTTAGTTCCCTAGAGATTTTGGTAGGCCATGAATTAGTTAATTGTGGGCTAAAGTGAACCTTATGATATGCATGTGCTATATTTCCTAAATTCAAATAATAGAAGGAAGCACGACATCTAGTTTTGGGCAAACCATTTACCACTTTCCAAATATCACAAGTTTACCACTTTTTGCCTACCCAATTCCACCCTTGGTTTTGCCAAACCATGGTTTTTGCCATCCTTAGACATTTTATCCTTTGCCAAGGGAATTTAATAATTGTGTACACACACTTACATAGGGTTAATTAGCTTATTTGACAAGGGAAGCCTTAATATTTTTGGGCCAATATTCACATTATAGGAAATGGCATTCGCTAAATCCATTTTTGGCCCCCCTTTTTTCAAATTCACTCATCTTTAATTTTTTATTTTAATAAAGCCAGGTGTGCATTCACAAGTGTACCCAAGGTATTTAATTTTTCTAAGCATTAAAACCTTGATATGTTTCTCTTATTTTTAATCTTTTCATGCTAGATAACATTATTGTTATAGCTTTGAGAAGATTTTGTACATAAAATAGATATTTACCTGGAGTGACCTCAATATGCATCGAAGGATATGTATACAAACTCTACAAGAATTTGACTTAAAGATAAAGTACAGGTCTAGGAAGGAGAATGTGGTTGCTGGCACCCTAATCCTTGTTAGTAGAAACCATGATCTCCAACCCATTGCCTATAGAAATAAAAGAGAAGAATGGGACATATGAGTTTCCAACTATCACCTTATTAAAACAAAGGAGAGCAAGACTCCCCCCTAGGAGTTAAGAAAAGTTTAGGGATACGAGATTGAAGATGGTTGTTTATATTTTAACAAAGTCCCTTAACAAAGTCCCTTAGGAGTGTGATTTTTTAGGAGAAGAATCTTGGTTGAAGCTCACAATAGCCTTATTAAAGACATCTTGGTTATGTAAAAACCTTTATAGTGGTCAAGAGAGGAGTTACTTTTAGCATAGATTGAAAAGGGATATACTCAATCATGTTTTTTAATACCTTACATGTCACAAGATTAAGGCTGAAAGAGTGAAAATGCATGGAAAGCTGCATCCCATGTGGACATTATGCAGATGAAGGTGGGAATGCATAAGTATGGAATCTTCATTGGTCTACCCTAAGTGCAGGTTATGATTCCATATTCGTGGGTGGTGGTGGACAGTTTGAGACCAAAATTGCACATCTGATTCTAGTAAAGAAAACCTTTACTGCATTCGATATTGCCAAATTGTTTCTACGTGATACCTCGCATGGATGCCAAACTTACCTCTCAATTTTGGACATCATTGTTTGAAGCACTTGAAACTTCACTTGATCTTAGTATTGCTTATCATTTTGAAATTGGTGGTTAGACAGAGAGGGTCCACCATATTATAGAAGATACTCTTCAAGTTTTTTGTGGCTTTGCGAGCTAAAGAGATGATTGAATTATCTTCATCTAGTGGAATTTTCTTATCATGCTTCTCACCATCGAAGTATTCCAATAAAGAAAACCTTTATTGCATTGGATATTGCCAAAGTGTTTCTATGTGACACCTCGCATGGATACCAAATTTACCTCTCAATTTTGGACATCATTGTTTGAGGCACTTGGAACTTCACTTGAACTTAGTATTGCTTATCATCGTGAAATTGATGGGTCACATAGAGAGGGTCAACTAGATTATAAAGTACTCTTTGGGTTTTTTGTGGCTGACGAGCTAAAGAGATGGTTGAATTATCTTCGCCTAGTGGAATTTGTAAAGAAAATGTGGGGGAGAGTGAGAGCTTGAGTTTCTTATAAGCAAACACACACACACACACAAGAGAGTAAGAAACAAGAGAGAGATAGATGGCTGAATTTTCTTTTATCTTCTTCTCTTCTCTACAACCATATAACTAAAAAGATAAGAGTACATACTATAAGGGAAAGAACTTTCTTATAAATCATATAATGGTCGGTCCATAGTGTGAACTCGACTATATGAGTTGGCACTATAAATATGCCATAACTATAGTACGCCAAAGTGGTAGTCACACAGCCTATCATCCACCACTAGCAGCATATTAACCATAATCTCACTAACCATGCTAGTGGGATAAATGCGCAAGCTATCACCCAGGTGGGTCATCAATGTCTGTAGAGCTCAATATCTCAACACTCCCCCTCGAGCTCAACTCCACACACTACACTTAAGTAAGCTCCTAAATCTATGGAGCTTCTTTGTCCCCAATTCCTCATGAATATGTCAGCCACTTGATCCTCTATGCTGATATATACCAGATCTACATCACTTTGCTAGAACCTTCTCCCTCACAAAGTGATAATGCATCGTAATGTGCTTTGTTCTAGTATGGTATATTGGGTTATTGGCCAACTATATGCTACTCATGTTGTCACAATAAATGACTGCCTTATCTAGGGACTCACCTATATCACCAAGTAGCTTCTAAATCCAAGCTACCTCACAAGCTACCATAGTAGCACGTCTGTACTCTGCCTTTGTACTCGACAAAGCAACTGTTTCTTACTACTCCAAGTCACAGCATCACTCCCAAACAAAAATATAAAGCCACTGGTAGACGTCCTATCTATGAAACTACCAGCCCAATAAGCATCTATGTATCCGTGTAGCCGTATCTCTGTACCAGCCTCATAGAAAAGTCCATAATAAACTATGGTTTATGTACTTGAGAATTTCTCTAGCCACATCCAAGTGTGGCTTCCTAGGAGCCTGCATAAATTGACTCACAAGTTTAATATCATAGCTCAAGTCTGGCCTAGTAATGGTCATGTACCCACTATGCACATAAATATAGTGGGATCCTCCAAAAGCTCACTTGTATTTATGGAAAGCTTTGTGTTCTGTTTCAATGGCACTGAAATAAGCTTATAGCATGCTATAACATACTTGGACAACATGTCCAAGCCATACTACCTTTGTAATAACAAAATGCCATGAGGTAATCTCACCACCTCTATGCCCAAGAAATACCGTACCTCACCCAAATCCTTCATCTCAAACTTTTGCTTCCAAGGCTTGTGACATCATGTATGTTAGCATTATTATCACTAGTGATAATAATGCTGACATCATGTATGTCAGCATTATTATCACTAGTGATAACCCAGTCATCCACATAAGTGACTAATAGCATGATCCCTCTATTATTCTTTTTCACATAAAGTGAGAAATCTGCATTGGTGGATATGTAAAATCCAATGGTAACAAGATACTCCCCAATCTTGTTTGACCATGCTCTAGGTGCCTACTTTAAGCCATACAAGGCTTTGCGTAACCTGTACACAAAATTTGGGTGTGCATCACTCTCATAACCTAGTGGCTGCATCATGGATACTTCTTCTTGCAAATCACCATGCAAGAAGCCATTATTTACATTCATTTGATATAAATAACACCCCTTTGTTATAGCCATAGCAATAACTGCTCTTACGATTGCCATTGTTAACCACCATAGCAAAAAAAGCTCTCACGGTTTCCATTCTCACAAAACTAGGTTGAATGTCTTCTCATACTTAATGCCATAGTAATAATAGCTCTTATGGTTGTCATTGTTACATCCATAGCAATAACAACTCTTACGATTGCCATTCTTGCAAAACTAGGCTGAATGTCTCCTCATACTCAATGGCATAGGTCAGCGCATAGTCCTTGGCAACCAATCTCACCTCATACCTGCTACTACTGAACCATCTATGTTATGCTTGACCTTATACACCTACTTACATCCAATTGCCCTCTTTTCCTTAGACAAAGGCATGAACTCCCATGTTGCATTTGCATCTAATGCTACCATCTCCTCATTCATGACATCTTCCAAATTTTTTAATTCTAAGTGCATGCTCAAAACAAGTGGGCTCCATAGACTTGCATATACCTAGATCACTACCAGAGGTGTCCTCAAAATAGGCATGGTTCTCCTTACACCAGGAGTAACCACATACAGAATGCTAAGCTCCTCATCAAGGCTCTGCTTAGAGCCACTAGAGTCATCATCTACACATGAGTGACTTACTAACAGATCAGGCACAAAAGGTTGATCTAGCTTTTCCTTCCCTTTACGTAATACATGTGTACCTACATTTGTCTTCAACTTGCATGACCATGGACCTAACACTGGATCCACTACTAGAGGACTCTCTAGGTCCATTAAGCATTGTTTCTGTACATATGGTGCAGCATCAGTACTTCTCGTACAAATGTATCTTCTGTTACCTTCACAGCTGTTGGTGCATACCAACTCCTCATCTCATCAAAGATAACATCTCTGCTTACTTGCATCTCATGAGTGGTAGGGTTATAACATCTATAACCTTTTTGTTTCAAAGCATAACCAATGAAGATGCATTTCTCTGCCTTTGGATCCAACTTTGTTCTCACTTCATCGAGAACATGCACATATGTAATATACCCAAATATTTTTAAATGAGACACATCCGGTTTTATGCTTGTAAACTTTTGTTCAAGCCTCATAACATGAATAGTTGCAGTGGGGGTCCTGTTCATAATGTACATAGCAGTTGTTATTGCTTCTATCGAAAAATAATGTGGCATATTATTTTTAGCCACCATCAAGGCACGGTGGATGTCAGAATATTTTTGGCAACGACTTCGTGTGTTCGAGTCACCTAGATTGGAACTCGAAGTAACCAAGTCGGAAACATGACTGTGGACAAGCTCAATAACGCAATACTAGAGAAATTGAAGGTAAAGGAGGGAAGAGAAGCATCTGGGCATGGGCATAACCATCTTTACCCCTGTAGGGAATTAGTGTGGTGCTCCATGTGCAGATTGAATCACACTACCACCGAATGTCCATGTTAAGAGCAAGGCCACTACTTTATTGTGCACACTATGTAAAATTAGGGAATCATGACACTTCAATGTGCAGATATCCAAGGTTCCAAACAGTTGCATAGCTGCCGGCACCTAGAGCTCCATTGGCCTTACCAGCACCACCTATGCAAATCACTGTAGCTCTACAGGATAACCTAACTCTTCCTATTTGCCTATACGGGGATGTTTCGGCGGGTACATGACACTTCACCTCTACCACCACCTGTTCCTACCACCACAGGCTAAAATCAACCAAGTATTTATTGAAGATCCATTAGAAGATATTGATATGGTATGTGAAGTAGAACTTAGTGGAGAGTACTATGAGGAAGATGAGGAAGATGGCAACTGAATTCTATGTTCTACAGAATAACACACTAGTCCCTGTGTTTCAAACCACGGTACAATGGAAGGGTAAGGACATGAACTCAAACATGAGGAGAGGACCGCCACAATGTTTTGGCTATGGCGGGCCGCATCATATGCACCAGCCCCATCAATTGACTGCTCAGCCCAATGACATGCCATTACTTGTACCAAATGTGGCATTGATCATTTGATCAAGGATTGTCCATACCGTGCAAGTGGTTTGACTTCCACTTCTAATCAGGTCACCATCCGAACCATTAGTGTGTGCAACTTGGAAATATCACACCACTCAATGTCTTGACACGAGCCTAGGCCCAATTGGGGGACAAGGGGAAGAACCGAGTAGATGCGACCATTTCTAGAACTAGCCATAGGAGAAGAGTGAAAAAAGTGGGTAAGGGTAACACTAGGATCACAATCTAAGATGGATTCGAAGAAGATACGATTGACACACCGGATCCACCCAATCGAGAGAAGAAGGGGATCAAGCGATCAACCAAAAAGAACGTGACCTAGAGGAGCAAGGGGAAAGACCATCAACCCCTAAATGAGTCGGTGAGTACCCAAATGTCGAAGAGGAGATAAGGAAGCTCGAAGATGCCAGGGCCTTAGTAGAAGAATGTCAATGGCTTCATGAAGCCAAGCTAAGGGCTAACTGGGTCAGGGATACAATGTATCCAAGAAATGAGCCAACAAGGGAAATAGAATTGGACGTACCTACTCAAATTCCAGAAGAAACAGAAGAGGGATCTAAAGCAAACACCAGGATGTTTTTTGAGGAAAATATGCACGATGAGTCCATCCATTCCTTCCCTAGGGATGGATACGAGACACACTCATGGAGGGAACCCTCAATTGCCAGAGAACCCAAAGATATAGGAAGCCTCGCACAGCTGTACTGTCCATGTCTGTGCAAATGCATAGACAGACATAGGAAGCCTCGCACAGACATGGACAGTTGTACTGTCCATGTCTGTGCAAATGCCATTGGGACAACTGCTACGCAGTTCACCAACACTATGGACATACATAAAGGAATGAGCAGAAGGCAGGACTAAGGCCAGCCGACACTATAAAGGATGTTCTGCCACCTCCGACAGAAAGAACCCTAAAACACACAAGGGAAACCAGTCGTCAAGATACCGGTTAATCAATTGGGATGTTATTATAAAAGTGATGACACAAATGCTACAATCTTGATTCATCATTATGGGTACCAGGCAGCACTGGCTATCCTGGATGGTGGGGTAGGGGTTAGCATAATCAATGTTGTTGGAAAAACTGGGGAAAACCCGATCTAAAAAGAGCAGATCTAATCGTTAGAATGGCAGACGGAACATCTTCAAGACTCATTGGACTTTTGGAGAATGTGAAACTCAAAATCTTTACGTTTTGCTACCATTATACATTTGTGGTAATGGACTTCTTGCGCCAACTAGACTCATATAACATAATATTGGGGAGACCCTTTATGAGGGAATCCAAATTGGTGCACGATTGGGCATTAGATCATGTGTATGTGTGTAGCGATTCACAAATTTTAAAGATAGATCTGAGAACGTGGAGAGTGTTGAGAAAACGTGGTGCTCATGCTAGATTAAGTGTGTGGAAGAGAGGGACTCACAAAATACAAGAACAATATCTTGCTTATTAAGTTGTTTATGAATACAACTAGGCCTTGCTCAATACAAAATGCCTCCTAGCTCCACCTTTAAATAGATGAGCTAGTGGACCTTAAGTCCATTCACACTCACACCCTTCTCTTCCCCTTCTACATAACCTTAGTCTCTTAATACCCCCCCTCAATACCAACTATGAAAGAATGGAATAGGTGGTATTGGACATAGGATGCCTTTATAACATTAGGCGTACAAGGTTTGGAATATATGTGTGATTACATTGACATTTAAAACAATTTCTCAGTGGAGTTAGAGGCTGATACAAAGTATTTCATTTTGTTGGGATATTTGATCCAACAATTATTTGCCAAATGACCTACCTTTTTGCAATGGGCACATCTTACTTTGACCACTTGATGTGACAAAGCTTGTTCGATAGTCGATGAAGTGGTTGCATTTGAAGATTCAGCTCCTCCCTTTGGCCTCTTTTCTTCATCAAGATAAGATTGAATGGCTCCTTCGAGGGTGGGATTAGGTATGTTCTTTAGGGTGGTGACTAAGGTGGGATACACCTTCTTGATTGCTGTTAGCAAAACAGCCACTGCATCATCTTCATCCATTCGTGCATTCACTGATGCAAGTTGAGCCATAAGGCCCTTCAAGTGAGAGATGAAGGTTCCAATGCCGTCTCCCTCTTTGAGTTCCAAGTTGAAAAATTCAATTTTAAGTGAGATCTTGGAATTCTCACCACGAGCTCCATAGAGCTTATCAAGCTCATCCCATTTCTCCTTTGCAGTCGGAAGCTCATCCCATTTCTCCTTTGCAGTCGGAAGCTGGTCCACATGGTGAATGAGAGCCTCATCAAGATGAAGCATGATGATGGCTTGTGCCCTCTCATCATCTTCAATATCTTCAGCCTTTGTTCGATCAATAACCTTAGTGCCGGAGATGAATGGCCAAAAGCCTTTGGACATCATCTTGTACTTGACAAGGACTTGCCAAGTGTGGAAGCCCTCTCCCGAGAACTTCTTGATTTGAGTGTTGTCCTTTGACATTGGGTATTGAGGGAGGTTATTAGAGAGTAATGGGCTGATTTATGAAGAAGAAAAAACCAGAATTTTATGATATTTAGGCTTAATTAGAAAGAGAAAGGCTTATGAGAGTGCAACAACCCTAATCAAGTCAAGAATGTTGCATAAATAGGAGAGTAAAATAGTAATTTTTATGGTTTAGCACTTAGGGTTTGTGCCCAATTACTAATTTTGATGGGGATTAGCTTCATTAGTGTTAAAGAACACTTTGTTTGGTGATTAAGATCACCATTAGTGTTAAAAAATATAATTAGTGTTTAAGAGCACATTTTTAGCATCTAATGACACTTATTTTGGTGATTAGATTCACCATTAGTGTTTAATAACACTCTTAGTGTTTAAAAACACTTTGGAGTAACTCCCCCTTGCTAGATTAGAAGCTTCATTAGTGTTAATCAACACTATTAGTGCTCATAAGCACATTTTGAAGAGATTTGAGAGCTTGAAGATGAAGAGGAAGCTTGATGACGTGATGAATGAGACTTATGATGCCTCATATGGTTGGCCACCACTTCAAAATCAAGAGAAAGATCAGCAACAAGCTCTCACACCATCACTTGGGTGATTAGAGAAAAGAGGAAAGGATTAGAGCAAGAAAAAAGGTAAATTTAAAGCTTTAATGGAGAGCTTCCATGGAGTTGAAGAGAGCTAACTGGTTTTTCTGCTGTAGCGCGCGCGTCAGTGCACCATTCGAGCTAAAACTTGAGCTGTAGATAGGAGAGACATTTGGATTCAAAAGCCCTCAACTCCCATAGCCTATAATGGTCTACAAGCGGCGTATTGTGCTGTACGGCCAGCTGCGCTGCAGAAAATTGCGCCGGGCTGAACCAGTGAGAATGTCGCGGCGATGAAGCAACGAACTTGACAATTGATGGTACGAATTGAAACGCCCAGGCCTCCTCTACTGTTGATCACTCCACGAGTTCTTGCCTCCACAAGTTGTTGGAGGGCCTCCACCAGGCAGAGGGTTGAGCTCCACAAGGAGAAGATAAGAGAAAATAAAGATTTTTGACCTATTCTACACCACAAATGTGACCTACTCAACCAAAGCTCTAGATACCATGTTGAGAAAACGTGGTGCTCATACTAGATCAAGTGTATGGAGGTGAGGGACTCACAAAATACAAGAACAATATCTTGCTTATTAAGTTCTTTAATATGAATACAACTAGGCCTTGCTCAATACAAAATGCCTCCTAGCTCCACCTTTAAATAGATGAGCTAGTGGACCTTAAGTCCATTCACACTCACACCCTTCTCTTCCCCTTCTACATAACCTTAGTCTCTTAATAGAGAGCACACCCCGTGGTGGGTGGGAAGAGTAACTGTTCGGTAATGATTTGGTCACAAAACTGAGCAAACCACATCCGTATAAATATGCCAGCCTTCGATGGAAAATTCCAAAGAGGAAGAGGAAACAGAAATGTATGCATCACTTCCTCCTCCGAATTTCAGTGTAAACTAGATGCATGTGCTAGTTACCATAGATGTGATGCAACCCAGAGGGACCTAATATGTGGAATCTGGAAATGTTCCCATGCCCTCTTTCTATATGGTTAATTGGCAAACCATTGATGAAGAATCAGAAGAGGAGGCCTCTAGCATAGAAGGGATTAGATCACAAGGCCGTACCAATGCTTAACGCCTCAGAAGATGGCAAAAATAGAAACGATATATTGCCCAACTGTTAAAACCCTAAGATCTCTCTAGATAATTATTATGCATAAACATGCATAAATCATGCATAAACTCATCCACTTGACCACCCCCGAGCCCAAGGGATGCACACATGAAATATAATGAAATACATCATACCTTTACCTTGATGTCCCATACCATCAAGAGGTATAACTCCAATCCAATAGCATGTAGCTATAGTGTGAAATGGTAGGTGAGTAGATATGATCCTCTACACAAGAGAGCATAACATAGCCTTGGCCTCACAAGCCCCAAGCCTCCTTGAGTGTGCCCCATGTCCCTATTATATAGGAGGACCCTCAAGTGACTCTTAACTCTCCATTTCCCATGTGTGACCCTTGGATGCCTGACCCTAACCTTAACCCACCCTTAAGGTTAGTCCTAACCCATGCTCCAGTAGAGCTTGTTTCCATGCTCCAATGCTCACAAGCCTGCTCACAGCAAGTCAATAACGAGATCCAGTAACAGATTACAATAAGTTTGTCGTCTCATCATACATATATATCTTCCATGACATACGCATGGGTGTCCTCGACCGCGAGCCCGTGCATCGCCTGGTCAGAACCCTCCAAGGTCCTCCTTAGGTGTCCTGGCACTTCACTCATGGACCGCTTTGTCGGCCCTCGTCCATTGTATCGAAAGCGCACCATTTTAACCATACCAAGGTTGGTCAAGACCTGGGCAGGCTTTGCCGCATGAGCCGTCCTTTGAACACTCCCCGCTAGCTGTTGCAACCGAACTTCCCTTAGAACACACATATACCAAATGCTTCCTCTAGCATTATGCCGTTCCGTATCCCAAGACTTCTAAATCACAGGTCTGGATTCCCAAGCAGAATTCCTCAAATTCTGAATTCTCGATCCTCAGATCAAAATTAAAGGTCTCAACTTAGTTTCAGATTCGGTGGGTGATTTGAGTGTAGATTACTGAGCTGGTCACATCGTCATTTCTTGAAACTGATGAAGGAGTTACGTCTTGGTCATAGTTTGATTCAGGGTTTGAGTCTGGAAAGGTTCTCCCTGAACTATCTTTCTCGAAGGTAATAATTCAATTACTACTTTACTGAATTCAAAACTAAACACAAATTCCTATATGAGGAATAAATTAGTCTTTTATCTAAAATTTCGACTTCGATAGTTTTTCTGAATTTTCTCATTACCATCCTAGAAAATATAAACGGTATAATTTTCCTTCACTGAGTATTTACTTATTCATTTTTCCAATATTCATGGGATTTAAACGTAGGATTAAAGTGAACTCTTATTTTGATAAAAAAATTCTTTTATGCATCATTTTATGCATAAAAATCAATATTGGTGAAAGCAACACTTTTGTAACAAAAAAATTTCTTTTATGCATAAAAATCAATATTAGTGAAAGTAACACTTTTACAATTAAAAAATTCTTTTGTACATCTATTTATGCATAAAAATCCATTTTAATGAAAGTAACACTTTTATAATCAAAATATTCTTTTATGCATCTATCTATGCATAAAAATCCATTTTGATGAAAGTAACACTTTAATAATAATAAAAAATATTCTTTTATGCATCTATCTATGCATAAAAATCCATTTTGATGAAAGTAACACTTTAATAATTAAAAAAATATTCTTTTATGCATCTATCTATGCATAAAATCCATTTTGATGAAAGTAACACTTTTATAATAATAAAAATATTTTTTTATGCATCTATTTATGCATAAATCCATTTTCATGAAAGTAACACTTTTATAATAAAAAAATATTCTTTTATGCATCTATTTATGCATAAAATCCATTTTGATGAAATTAACACTTTTGTAATAAAAAATAATCAATATGCATCTTTCTATACATAGAATTTAATTCTATTGAAAATCACTCTTTTTTAATAAAAAAATAATCAATATGCATCTTTCTATGCATAGAATTTAATTCTATTAAAATCACTCTTTTTTATAATAATAAAAATAATCAATATGCATCTTCCTATGCATAGAATTTAATTCTATTAAAAATCACTCTTTTATAATTTAAAAAAAATCAATATGCATCTTTCTATGCATAGAATTTAATTCTATTAAAAATAACTCTTTTATAATAAAAAAATAATCAATATGCATCTTTCTATGCATAGAATTTAATTCTATTAAAAATCACTCTTTTATAATAAAAATAATCAATATGCATCTTTCTATGCATGAATGAAAATGACACTTTTAGAATACACAAACGATGGGGATTACTCTTTTTGAGTAATAAAAGATGAAATTTATTTCATAAATTTTTAGAAAATTTCACCATAACCTCCTTTGTATGGTTAACCATTTTTCAATTTTTCTAACCTTAATCTATTTAGGAATTATCTGCAATTGGTTTAAAGCATTCTAAACTAATCAATTTTCACTTTTAAGAGAAACAATATGAAAAGTTTAATTCCAACAATTAGATCACTTAACTAGGATAAAGAAGGGCTGATTTTAAGAATGAGAGAGGGGGAAGCCTTTCCAAGAAGGCATAGCATCTGTTTATCATTTTAAGATAACAAACAATTTAGAAAACCATTAAAAGAATAAAGAAAAATATAAGATTTCTAACTTACATGAATTCTGGGAGCTTTCCTTTGGCTTGATGGTTTGAGGGATCTACTCTTGTTTGCAACAAGAGTGGCCACCAATTCTTTAGAAGAGGGAATGGTCAAAAACTAGTGAATTATTAAGAAATTCACAATTCTTGGCTCTTGGGAAGAGTAGAGTAACAGTGTATAAAACACTATGAAGCTTCAACAAAGGGGGAGGCTTCTATTTAAAGAAAAAAGTAAGCTTCTAACCAAGCAAACTGATTCTAAAATTTTCCAGATCAGTTTGGTCAATTTTTGACCATTTTTAGGTCAGTTTAGCTTACTTTTTGGAACTAGACTTGAATTAGGAGAGAGGAGAGATGAAATATCTCAATTTTTGATAATTTTAAACTCCACCACACATGTGAAGTAGACGCCTCCTTCATGAGAGGGGAATTCCCATTGTGAGGTGTCAAAAATCCATTTTTTTAGTAATTCCTTTGGTCCTTAGTCCACTCTTCATCTTATGTGAGTATTTACTCATTTTTGGGAGGGATTTTCTTTATTTCTTCTATTTATCTTCTCCACACATTTGGATGAATCTGATTGGCCCCTCAAAACCTTAATTTAAAATTTTTCAAAAATCTAGACCTCTAGGATAAGGCCTCTTGAACAGATTATACTTGATTTCTAATGCACCTTCTGAAAATCTTTTTGAACTTTTGTTTTGGGGGAACTTATTTTAATAAGAAGAGATATTTTTCCATCCAAAAATATTCAAAATCTGAATAATCTCTCTCTAGAATATTTTCTATCTCTAGGCCAAAACAGGTAGAAACAAGATCTTTTATATTTCTGAAGAGGATATTGATTATAGGGGAAGATGCTGGACATCTTGAGAGGCTGGGGAGGAATCTTACATTCTCTCCTACTTGAAAAACGCAAGATGTCCTCATCTCACAAACTGAGGGTAATCTCGCAACAGTTCGGCTTCTTTCTCCTAGGTGGCATCTTCAAAAGGATAGAACTTCCATTTGACCAATAATTCTCTCAGAATTCTATTCCTGAGAACCTTTTCTCGAACATCAAGGATTTCTTCAGGTTGGAGTTCCATGTGTCCTTGGGTTGAAGAAGTTAAGATTTCATCAAGCACATGATTTGGGCTTGGTACATACTTTTTAAGAAGGCTCACATGAAATACATTATGTACTTTGAGATGAGGAGGCAGAGGAAGCTCGTAGGTTAAGTCACCTACTTTCTTTGTAATGAGATATGGCCCACAATATTTGGGGGATCCAATAGATAGAGAACTCCTTTTGGGGCGTACTCGAATGAGGACCATATCTGCTTCTTTGAATTCTCTGTCTGTCCTCTTCTTATCTGCATACTGCTTCTGTCTATCATGGGCAGCTTTTATATCTTTGCGAACTGACTGCATCTGCTGCTCCATGTCATCAAGCATCTTTCTGGACATCTCGACCCTAATCAATGGGTTGGACCAAGTTAATGGAGTTAAGAAATCTTGTCCATACTAAGCTTTGAAAGGGCTCATCCCAATACTTCAGTGATAAGAAGCATTGTAGGGAAACTCGACCAGGTGCAGATAGCTTAGCCACTTCTTGGGTTCCTTGCCACAGCATGACCGAAGTATATCTTCGATTACTTGGTTTACCCTTTTTGTTTGACCACCATCGGTCTCAGGGTGGTAAGTTGTGCTGAGATCCAAGAAAGTTCCTACTACTTCGAAAAATGCAGTCTAGAATCTTGACGTGAAATTGGGATCTTGATCACTTACTATTCTTCTGGGTAGGCCATGCAATCGGAAGATTTCCTTGAGGAACACACTGGCCACATCCACTGCAGTGTAGGTTTCTTTTACTGGAATCAGATGGGCAACTTTGGTTAGTCTATCAACTACCATGAAGATGGAGTTGTAACTTGATTGCACTGAAGGTAATCGAGTAATAAAATCCATACTGATGCATTCCCACTTCATCTGGGGGATGTCTTATGGATGTCACTTCCCAGGCATTTTTACTCTCTTAGCCTTAACTTTTTGACAGGTCAGACATTGACATACATGATTAAGCACATCCTTTTTTAGACCAGGTCAAAAGAAGCTTTTCTTCATCACAGAGATGTAGGTTTTGTGATAAAACCTGGATGTCCTGCTCAATAAGGCTGTCATGGGCTTCATTCAGAATTTGACCCTTAGTTTCCTCATCATTGGGAAAGCATAGCCTGCGATTATAATACATAATTCCATCATCCAGGTTGTACCCTTGAACTCGGTTCAACTCCTGTGGAGTTTTGCTTTCTTGCATAAGTAGGGTAGCAATAGGGCCAAAGAATCTATTCTGCATGATCTTCTCTCTTGCTTCAATAATCAAAGGATTTGACATTACAGTAATTGCAAGCAAGGAGGCTTTTCTGCTGAGGGGGCATCTGCTACCACATTTTCTTTGCCTGGGCAGTACTTGATTTCAAAATCAAATTCCTGCAGGGTTTGCATTCACCTTCTTTGGCGCATGTTGAGATCCTTCTGAGTGAAGATCCACTTTAAGCTCTGATGATCAGTCATCAAAGTGAATCTTTGACCCAGTAGGTAATGTCTCCACAACTTCACACCATAAACTACTGAAAGTAGTTCCAAGTTGTGGACAGCATAATTCCTCTCATGCGTTCTGAGTTTTCGGGATTCATAGGCCACTGCATGACCTTCCTTCATGAGTGCACCTCCCAGGGCAAAACCATTGGCATCAGTTATTACTACCTCAAAGGGTAGAGAGAAATCTGGCAGCTTCAGAACGGGATTAGTTACCAAGGCGATCTTCAGCTTATCAAAAGCACTCTGGCACCTGGCAGACTATTGAAACGGAGTATTCTTCTTGAGAAGATTAGTCAGGGGGAAGCTATGAGAGCATACTTTGGTATAAAAATTCTATACCAACTAGTCAATCCCAAGGATTCTCTAACTTCTTTCATTGTCTTGGGTTTAGGCCAATCTATGACTGCTTGGACTTTTGCGGAATCTGGAGAAATTCCATCTTTTGATACCAGAAAGCCCAAGTATTCAACATGGTCGGCAGAGAAAGTGCATTTGCTCTTTTTTGCAAAGAGTTGGTGCTTCCTTAGAATCTCAAGAACTTTTCTGACATGAGCTTCATGATCAGCTGCATTCTTTGAGTAAATCAGAAAATCATCAAAGAAAACAAGAACAAAATCATCCAAGTATTCTCTGAGAATGTCCTGCATTAAGCGATTGAATGTAGCTGGGGCATTTGTCAATCCAAACGGCATGACAGTGAATTCATAATGCCCATACCGAGTATTGATGGCTGTCTTCGGGATATCTTGCTCATTAATCCTGATCTGATAATACCCTGATTTGAGATCTATCTTTGTGAAGATCTGGGCTCCACTTAGCCTGTCTAGAAGCTCATCAATTCTGGGGATAGGATACTTATTCTTAACTGTCAGCTGATTGAGACCTCTGTAGTCCACACAGAGTCTTAGTGTTCCATCTTTCTTTTTCTGAAAGAGAACTGGCGCACCCCAAGGTGAAACACTAGGTCTTACAAACCCTTGTTCGAACAGCTGTCTAAGCTATTTCTTGAGTTTGATGGCCTCAGGAACTGGTATTTTGTACGTGCGCAAGGCTACTGGCTGAGCTCCGGGGGTCAATTCTATGACATGATCTACTTCCCTTGGGGGCATCTCTGTTAATTGTGCTGGGAATAAATAATCATATTCACTTAACCATTCAAGTTCTTTAGCTTTTAACTTTGAGTCTACCGGATTCATTTTGACAAGATAAATGCGTTGCTTCTTTCTAAGTCCTTTTAGTAACTTAGAAGCTTTTACTAACTGCAAACTAGGGGATCCTGAAATTTTGGTTCCTTGAACTTTGTTTCCGTGAAGGTCACGGAAGGAGATGGTTCCATTATGATAGTGAATGTCAGCTTGATTTTTGTGGAGCCAATCCATTCCAAGGATCCCGTCGAAAACTCCCAAAGGTATTACTCTGAACTGACAGTCAATTAAATTCCCATCTAAATTGAACTGAATATGATCTGTCTCAAGGTGAGTGAAATTAAATTACTCTGAACTGACAGTCAATTAAATTCCCATCTAAATTGAACTGAATATGATCTAAATTAAATTCCCATCTAAATTGAACTGAATATGATCTGTCTCAAGGTGAGTGAAAAGAATCTTCCCACGTGCCAATTCAACTTGCATAGGTTTCCCTGATTTTTGATCTAAGACTAGCTTACGCAAGCATTCAGGGGAAATGAAAGAATGAGTACTGCCTAAATCAATCAAAAGCTTAAAAGGCTTACCCTGATACTCAGCTGGAGTATGAATGACGGAGAATTGACGATTTGGCCCTTGGTTTTCAATTGCAGTATAAATCTGTCCTCTTTCCTCTTCCACTACTTCTGTAATTGTGACTGCTCTGGCTGCTGAAGTTTGAGGCTAAAATCTTTCTCTTTGGGCTGCCCCAGTTCTGGGAAGGAGTTCTGAGGCTACTCTGGACAGAGGCAGCGGCGGCTGAGCTAGAGTTCTCCTGGGATTTCCCTGATTTGGGCGAGATGATTTGACTGATAGGAAGCGGTTAGTCTTTGCACTCTTGGTCCTTGACTTCCCTGTCCCCTTGACATGGTAGGAGTCGGGCAATCTTTCCAGCTGGTGACCAAAACCCTGGCATCCAAAACACCGGTTCTCAATTCTGAGCTCATCCCTGTGAATCCTTGAAATAGGTGGGGCTCGTGAGAAAGTGTTCTAGGGAAGGGTCTTCCTTCACTTCTGAATCTTCCTGCATCCTGATTTTGAATTGGGCCTTGCTGCTGCCTCTTTGGGAGAGGAAAGTTTGAAGTACTTCCTGGGGTTTGGAATCTTTTAAAGTTGGAGGGTGCAGGCTTTGGCGGGACCTAACAACAAAGGCTTTGGCAAAGTCCTTTACCATTCTTACTGCTTCGGCCATTGAGACAGGTTTGGCATTCTTTACTAAGGTGTCCAATGGCTCGTTCATTCCTCGAATGAACCTAGCCATCAGCTGCTCTTCATCCAACTGAGGGGAATATTTGAGGAGAAGGGCAAAAGCTTGATGGTACTCTTCAATTATCCGGCTATCCTACTTTAATTCCAAGAATTCATTCATTTTAGTTTCAAGGAAGCCCGGAGGACAAAACCTCTTTCTGAGGTAAGCTTTAAGATCGGTCAAGGTCTGGGTAGTCCCGTCGAGACGATTAGTCTCGCAGTGATTCCTCCAAGCGACCCTGACCGTTTCCAAAATCTTTAACCTGGCGAGAGCCATCTTGCTTCTCTCATTGTAGCCAGTTACATCAAAGTATTCCTCCATTGCCTCAATCCACTTTTTCCACTACTTCACTTAACTGTTCCCCTTCACCCTTGAAGGGACCAGGTTGGGATCTATGCAGGGCTGTTCGAACATTCGGATCTAACGCTTCGTCATTGGTTAGAGGATCTGGTTGCCTTGCACGGGCCGTGCACCTCATGATTCTGACAAAACAAATTTTTTGTCAACTTAACTTTGACAACATATTTATGATTATTTAATTTTTATGATTTATTCTTTAAACAGATAATTATTTCATCATACATCATGAAACAAGATTTACTCTGATAATTTTATCAACCATATTCACAAAATCATGAAAATAATTTAGAATTTTTTTTTCAAAACATCGTTTATTATCAAAAGTTTTTGATATATACATAGAGCATCACGGCTCCCAAAAATCGCTGCCTCAATCGTATTTTTTTATTTTGAAATCAAGTACCACCCAGGCAAAGAAAATGTGGTAGCAGATGCCCTCAACAGAAAAGCCTCCTTGCTTGCAATTACTCTAGTGTCAAATCCTTTGATTATTGAAGCAAGAGAGAAGATCATGCAAGATAGATTCTTTGGCCCTATTGCTACCCTACTTATGCACACGAAAGAAAAACTCCATAGGAGTTGAACCGAGTTCAAGGGTACAGCCTGGATGATGGAATTATGTATTATAATCACAGGCTATGCATTCGCAATGATGAGGGAACTAAGGGTCAAATTCTGAATGAAGCCCATGACAGCCTTATTGCAGGACATCCAGGTTTCATCAAAACCTACATGTGTGTGATGAATGAAGAAAAGATTCTTTTGGCCTTGTCTAAAAAAGGATGTGCTTTATCATGTACGTCAATGTCTGACCTGTCAGAAAGTCAAGGTTGAGAGAGTAAAAATGCCTGGGAAGTTACATCCATTAGACATCCCCTAGATGAAGTGGGAATGCATCAATATGGATTTTATTACTAGATTACCTTCAGTGCAATCAGGTTACAACTCCATCTTCGTGGTAGTTGTGATAGACTAACCAAAGTTGCCCATCTAGTTTCAGTAAAAGAAACCTACACTATAGTGGATGTTGCCAGAGTGTTCCTCAAGGAAATCTTCTGATTGCATGGCCTACCCAGAAGAATAGTAAGTGATCGAGATCCCAAATTCACGTCAAGATTCTAGACTACATTTTTTGAAGCAGTAGGAACTTTCTTGGATCTCAGCACAGCTTACCACCCTGAGATCGATGGTCAAACAGAAAGGGTGAACCAAGTAATCGAAGTTATGCTTCGGTCATGCTGTGGGGGGGGCAGGGAACCCAAGAAGTGGCTAAGCTATCAGCACCTAGTCGAGTTCGCCTACAATGCTTCTTATCACCGAAGTATTGGGATGAGCCCTTTCAAAGCTTTGTATGGACAAGATTGCATAACTCCATTAACTTGGTCCGACCAATTGATTAGGGTCGAGATGTCTAGACAGATGCTTGATGACATGGAGCAGCAGATGCAGTCAATTTGCAAAGATATAAAAGCTACCCAGGATAGACAGAAGCAGTATGCAGATAAGAAGAGGACATATAGAGAATTCGAAGAAGCAGATATGGTCCTCATTCGAGTACGCCCCAAAAGAAGTTCTCTATCTCTTGGGAAGTACAAGAAGTTATTCCACAGATATTGTGGGCCATATATGATTACAAAGAAAGTAGGTGACTTAGCCTACGAGCTGCTTCTACCTCCTCATCTCAAAGTACATAATGTATTTCATGTCAGCCTTCTTAAAAAGTATGTACCAAGCCCAAATCATGTGCTTGATGATGAAATCTTAACTTCTTCAACCTAAGGGCAGATGGAACTCCAACCTAAAGAAATCCTTGATGTTCGAGAAAAGGTTCTCAGGAACAGAATTCTGAGATAATTATTGGTCAAATGGAAGTTCTATCCTTTTGAAGATAAGAAAGAAGCCGAACTGTTGTTGCGGGATTACCCTCAGTTTGCGAGATGAGGACATCTCACGTTTTTCATGTGGGAGAGAATGCAAGATTTCTCCCCAGCCTCTCAAGATGTCCAACATCTTCCCTTGTAATCAATTCCCTCTTCAAAAATATAAAAGATCTTGTTTCTACCTGTTTTGGCCTAGAGAGAGAAAATGTTCTAGAGAGAGATCATTTAGATTTTGAATATCACAATGGGAATTCCCCCCTCATGAAGGAGGTGCCTACTTCACGTGTGGTGGAGTTTAAAATTATCAAAAATTGAGATATTTCATCTCTCCTCTCTCCTAATTCAAGCCTAGTTCCAAAAAGTAAGCTAAACTGACCTAAAAATGGTCAAAAATTGACCAAACTGATCTGGAAAATTCTAGAATCAGTTGGCTTTTAATAGAATTAAATTCTATGCATAGGTAAGCTTTGCTTGGTCAATGGACATGAAACACGCAGTAAATCGACGCTCAATACTCACAGGAAACGCATGAAACAATGTTGCGATTCCACATGAAAAAAAGGTACCAACCATCATACAGCCATAAGCTAAGGCTTAAACAAGCTCTAATTTTGCATTGGTGGCAAAATCTACCGTCATTTGGAGTCCATTAGGCGATCAATTTACAGCAGCAAATTGATGAAAATGTCCATGAAAGACTCTATTGGAGCTTGAAATGAAGTTGAAGAGAAGATGAATCAAAGCCCTAAACTCTTGGCATCAAACGACTATGGATTGAAGCTCTATTCTCTCCAAGATCAAACATGAGGAAGAAGGAAAAGCCTAAACATTTTGACTAAGAAAAGTTAATCAAAGGGAGCCGAGTGAGGTTGTAATGAAGGGGGCTTGGTCTTGGATATAAAGGGAGCCCATGGGCATGGATATGGCCAGGCAAGTATGGAGGCCCAATATTAATGAGTGTAAAAAGGTGGGCAAGTATATAAGTAAAAAAATTATATTTAGCGGCATCTAAACATTTGACTAATCAAAATCATACTTCTTGGAGCTCCATGCTTCCATGGCTATGGTTGAGAGCATGTGGTACTCCATTATGAGTGCATCCTCTTTCTCTTCTCTCCCCTTCACTACAGTGGTATATCAGAGCTATGTCTTTGATCCATTTCCATCTTAGATTCAAGAAAATTTGGGAGTTTCTTGGAATTCTTAATTTTCGTGATCTTTTTTTAGTTTCTTGAAAATTTTCTTGACTTTCTTGATCAAGAAATGGAGCATGATGATTGTGGGATGTTGGAAATTTCTTTGATTTTTGGTTTGTTCTAAGCTTTTGGGGACTATGGGTCACTGTGGACCAAAATTTGGGGTAACCACTCCAAATTTGATTGAGGGGACCAAAATTGGGGTAAATTTATTGTTAATCTTGATTAGCACTAATCAAAAACATTTTGGATTTTGACCCTCTTCTTGGTACTAGATCTTGATGGTTATGGAGTCCTTAATCTTCGCAATCACCAAGCTAGATAGATTCATCAATTTCCAAGCTTCATTAGGGGCTAGGGAAGAGATGAATGTCCAAAGGAGATTGGGGAGAATGAGTGGAAGAGCAGGAATGAGAAATAATTAGGACTCATTGCACTTAGCTTAAATGATGAAATCATTCACCACATTGTAGGGATACAACGGGCTAAAGATGCATGGGATAAACTTAACACATTATTTTGCACTCAAGCGAAAAATTCAAAGATAAATCTGCTAATGCAATTCTACAAACTTGACATTAAGGAAAGTGAACCTCTAACCACACACTTGAATAAATACAAAAGCATTAAGCAACAACTAGCAGACATTGGTAAGAAGGTAGAAGATGACGAGGCACTAGTAGTGCTTCTGAAGAGTGTGGACAAAGGGAGAGTATGAGAACATTGTGGCAACCTTAAAGAATGTAATAGATTTGAAACTGCATGAGATAGAAGGAGCTCTACTGGAGCAAGAGAACAAGGTCAAAGAGAAGAAAGGGTTGGACCCAACAACTGGAGACGAGAAAGCATTCTACACCCGAGGAGGCCTTGCACGAGGTCGAGGAGAGGAAGAGGCAGGGGAGGAGGAAGAACCTTCACTTGCCACAACTATGGGAAGCAAGGACATATGGCTAGAGACTGCTACAGCAAACCAAATGAAGAAGGATTGACATCAACAAAATTCATGAAGACTCGTAAGGTAGGGGAGTCAGGACATCTTTTCTGAGAGAGAGAGAGAAAAACCCCACAACCCAATGAAGAAGGATTGACATCAACAAAATTCATGAAGACTCGTAAGGTAGGGGAGTCAGGACATCTTTTCTGAGAGAGAGAGAGAGAAAAATCCCACAACCCAATGTAACATGCCCCGATAGAGTCAAAACAACTCTGAGCCACCGATGATGTAGACCATGTGTTAGATGTATGTGTGAGCACTTTTGTTAAGGTCAAGGGCACTTGTAGTAGCCTTGGACACATAGAGAGAGAGTGTCAAGGACTATGAGTTAGGGACTTGAGGCATTGGTCATGGGGGGCTACCAAGTAAGAGGGAAACTTGGTATAGGGTCCAGGTGTGCTAGAATTATTCACTTGAGGGGAGGTGTTGAAATATACAAGTGAATGGGTGTGTATGAGAACAAGCCCTTAGCGAGAGACTGTGAAAGGGAGTCTGTAATTAAGTGGGTAAGGTGAGAGGAATCTATTGATGAGAGAATCAAGGGTAGCAAGAGTGAATATAGGGGTGTGGAAAGATTTAGAAAAAGGTGCCCCCAGACATAGGGGAGGTGGCACAAATCAAGGAGATATCAGTGGGATTAGATGCTTGGCATTTTGTGGATGTAAAACCTATAAATTGAGGCATTGGCCTAATGAGAAATTGTTGGTTTTTGAGTATCCATGCCTACATTAAGCTATTAGATTAATTTCTCCCTAATCTTATCTTAATCATCATCTAATCACTTGCTCTAATTATG
The DNA here is from genome assembly GCF_041138505.1 of Cibotium barometz. Lineage (NCBI taxonomy): Eukaryota > Viridiplantae > Streptophyta > Polypodiopsida > Cyatheales > Cibotiaceae > Cibotium > Cibotium barometz. Next base: position 22,020,556 of record NC_141075.1, on the reverse strand, counting down.
TTGATTCTTGCATTTGATCCACCATAGCTCATCACATTGCTGCAAATTTAACACTTTCTAGGCGCACTAACCAATCTATCCCTAATATGGCATCATATCTTCCCAAAGCCAACACATGGAAATCAGCTTTTGACTTGAGGTTGCCTATAAACAGAAGACATATTCTTAACATACTCCTTACATGTCTGTTTATTTCCTGAAGCAAGCTCTACCATAATCTTCTTTTGATAAAATTAAGTTATTCCTAAGTGTTTTACCAACTATGGGTGCTTCTCGAGTCAATCAACACTGGAAATACACTATTAGACAAGGAATGCTAGACAAAGAATGAGATTTATGCCCTCTAGGAGTCATGTGGTAGAACCCAGAGAGAACAAGATTCAGAAGGAGACATACCCACGATAGCCGTGATGTCCAGTGTGGAGGTTGGGTGGACAGGCATCCGATGTCCAGTGTGGAGGTTGGGAGACATACCCACAATAGCCGTGATGTCCAGTGTGGAGGTTGGGTGGACAGGCATCCGATGTCCAGTGTGGAGGTTGGGAGACATACCCACGATAGCCGCGATGTCCAGTGTGGAGGTTGGGTGGACAGGCATCGGAGCAATCCCTAGATTGGCTGGATTTTGATTATGACTAACCATGTTGTCGAGCATGGTGATGATTATAGAATCTTTGAGATAGATATATACATGTTAATTGATTGAGATGCATCTTTCTTGGAGCCAACGCCTGTCTCTCCATGACCAAATGCCTATCTTTCCATGACCAAACACCACCTATCATTTACCCCATTGTTCACACTTCTCTCCATGACCATATGACATGAATCAGCCACTTTGGTATCCTTGGAATCCCCCATTTTCATGTCGTATTGCTTCTTTACTCTATGAGTTTGCACCTCTCTCCACGAGCATATGCGTACCTCTCCCCTACCATATGGCGCCTGTCTTGATTTGGCTACATGACCATATGGCACGAAATATGCCCATTTATTTTGGTTCTACACCCATCTTCATGTCGTTTTGTTGTTTTCTTTAAGCCTCTCCTTGGTCAAAGCATTTGTCTTTTTACTTCACACTCTAATGGCAAGGACAAAGTAGACTATAGGAAGGATTGGGATTGGTCTAGGCCTTGAAGAAAAAGCCCGTGATCATAAAATTGGACATATCAAGTAAAAGAAAGTGAAGGCAAGGATTGATTAACTATCAGCTTAATTTCCTCAGAGAGATAAGGAAAGCACAAAAGGCAACAAACTTGGTGCCATTTATGCGACTTGGAGGAACATTTTTGATAGGTTATGTAGGAGGAGAAAGTCAGATGTTTTCCAAACTATGAGATGGAAATCTGTCACTATTTTATGTTGCAGGAGGATATGGAGGACATTCTCATAGATTTTATGAACGATAGTTACATTGTTGCGGCACACGCCCATCAAGTCATGTTGATGAACAAGGATTTCAACGTTGTCAGCAAAATAAGGTACAATTTCGTCAGGTTCCTTCATCCAATCGCGTCATCAGACAGGAAGGCTTATGACATTCTCAACATTCCACCTACAAGGCTTGTAAAAGAAAAGGAGATTCATGTCAAGGATTTTACAGATCTTTACGAGATAAGAAATGTTGATGAATTGAGGATTGAAAAGGAGTAGGATATGCAGAATGCCATAGACGAGTCCCGTCCTTCAAGAGGATAAAATACTGCAAGACAAGATCAAAAGACTTGCGCCCAATAATTACAAGAGAATGGGCAATGTCTTTGGATAGATGATAGTCAACATGTCATCAAAAAAAGAAGAGTCGTATCTCACAATTATTCCTGAGGACAAAGTGCAGCTGGAGAAGAGATACATCGAGCTTAGTGACTCTATTGTCTTTTGTGTTTTAAGGTAAATTTTAGTTTTGTCAATTGTCCATCATTTGCATGTATCAAGGTTCATGTTTTCTTGTGATTATTGTCTTGTTTCAGGGCTATTATTATGACATTGCCTTCCAAGATATCAAGCACAGTTTTTGTTGTTGTGGATCCTCTAGCATACACCAACATTCAAAGTGCAGCTGGAGAAGAGATACATCGAGCTTAGTGACTCTATTGTCTTTTGTGCTTTAAGGTAAATTTTAGTTTTGTCAATTGTCCATCATTTGCATGTATCAAGGTTCATGTTTTCTTGTGATTATTGTCTTGTTTCAGGGCTATTATTATGACATTGCCTTCCAAGATATCAAGCACAGTTTTTGTTGTTGTGGATCCTCTAGCATACACCAACATTCAGAGAGGCAACGTGTACCTGAGTTGGACTTCTTTTTCAAGGACTTTGATCCTCTACCTTGAAATTTTCTTTTTTTTCCCCTATGTCAAGAGGTTTTCTCATTTTTTATTTGAATATTTCATGATTTGTTTCCTCTATTTTTGGGCAATATTTTTTTTCATGGTAGTGGTCATTAGAGTTTGATAACCAATGATCTTCTTGAGAGACATGTAATCTTTATGAATTCCATGGATAAGATGCATGGGAAGAGAAAAATGTGAGTAATAATAAAATCTTTCAGTCATTCTTGCATTTTCCATTGGTAATGCATTCATTGTGTTATGTTTTATCCTTTTGGTCAGTGCAAGCAAGGCAAAAATCGCTCTCTTGCAAGAGAAGTATGAGGATCTTCCAAAATGAAACCCCTTAGAAATTTTTTAAACAAGAGGTGAATGAACTTATTTAGGAGCCCATTATCTTGGTCTTCCAATTACTTCTTGATTATCATATTTCATTTGTTTTAGGCTCCTCTACAAACAAGATTCAACTTCTTATGGGTGGAAAACAGTTGCAAATGCTTGGAGATTCATAGAATCCAAACATTGATTGTAAGTAACTCTAATGGCACTTTGCCCATACTCATTTTTCTACACACTTTTATGAGTGTATGTGAGTGAACTTATTATATCGCTTCACTTGTACTTCATTAATTTTCATCAATATACTTTGAGTGTTGTGCTTCTATCTATGTCTCCTTTCTTGCTACATCTATGTATATATTGCTACCTTGATCTCTACTCCAACAATTGATATTGGTCTATTCTTTTGATTGTCTCAAATTGAGCTATCCTCTTAAGTGGAGAAGGTCCTATAGAGTGTTGTTAACTACCTTAACATTTTTTAACCTGTTTTAGAGAATTTCAAGCATGTTTCAAGGCTCATTCTCATGCTATAAATTTTTTGCAGACATCCTCAAGGAGTGCCAGTATGAACTATCTTTGTTTGATTTTGGGTTTTTTGCACTATAGCAGCATTTGTGTGCATATAGGGTCATTGTCATTGTTCGTGTCAAATCTTTGAGCTCATCATTGATTGCTTCAATAACATCATCAATATTACCATCGATTTTTGCATTTCAAGTGTGTTTTGAAGCATTTCAAGTGTGTTTCAGGGCTCATTCACACATGTTGTAACGTTTTTGTAGACATCCCAAGAGTGTTAATTCATGTCTTTGTTTAATTTTGTATGCTATAAGATTTTTGCATTTTGAGTGTGTTTTGAATCATTTCAAGCGTGTTTTAAGGCTTGTTTGCATGTTGTAAGGTTTTTGCATTTCCAGTGCGTTTTGAAGCATTTCAAGCGTGTTTCAAGGCTCGTTCAGATGTTGTAAGGTTTTTGCAGACATCCTAGGAGCGTTAATTCAAAATGTCTTTGTTAGATTTTTGGTTTTTTGTAGTGTAGTAGTATTTGATGTCTAGAGAGGGATTTCGTCATCTTTTGCATTGCATCTTCGAGCATTATCATCAATTTTTGCATTCCTACTAAGTAAGATTTTGACACTCTACACTATCATTTTTCATAAACTATGTAGCTTTCGTTCGTCTTTAGTGATCTACTAGCATCCATCTCGATTGCATTCAGTGGACTAAGGTTAAGTAGGTAGCGATGTATTTGGGATGCTTGCTATCATTTCTAAGGATAAGCTTGCTATCATTTCTAAGGATAAGCTTGATGAGACTAACTACCCGTTATGGTTATATATGATACATCATGTATTGTGGTTGCGAAAGGGCTTTGAAATGTCATTATTAGTATTGAGTCATTCCCTATCTTGCCTAGCACATGATAGTATAGGTACTTTGGATGGCGACACTAGTTCAGATAATGTAGCTATGGCATCTACCCTTGTACACCTCATAATGGTACATACCACGTGAGATGACAAGGATGCATAAGCACATGCATTGGTGGCACGTTTTGTGAAAAGGAGCATTATTCCTCATATTCACTCATGTACAACTACCTAGCATGCTTGGGATGCCCTTCTTTTTGGGCTTTACCAGTGCATAACAACAAGGCATGACTGGCCTACTTACATAAGCAATTAGAGTTTGAGCATATTAATGAGGGATATTTAATGGATAAGTTCCTCACAAGGATTAAAGATCTAAGGGAGCCAATGCATGTATGAGGCTTATCCAAATAGTTCATTAGTATCTACTATTCTCATAGCCTTACAAGATTCATATCAAGGCTTTATATCCACACATTGGCTCGATGAAGGGTAGCCCCAATGCCCTTATATCTGATGGGTTAGTTAGAATCTCAGGAAAAATAAACTAGTATGCATGTGGGAGATCATGCATTCCCTACAAGTTTGTAAAGGTAAAGCCTTTTCTTAGGGAAGTTATAAGCCAAAGACAGAATTAGCCCAATCTTCTATTAAGGATTACAAGAAGGGGGATGATAAGACTAAGAAGAAAGGAAAATGATACTACTATTGGAATCCCAACCATCATATCAATAAATGCACAAAAAAAAAAGACTAGAGAAGGAGAAGGAGAAAGAGTAAGGCATGGCTATAGATGATGCATCAGCACCAAGTGGTGAAAAGAAGGAGTCACAACAAACTATGCATAAGATGATTGGGCATTCACTCTGCATTGTAGTTGTGATCCTTCTGCCCATGGTGTATCTATGTCAGTGACAAATTAGCATGTCTCGTGTGAGGTGAAAAAAAGAAAGAAAGACCATGCCTCTATAGCCCCTCACCTCCCAACTTTGGAAACACTAACACGAACGGGGGCACCACTAGCCCCACAGGCTGGAACACTTCTCACTGTTCACCACACCACCCACACCAGAAAGATAGCACAAAACAGGGGCACCATAAACCAAAGTAAACACCCAGTAATTATATTCCCAGTCAAAACATTTCATACAAGCTTCTCCCGACACAGAAGCCTTACTCACACAACCACACAAACACTCAGACCTGGATTTACTACCAAGGGAATTCCACCACGGCCACACCACCTCAGGAATTACAACCTTGCGTCTGACGACCAAGCCTTTGCAACCACAAACACATCAACACTCTGACCTGTCTCACCGATGATACACCACATTCTCAATCACCACGAACCTCTCGCCTGCGTGCTGTGCCAACCACACCAGAAAGAACCCGGCCACTTCTCTCTTCAGAGGGCGCCCTACCAGCTAACCCTCAACTCTTTGCAGCCCATCACTTCTGTATGTGTCGCCAGCAGCAGCTACCCAAACATCTCTCTCTCTCTCTGTCTCTCTATGCTGATCCTCTGCCAGCCACTTCCTCACTTCTTCTGCAATGCTACCGGCCCCACCAGCCAAGCAGCAACACCTCTGTCTTTCTCTTTGCTTCACTCGGCACCCGCTCACGCTATCCACTGTTAGCTTTAGCTTCCGGTCTTCAGCACCTACCTTTGCTTCCACTTCTGGCTTCACCTACGTAGCCCACACCAGCCCACGCTTTGCCAGCCTGTCGGCACCCTTCACCAAGGCGGCTCTTCTCTACAGCCTAGCTTTGGCAACTCCCTTGCTTTCCTTTGTGCCTCCACGCTCACCCGAGAGGCTTGTTCCTCACAAGGTGGCCTCCTCAGCACGGTCACCTCACCCTTCACTGCTCTGTGCCCCAGCGCTTCGCTTGTCCACAGCTCTTCAAAACCCAACTCTTCACGGCATGCAGTCGCCGTCTCTCAGCCCATCGCCTTCTCAGCGTCCTTTGCTTCAGCTCCTCTGGCGGGCCCCTTGTCCACAGCTCTTCAAAACCCAACTCTTCACGGCTAGAACACTTCTCACTGTTTACCACACCACCCACACCATAAAGACAGCAAAAAACAGGGGCACCATAGACAAGTAAACACCCAGCAATTATATTCCAGTCAACACTTCATACAAGCTTGTCTCGACACAGAAGCCTTACTCACACAACTTACAAACACTCAGGCTCAGGCTTGGATTTACTGCCAAGGGAATTCCAGCACGGCCACACCACCTCAGGAATTATGACCTTGCGTGTGATGACCAAGCCTCTTCAACCACACACATCAACACTCTGACGACCTGTCACTGCCGAGGATACACCACATCCTCAATCACCGCGAACCTCTCACCTGCATGCTGTGCCAACCACACCAGAAAGAACCCGGACACTCTCTCTCTTCAGAGGGCGCCCCACCAGCTAACCCTCAACTCTCTATGCAGCCCATCACTTCTGTGTGTGTCACCAGCAGTAGCAGCAGCTACCCAAACATCTCTCTCTCTCTTTCTCTGTCTGTGCTGATCCTCTGCCAGCCACTTCCAACAAACCCAAGCACCACCTGCCCCTTGAACCCCTTCTCTTTGACATGCTATTAGCCCCACCAGCCTCAGCACGATCCTTTTGTGTGGCGAACCTGTCCTCTCACACGTTGCTATCCACGGCTCTGTTCTCCCACCTGTCTCTGGCAGCTCACTTTAGCTCCAAAAGCAGCCTCTCTCAAAACCCGTCGATGTTGCCACACCTGCAGCCTGCATCCCTTCACGTCGATGCCGACCAGCCCTTTGCACCCAGACGGCTCACCCTTCACCTTCGCATCTCACCAAGCGGCTCCCACGCGGCCCACACCAGCCCTCGTAGATCACCCGCCAGCCACCGCGGCTCCCACGCGGCCCACACCAGCCCTCGTAGATCACCCGCCAGCCACCGCTGCACCTGTAGCTGCCTCCATGTATCTCCCACAAGGCGGCTACCTGTCGCCTGTCTTTCTCTTCAGAGGGCGCCCACACCAGCTACCCTCTACTCCCTTTATCCTCTGCATATGCCTGCGGGCTGTGCCTGAGAGGCCTCTACACGATGGCCACACCACCTCATCGGCTCTGTCCTGCGCCTGTAGTTGCACATGCCCGAGCTATTCTCCGCCCCACAAGGCGGCCATTTCATCTAAAAGGCGTCTCTCTTCTTCTACCCGGTAGCACCCACAGCCCACGCTTCTCACATCTTCACCAACTTTCCAGAGCTTCGTGTTGGCAGCAGCACTAAGCTCCACGTGGTCTTTGCTTTTTTCGCCACTTCAATATTTTTTTTATTTTTATTTTGCCTAAAAGATGGCCACCATGACATTGCTTTTCACACCTTGTTCAAAGCTACATCCCTCACTTTCCTTTTCTTCCATGGTTCAAGGCAACATTGGCCCTTTCCACTATTAATTGCCCATGCTTTCATACCTTCGAATACAGCTTTGAGTGCCCATTTATTTTGGACGCGCACACATATTCAAGCTACCAAGTGGCTGATGTCATCTCCAGTGAACCACATTCCGGACAGGCCTACACAAGCCTAAAGCCAAACCATTCACCCTGTACACCTGGCAGCAACGTATTCAAAGCCAAACTCTTCACACATGCCACGCATCCATATGTACACAAGCCGAAAATGCCTCTCAGAAAAACGCCTGACATCTGGCATTTTGATATTGATGTTACTTCTCAGTGTGATTTGTTTTTCTCCCTTGAGTTTTCTCCTCAAGGAGTCACAATCACATGTGCAAACAACTCCTCATATCCAATCAAAGAAGTTGTTAAGGTTGTCAATGCTGCCTACAAATTGTGGGACAATCACTCTCATAAGTCTTATTTATGCCAAGCATTGAAAAGGACTTGTTGTCAGTCTTTGCCATTTCTAGGGTGGGCCTAGTGGTTAGATTTGTTGATGACTGGTGTGACCAAAGTGATGGAGACATCACTGTGTTATCCGGTAAACTCTAAGCCATGGGCTTTATAGGTTGGACATATATGAGAGATTGGCACAAAATGCTTGTTCAGCTACTACTACCACATATGCTATGAGTGATGCAGGGCTATGGCATGCCCACTTTGGTCACTTAAATTTTGGCAGATTGCTGCACCTTAAAAGGTAAGAGATAGTGTCAGAGTTGTCAAAGTTTGAGGATCTTGTCAAACATGTATGTGGGAGGTGAATTTTTGGCAGAGATGCAACATACATCATTCCCAAAAGATGGATCAGTAAGGAATATCTAGAAATTATAGCTTATACATAGTGATGTATGTGGTCCTATGAGAACACCATGTGACTTTTATTGATGACTACGCCAAGCACACCTAAGTGTATCCATTCAAAGAAAAGCGAGGTTTTTACATTCTTTAGACACTTTGTTTCTATGGATGAAAATGTGTCTACATGTCAATTTGGTACCCTCTGTATAGATCAATGGAGATCGACGGAGGGAGTATATGTCAAAAGAGTCTCATGTATATATGAAGAGACATAAAAAATCAATGCACAGTACCTCACACACCTTAGTAAATGGTGTGGCTAAGAGGAAGAACATATCTGTCATGGTGATGGCACGTTGCGCCAAGATTTTCCTCATGTTTTTTATTGGAGGAACTTATGTGTGTGCCACTTGCATGCTAAATAGATGCCCCACCAAGGCCTTATAGACAATTACTCCTTATGAAGCTTAGAATGGCAAGAAGCCCACTATGGTTCATTTGCATGTTTTTGGATATCATTCTTATGCTTATATGTCTTTAAGCAATAACATAATACGATGGATGATAAGGTAGTAAAATACATTTTTATGGAATACAGTCGAGAAAGCAAAGTGTATAGACTCTACCACCATCCAGCCACAAGGGGGATTTTGGTGAGTAGAGATGTTGTGTTTGTTGAGAATAGTTTAGTCTAGTCCATGCTTTATGGAAAAATAGAAAAATGTATGCTCATAGGACATCTTTGATACACTCTTACCTTTATGCAATGCCAAGCAGCCATATGTGGAGCAAATAAATGATCAACAAGGTTCTACAAATCAACCCATATCAGCTGAAAATCACTTTGAATTTCAGCCCACATATCAGCCTATTGATGGGGCAATTATGGATGATGCACTGGATGAGGAAAGGGAACCCATATATGCATCCAAGAGTATGCTATGCAATGAAGGGGAACTTGTTTCCTTTAAGGAAGCACATGAAAATGATCATTGGATTGAGGTCATGCATGATGAGAACATTGGATTGAGGTCATGCATGATGAGAACGACTCAATCCTCAAAAATAAAACTTGGTATTTAGTTGATTTGCCTTATGGTAAAATGGCCATTGGTATAAAGTGGGTTTATAAGCTTAAGCACAAAGTTACTGGTAGCGTTGATTAATACCATCAAGGCAAGGCTTGTTATTACAAAGGGATATGCTTAGAAGAAGGGAATAGATTATGATGAGACCTTTGCATGCCCATCTCCTTTAACTATAATTAGGTGCATGGTTACATTATTGCATTAGCACACATTATAGTTGGAATGTACATCAATTGGATATCAATACTACCTTCTTAAATGGTGATTTTCATGAGGAGATTTATGCATCTCAATCCCGTGGTTTTGTTAAGAAGGGACATGAATCTAAAGTATGCAATTTTATATGGCCTTAAGCAAGCTCCTAGAGCATGGTATGAGAAGATAAACACATACTTGGTTGCAAATGGTTTTTGGAATGGTCCAACTAAGAGTACCCTCTAGAGTAGAGATTATTTTTTGGTCATCATTTTATATGTTGATGGCATGCTACTCATATGCCCTAATGAGGAGAATATTTTAGCCTTCCAAGGTGAATCACACATGTTATTTGAGATGATAGATTTGGGCTTGTTGAATTATTATTTGGCCATACAATTTATGCAGCGTGATGATAGTATTGTGATATTGTATTCAAAGTATATGTAGAGTTCCTTACATAGGTGAAAGCATGATAAGGTGGACTGAAAACCTGTGTTGTGGACAATGGTTTACAACTGGTTGTAAAACACCTTTATGAAGAGTTAGAGAATTAAAACATGTGTTGGACAATGGTTTACAACTGGTTGTAAAACACCTTATGCACAGTTAGAGAATTAAAACATGGTTGTTTAATCTTGTTTCACATTTATTATATCTAAAAGTCACTAGATAAATTGCTAAATACATCTTATGGTGATATTAAATCCACTAATATTGGTTATCTTCAAGTGTGGTAGCAACCAATGCAACTGGTAGAAAGTGTACCACCTTATCATGCTTTCACCCCCACATGTTTTGGTCTTAAAGATTGTAAGCCTATTGATACACCAATAGAGACATGTGCTAGGCTTAGTCTCCAGGATGCAAGTGAACCATTTGATGCATCACTTTATCAGTAGGTTGTTTGATACCTCATCTACCTATGGAATACGAGGCTATACATTCAGTGTGGGGTCTCCTACAAATGGAGTAGATTTATGCATAGTGTCAAAAGTAAGCATTGGCAAGCTACCAAAGCAAGTATTCAAATACTTACAGGACACTCAATTTCCTTGGCCTATTCTATGCTAAGGAGGGGTGATATTCAACTACATGCTTTTAATGATTTCGATTGGGCTAAATGTTATGACATGCGAGTGTCTCTAGTAGTTGCTTTTGCTTCTATCTTGGTGATTTATGTATATCATGTGGCCAAGAAAACAAGTAGTTGATAGTGGCCACTTTGAGCTATGAAGCTAAGTACACATCAACCTTTATAGCAACTATGGAGTTTATATAGCTCAAATGCATTTTGGTAGATCTTGGTGTTAGACAGAAATCCCCACCTCCATCTTCACTAACATAGCCAGGGTGTATTAGCAGTTGTTGTTGTGAGGAACCCAATGTTTCATGCTTGTACATTTTGAAATATGCACGAGAATGGGTGTGTGCAGAAACAAGGCCTTAGCTCTAGAAATTATAAAAGGGAGTCTATAATCGAGTGGGTAGGAGTGAAAAGGTGAGAAGAATCTACTGGATGAGAGAATCAAGTGTAGCATGAGTGAATATAGGGGTGTGGAAAGAATCTAGGAAAAAAGGTGCCCCCAGATGTAGGGGAGGTGGCACAAATCAAGGAGAAATCAAATGGGGAGTGGGTGCTTGGCACCTTGTGGATATAAAAGCTATAAATTGACGCATTGGCCTAATGAGAATGTGTTGGTATTTGATCTCCCATGCCTACTCTATTGCATTGAGTGAATTGGTCATCACTAGTAAACTGGTAATTACTTTTTCTAATCACATCTTAATCATGTCTTGCCCCATATTTGATCCACCATATCCCACTCTTGTTTGCATTTCTAACATGGTATCAGAGCCTAGGTCTAGGGTTAGGTCCATATTAGCTTAGTGATGAGATTAGACATGGTTTTAGTAATTCCTAGTAAATAGGATCTAGACCTGCAGAGCAGCTGGTGGACGAGCTCCCTCCCCCTTCACACACATCCTTTGCCCAAGCCCTTGTAGAGGCACAAATTAGACCCCTTTCTCCACACGTAGCTCGGAGGGTTTGGCAAAATTTGACGCAGATCGACGGTGGCAACAACGAAATTAGCACAACCGATAGGAAATTTGTAGAAAACGCTCCATATGACGAGCTTGTTTCAAATTTATCTAATTCCAACTGGACCTGTGGGTTTTCAAGCATGCTCTATAAGCTGGTGAAGATGGTTTTCGATTTCATCAAGCCTACAGTGAGATCGAGCACTGTGCACAGTTAGTGCCTCTATTAATAACTTGATTAATCCTTCATTAATGCTTCAATATTGATGTTTGTGGGCTCAAAACATATCTAGACACATTTATCTACTACTATCTTGAAGCATTTTGAGATTAGATTTATGCAAGTGGATCAATTAAAGACTCCAAGTGGGGACAGCTTTCTGCACAGTGAACAGTGAACAGTGAACAGTGAATCATCTTGGCAAATTGCTTAATTAATTCACCTAATCAAGGTGTTAATTAGGCATTGGTGGATCTAATCCAAAATTGGGAAGGTGCAACACAAGTATATGTTTCAATTTGAATTTTTCATCACAATTACTACCCCAATTAATCCCTCCAAGTCAGTGTATTCTCTGCACACACAAACAGTGATGAACAAGTACACCTAGTTTTAGGAGCATCATTAGTGGTCAAACCTGGTTGTAAAAGGGTAGACACTGTCCTCGAATCTATGGCAAGCAAAAACCATGTATTTGCTCATGAGGAAGAACTTATAGGGGCTAGTTGAGGGAAGAGATGAATGTCCAAAGGAGCATGGGAAGGATAAGTGGAAGAGCATAAATGAGAAAGCATTAGGACTCACTGCACTTAGCTTAAATGGTGAAATCATTCCCTACATTGTGGGGATACAACAAGCTAAAGATGCATGGGATGAACTTAACAAATTATTTGGCACTCAAGCAAAGAATTCAAAGATAAATCTGTTAATGCAATTCTACAAACTTGACATGAAGGAAAGTGAACCTCTAACCACACAAATAAATATAAAAGCATCAAACAACAACTTGTAGCCATTGGAAAGAAAGTAGAAGAAGATGAGGCACTAGCAGTGCTTCTAAAGAGTGTGGACAAGGGAGAGTATGAGAACATTGTGGCAACCTTAAAGAATGTACCAGATTTGAAGCTTCATGAGATAGAAGGATATCTACTAGAGCAAGAGAACAAGGTCAAAGAGAAGAAAGGATTGGACCTAACAACTGGAGAGGAGAAAGCACTCTACACCCGAGGAGACCTCTCATGAGGAGGAGGGGACGAGGAAGAGGCAAAGGAGGAGAAAGGACCTTCACTTGCCACAACTGTGGGAAGCCAAGACACATGGCTAGAGACTACAGCAAACCAAATGAAGAAGGATAGGTAACCATCGGGAAACTTCATGGAGACTCCTAAGGGGGGAAGAGGAGTCAGAACATCTTCTCTGAGAGAGAAAGAGAGAAACCCCACAACCCAATGTAACCTACCCCAATAGAGTAAAACCACCTCTGAGCAACTGATGATGTAGGCCATGTGGTAGATGTATGTGTGAGCACTTTAGTCAAAGTTACGGACACTTGTATAGCCTTGGACAAATAGAGAGAGAGTGTCAAGGACTATGAGTTAGGGACTTGAGGCACTGGTGGTGGGCTGCCAAGTAAGAAGGAAACTTGGTATAGGGTCCAAGTGTGCTAGAATTATTCACTTGAGAGGAGGTGTTGAAATATGCAAGTGAATGGGTGTGTGCGGGAGCAAGTCCTTAACTAGAGAGTGTAAAAGGGAGTCCGTAATTGAGTGGGTAGTAGTGAAAAGGTGAGAAAAATTTACTGGATGAGAGAATCAAGGGTAGCATGAGTGAATATAGGGGTGTGGAAAGATTCTAGGAAAAGGTGCCCCCAGCAGCAGATGTAGGGGAGGTGGCACAAATCAAGGAGAAATTATTGGGGAGTGGGTACTTGGCACCTTGTGGATGTAAAAAAAATAAATTGAGGCATTGGCCTAATGAGAATGTGTTGGTATTTGATCTCCCATGCCTACTCTATTTCATTGAGTGAATTGTTCACTAATCACTTGGTAATTACTTGCTAATCACATGCTTAATCATGTCTTGCCCCATATTTGATCCACCATAGACCACTCTTGTTTGCATTTCTAACAGCACAAAGCACATTGAGGTGCATTATCATTATGTTAAGGAGTTGCTCATTTGCAGATGAGAGATTAGCTTGGCTCATGTCACAAAGCTTTTTTCAAAGCTTTGGGACTTTTATTAATTTGGGGATCAATCAACCACATGATCCGTGTACGTGTTCACATCATCTCAATATAGAGGGGATTTGTTTCCATTTATACAGTAGTGATGTGTGTATGTAGGCTAATAATGGGCTGCAATACTTTTTCCCTCTTAAGGAGGTCTTTTTCCTAGAGTGTATGTACACACTCAAGTGTGTGTGACCTGATCATGCCACTTCACTTGTACTTCACTCATTCTCATCAATCTACTTTGAGTGTTGTGCTTCTGTTCCATGGGAACACTCACAGGAACATGGATTATGGAAGGAGGCCGGAAGCAATTAACATGAGAGAGCGGGACTGTAGCCATGGGAACATAAAGACGAACATAATTTTTCTATATTTTTGTGCCGAAATGCAATGTAAATCGTTTTAGGTCAATGTGGGTTCTAAATGAGAGTTCTAAGTGTATTAAGCAAGGCTCACTTATAGGGTTGTCTGCCCATGTGTGAAAGAGGCCTAGGGTTAGGGTTAGTGACATCTCTACAAAAGAGATGTTAGCTAAAGAAAGTGGACGTTTTTGGCCATTCTCATAAGCTATTGAGTGAAGCTCTTGAGCTCTCAAGCTATGGCAACTCTCTAACTCTCTCTCTATTGTACTCTAATGAGCATCAAGCTCCAATGAGTATAGCTCCACTTCTTTCTCTTAATCTGTTTTAGCATCATTGAAGTAGATTAATCTATGATTAGTTGAATGCTCTTTCTTTCTCTTGTGTATGCTGCATGCTTGTAGTGTGTGTGTGTGTAGTCTCCATTGATGCAAGCTCTTGCCCACTTCATTGGCAATGAGTTATTCATGGATAGACTCTCTCTATGAGCTTGTGGGTTTGTGAATGTGTGAGATCCCTATTCCCACCGCGCAACGTATTCGAGGTACTAGCAGCGGAAGTAGCACTTCTTGCGCGAGGCAGGGTCCCACACTCAGGGCCTCGTCCACGGATATCTGAACAAAAGACTAATCCGTCGGTTTTTCCAAAACCGAACCTGGAAAAACTTCCCTTATCCGGAAAGCACGGGCGATTCCTCCAGGATAACTTTTTACTCTAACGTAGTGCAGACTATTAGTGATCAAACTGATCCGACTGCACCTATAAAGATACTCGGTCAGATCCAGGAAGAAACTTGCACTTGGATCATTGGGATCAACGCTTTTTTCCCCATCAAGAGCACAGCCGTTGATTCCTATCCATAGAACAATTACTATCTGGGACTTACTTCATCTATCGTAATAACAGAAATTGAGTCTCGATTTACGGATCCATCAGTCTAGCCTAACCCCATCCGATCCCATGGGTTAGCCAACCGCCCAACCACTGTAGTGATGGGATCCAATTTAGAATTTGATTTTTGTCCCGGGTACCAGGGAAAAGAGTTCCCAGGCCCCCTAGCTGGATGTTCATGCAAAAATAAAACTAGTCACGCCACTTACACACCCAATATGAAATTGCCTTTTTCACAGATTCAAACAGTTTTAAAACAATCCTTTAATGCAACATAGTATCACTGATCACAATCTTCCAAATTATCCGGTTGATTCTTAATTTCCCATCATTCCTTCATCAGAGTATCTATGGCATCATTGGCAACCAGAACGCTCACCACCTGTCCACTCAGGGGTCTTTTCAATAGTTCCTAGCCCATAATACTTGACAATATAATCACTTATAACAATCAAGATGGACTCTCGTTGAAGATCAGCAAGATCAACCAACAGATCCATATAAAGAGCCATGGACTCATCCATTGAAGACCAGCAAGGTCAATCAACGAGATCCATGCCCGGTTTCAGAAAACAACTCTTACTCCTTGTTCGAATATCTTTCTCGATGCACGTGTGGGTATCCTAGGCGACCCAGAGCCCGAGCACCGTATGGTCAGCACCCTCTAGGATCCTTCGTCGCAGGTGACCTAGTGCTTCACTCATAGGCCGCTTCCTTGGTCCCTCATCCACCGTACCGGAAGCTCACCATTTTAATCGAACCAAGGTTGGTCAAGACCTCGGCCGACTTTGCTACGCGAGACGTCCTCCATTGACTTTCTGTTAGCAGTTGCAACTTTATCAGTTAGGTCTCCACGACTTAATCACAAGACGGTCGAAATGCTTCCCCAGCATTCTTGACATAAAACAGCCATTTACAATCAGCATTTACAAACAGTTTACAAATACAGTTTCTATATTAACTCTCATTTTTTCACATTATCCCTCATCAATCCACATTACTTATTCCATATTCCATTTATATGTGTACTCATCCCATCACATCATTTTCCATCTCATCACTTCAGATTCCTTCACATCACATATCATATATTCACATCCATACATATATCCACATCCACATCCACATTCACATCCATACATCCACATTCACATCCATACATCCACATCCACATCTACATCCATACATCTATTTTCACATCCACATCTACATGCACATTCATGCATCCTCATCCATACATCCACATCTACATGCACATTCACATCCATACATCCATATCTATATGTGTACATTCACATCTACATACATACATCCACATCCATATCTACATGCATACATCCACATCTCCATGCATACATCCACATCCACATCCACATTCACATCCATACATCTACATCTACATGCATACATCCACCTCCACATTCACATCCACATCTATACATCTACATCTACATGCATACATCCACCTCCACATTCACATCCACATGTAGACATCTACATCTACATGCATACATCCACATCTCCATGCATACATCCACATCCACATTCACATTCACATCCATACATCTACATCTACATGTATACATCCACCTCCACATTCACATCCACATCTGTACATCTACATCTGCATGCATACATCCACCTCCACATTCACAACCACATCTATACATCTACATCTACATGCATATATCCACATCTCCATGCATACATCCACATCCACATTCACATTCACATCCATACATCTACATCTCCATGCATACATCCACATCCACATTCACATTCACATCCATACATCTACATCTACATGCATACATCCACCTCCACATTCACATCCACATCTATACATCTACATCTACATGCATACATCCACATCTCCATGCATCCATCCACATCCACATTCACATTCACATCTATACATCTACATCTACATGCATACATCCACATCCACATTCACATTCACATCCATACATCTATATCTACATGCATCTATATCTACATGCATACATCCACCTCCACATTCACATCCACATCTATACGTCTACATTCCCATTCACATCCATACATCTACATCTACATGCATACATCCACCTCCACATTCACATCCACATCTATACATCTACATCTACATGCATATATCCGCATCTCCATGCATACATCCACATCCACATTCACATTCACATCCATACATCTATATCTACATGCATACATCCACCTCCACATTCACATCCACATCTATACGTCTACATTCCCATTAACATCCATACATCTACATCTACATGCATACATCCATCTCCACATTCACATCCACATCTATACATCTACATCTACATGCATACATCCACATCTCCATGCATACATCCACATCCACATTTACATTCACATCCATACATCTACATCTACATGCATACATCCACCTCCACATTCACATCCACATCTATACATCTATATCTACATGCATACATCCACATCTCCATGATTACAATAAAATTCTTTTAATTAATCTAGGATGATAATTCCTAGAATATGGTAGGAAGTCCTCTTTTCATGCTTTGAATGAAATTATTTTATGTGTAATTTTTATAAAAATTTTACCATAGCTCCGCTGCTATGACTGATAAATCTCAATTATCTTAAAAGATAAAGCTTATCATTAACGGAATGATTAGAATGATCCCTAATTGGATCATTAACCCATAATGGATCATTAACCCATAATGGATTGAATCATTAACATTCATGAAATACATAAACTAAAAGCATAGGGAAAGCCATTAATTTGATCTTAAGCATAGATTAATCTTGGATTAAGGAAAAGATTTATGAAAAGCTTCATTTGGATTGAGAATAGGTCATGAGTATGACCATTTCTTGAGTAACAGAGAGAGATTACATAAAAACCATTAGAATTATGCATAAATGTAAATTTATGTAATTCTTTACTATCATTCATTAATTACTTCAATAGCATTCAAAAACCATTCCAATTAAGCTTCTCAAGCTTGAGAGGGGTTGAGAAGAGAGAAACATTGAGAAATTATAGAAAAGATCAAAATTCACCACTTACTTTACAAATTGCTTGATTCTTTGTTCACTGTAGAGGCCCCCAACCAATCAATTGGTTTAGTATGTTGAAGGAGCCACCAATGGGGATTGAAGAAAGAGGGAAGCTCCAATTTCTCCAATTTGGAGAGAATTTTAGAGAATAGTAAATATTAGCATTATTTCAGCATAGTTCTAGAATAGTAAAATTCTCCTCTCCATTTTTTTTCAAAGGAATCATGTTCTATTTATAGGAGAGGGAGGCTCTAACCAAGGCTAACTGATTTTTAGAATTTTCTAGATTTAGTTTGGTTGAATTTGGACTAGATTTGGACCTGGTTTGGTTACTTTTTTGATTTGGTTTGATTCTTTTTTTATTTGGTTTGGTTCAAGAGAGAGGAGAGATAAAAATATCACATTATCTTTGGTTCAAGAGAGAGGAGAGATAAAAATATCACATTATCTTTGAGTTTAAAACTCATTCAAGCATGTGAAATATGCACCTCCTTTAATGGACTCCCCTTCCTTACATATGTGTCAAAATGGAATGATTATACCCAAAATATCTCATATTTTTAATATTGCTCATAGTTTTTTACTAATAAACCTTGCACATTTTCAACTCTTCATCTTATGTGAGCATTTACTCATTTTTGGATACTTCTTTTACAAAATTGGATTTATCTCCTTCCCACACATGGATTGATCCTATTGGCCCACAGGAACCTTAATTGGACCATAATCCAAAGATTTTTTGAAAATCTAGACCCTTAGACTAAGGTTCTTTATACCCATTTCCAATTAATTCCAATTGCACATTGGAAAGTTCTTTTTGAATTTTTGTTTCAGGGGAACTTATTTTAATAATATGAGAAATTTTTTTATCTAAAAATATTCAAAATCTGAATATTCTCTCTCTAGAATATTTTCTCTCTCTAGGTTCAAATAGTTAGAAACAAGATCTTTTACATTTCTGAAGAAGGATTTAATTACAGGGGAAGATGCTGGACATCTTGAGAGGCTGGGGAGGAATCTTACAGAATGTTACATTCTATGCTTACTTAAGCTTGTGGGTTAGTAGATGCATGCTTATGGGTTTGCAGGCATTAGGGAAAGCTAAGATTTAATCAATGTTTGAATGGGATTAAGAGATTGCCATGCATTGCTTGTTCTCTTAATTAGTGTAGTGGATTTAAGGGATCCAGAGAATGATTGAGGTGTTAAATGGTTGAATCGTCAAGTGGTGGTTTGTGTATGTGAGCTCTCCCTCATGGGATAAGCCTTCATGCACTAATCGGGTCGAGTCCTCGGATTTTGACATTGTGTTTCTTAACACATTTGTTGATCGATAATACTCTATGAGCACTATATTGCACAGTAGAGAGAACCGCTCTACAATGGCGCCGCTGTCCGGGAGCGACGAGTGCCTACATTAGTTGAGCACCATACACACACTACCACTCCTTGTTAAGCTCCAATCGGTTTGCAAAACTGTTGGATAGGAGAGCAGGCTTGGGGACTAATTTTGGTATTCATTTAAGACTAATCTGTTGTTAAATTCTCTTTATTTGTCTTGTAATTTGAGTGCGATTGGCTAGCTACGCTTCTCCCTTGAGGTTAGGACAAGGATTCAACACACGGGAAGGATTGGAGATAGGCACTAAACCTGCAAATTTTAATTTGTGTGCGAAAGAGAGAGGCCTGTTTTGCATTTCTGTCATTCTGTTTGAGGATAATTTTTACAGTTTCAATTTTCTACATGTTCATTTTATTTTCTGTTCTTAGCTTAGTTTAGTTTTCTGCATCTTAAATTTTGTGCATTTTAGTTCTCTGTTAAACCTACATTTTAGTTCCCTGTTAAACCTGCACCTGTAGAGAAGCTGAAATCTGTACACACACATGAAGATTGAACATTTCGAATTTACTGCAAATCTCACAGCTGCACACGCATTGAGTTCGCTGCACACGTATTTAGTTCACTGCACACGCACTTAAAAAAGAAAAAAATAATAATAATAAAAGAAGGCGACGGTGCGTGAACAGCGCACCGCGCGGAGAGACCCACACACTGCACCATAAAGACCGCCACCACATTGGATAAGGGGGTGCAAAAAGAAAAAAAGAAAAAGAGTATGGAAAATTTTTCATTTCGTAAAAAATTGGGAGGTTATCTAACTTTTCGAGAGGAGTAAGAAAACACCCATCGTCGAAATTTCGGTCCCGAAACCATTTTCCCATAGTGAGTCAGTATGGGAAACTGGTAAATTTTAGGCGATTTTCGATCCGAAAAAATACGCTATTTTTTTGGCCTAATGTGTTCGAGGGGGTTCAAAATGGGTTATGGCAAAGTTTGAGCCAACTTGAAAATTTTTGGATTTTTTGAGATTCTTTTTAAAAAAAACCTTAAAATTTGACCTTATGCACTTGCAGTCGGGACGTCATATAGACACTGCCATAGGGTCTAAGGCACCTTCTAGAGTACCTACGCAGGAAAGTGGGACCCAATCGATAGGAAATTTGGCAGATATTGCTGAAACCTTTTCTGAATCCCAATCTAATACCCTTTCCAGGACAACTAGCTCATTGTCTATGGACAATCTAGGGCCGTCAAATAGTCATCCCTTAGCCCCAAATAGAACACCCACAAGATCTTTTAATCCATTTGAAGCCGACATCATGGGGTTACCACTCAATGTGAGACTTCAATATGTCTATACGAATGCTCAAGGAGCTGAGATCTTTAGGGATCCACAACAACGGTATCTCGTTAAGATCGCAGACTTTTTCTTAGAGCTTGATAGAGCACCTCTAGTCAATGACCAGGGTAACATGTACATGGTGGAGATGGTGTTCGCTACGAAGTCACCTATCATCCAGAGAATGTAGACAAATTAAGGGAGCTCTTAAAAGTGAGTTCTTAGACTTATCAAAGCCTTCCAGAGAAAGGGAGTCTAGAGATGATTGGCTCATTGAGCCGGACATGCCTGGACCATCCAATGCCTAGTCCTTAAAGCCATCCATAGATGATTTACTTTTTCTAGATCTAAATTTGGAAAGAGACAGGAAAGGCAAGAGCAAAATGGATCAGGGGGCTGAGAATCAATGGGAGTTTGTACGATAAATTCCAGTGACAAAGGTCTTTCAGGATCACCCACTTCAAGAGGTTTATAAGGACTCTTTAGAAGGATATTCTGCCACAACTAGATTGCCAGAGCTAGATCTTCCTCTAGCACTTGTGGTGGTAGTCAAGAAGCTTGCAGAATACAAGAACCAAATCTTGATAAATGGGCCAATGAATACCGAACCTTAGATTGGAAGGAGATTTGTGAGCTCACGTGGAAAGGACAACCATTATTCATGGAAGTGTTCTCAACAAATACAGCTAAACCAGGACAGCCTTTCTTGAAGAAACTGTTGCTCCTCCCCTACGAGAGTTCACTAGAGAGGGACCCTCGACATCAAAGTGGATCACTGTAAGTAGCCCAACTCTAGCACCAAGATATTATCCTACACCAAAAGTGTGACCATAGATCACACCACAACAGCGTTTCTCTCACTATGACAATCGGAGGGTAGGGGAGCCAACTCGCCCTCCCATAAATGCACCTCTTGAAATACGGGTAACAAGATCTTTGGAGGGGGTTGGTGAGGCAGGTAATAGGGGACCCACACCAATTTGGGATGCATGTGGACCATCTTACCAAATAGAGAAACAGTTCCCATTGAGAGTGAGAGGCCGTAGGCCCAATGATGAGTATTCAAGACGAGTAAGGCCATCAACTCTTCAAAAACTGGTAAAGAAGTACGAAGGGTCGGGAGATCCATATGACCATGTAGCAGCATTTAGGCAAGCAGTTCGAGCTGAGTAAGTGACTGACAAGCATACTCAAATTGAAGGGTTTGGGTTCACTCTTGAGGGAAAGGCCCTTGCTTGGTTTCAGGCACTAGAGGCTTCAGACAAATCTTCTTTATACGAGTTTTGGAAGAGAGATTCATTGTTGCTTTTTCCTTGATGGGGATTCAGCATGACACAGTAGCAAACATCTACTCTTTCAAGCAAGGCGAGACTAAGAGTGTTAGAGACTGTGTAAATAGGATGAAGCTATACATTAATCGTTGCCCAGAAGATGAGAAGCCCACCCAGAGTCGACGATTAATTTCTCTCTTCTTAAAAGGACTCAAAAATTCAACACTGCACACACATCTCTATGCAAAGAAGCATACAAATTTCCATGAGTGTTGCCATGATGCTATGGATTTCACAGATAACTTCAAATTCCAAGATGGTACTGGCCCTAAGTTGCAACCTAGAGATCAGTGGGGTGATGACCAAAGTTCAGGGTCTAGCGCACCAGTAAATCTAGACCACATAGCTAACCTAGTACTAAGGAGATTGGGACAAACCTATCGCCCACCCATGCAGCCACAACAACAGCAGCGCAGCAGCAGCCAGCGAATGAGGAGTGTACTACCTACAGGTCCTCATCTTTATGGAGCATGTGGCGGTAACCATAAAACCGAAGAATGTAATACCTTTTCTCCTCTAGTCACAAACCAACCCACAAAGAAGTGGTGCCAGGCCTGTGCTTGGAATTATACCCACACTACACAGGAATGTACTCGCATTGCAAGAATGAGACAGGAGCGTGAGCAGCAAAGGGGTGCAGTGGCTCCACAAATGCATCAACAGTATACTAATTTTGAACGTAAGCCACCGATGGCACAAGAGAAAGCACGACCTGTACTTGGAGCTCAACCTCCTGCTCCTGGGACTGCTCCTGGGAGGTTTGTTGACTATGACAATTCAAATATATGTAGAGACTTGGTAAACCCAAGCTATGTGGAGGGGGAATATGCATCATATTCATCCAAGGAAAATCTCTTTGAAAGTCCTGCATATCCAAGACAAGCACTGGAGCCTCAACCGGGGGAACAAAATTCTTTGATGTTGCTAGGCGGCTACCAACCTAGGACTCTAGGCACCTCATGTCAATGGCAACAAAGGAAAGTAGAAGCCAAACTAATGGGCCCCTGTTATGAGTGCGGAGAACCCCATTGGGCTCGTGATTGTCCACATCGCCCAAGGCAAGCAGCTCGATCCAATACAACAGTACCATAATTTCCACCAATTGAAAGATATTGTCTAGGGTGTTGTGTAGAACACTTTCCAAAGGATTGTTTGCAGAAACCACATGAGGAAGTCACCTCTCAACCAAAGGTCTCACTCAACTTTGTAGAGGCAGTTCCATCGCCACCTTCATCAGAGAATGAGGATGTCGTGCCACTTAGAGTCATGACTAGATCACAGACACGAAATGCCGAAATGCAAACTGATGAGACACCTCGAACTAGGGATGCGAAGGAAAATCTAGTGGACAAGACCCTACATTCCAATAGAAAAAGGACCACTAGGAGGAAAAAGAACCGCAACAAGCAAACTAAGAGTGCATCCAGTAGTTCTCAAGAAGTCTCTAAACAAAACATGAAGGATCAAGCTTTTACATCCCAAGAAGTGCATGAGGAGCATCAACCTCAACCTGGGCCTAGTGCTAAACAACATGAGGCTAGTACAACCGAGGATAGTTCTGGGGGTTTTTTTTTGTGGATAAGGTGAATGAGACTCTAGATGCTATCATTGATGCTCATAGAAGTGGCATTGCAGCTTTATCTGAGCTACCCAAGAAGCTTCAAGAATACCCAAACCCTCGTGAGGTAGCTGTACATCAGCAACTCATTAGGGAAGCTCAATCAATACTTGAGAGCCCACCTCCACCTATCCCTCGAGGCCCAACCTCTCTTAAGCCAACATTAGAAACCATACCAGAAGTGTCATCAAGTTGGGAAATGAAAAGTGAGCTGATCTCACAAGCTCATAGTAGCGAGAAGTCTGCTCCAATTGACACCCCATTGAAAGAAGGCATTCTGCCACCACCTAGTCTTGCCTTCCCATGCAATGATGAAGTTATTGATGCTAACGAGGACATGGCAAATGAGATGTGGGCAGCAGTTCATGAGAAAGTTAATGAGAATATGTCCTCTATTATTTCACCTCCATTCTCTGAAGTGGATTTTACCAGGGGCACAGAAAATAACTTTAGATGTCCAAGCATCCAGGAGGAAGTTCAAACAATTGTTTCTCCTAGAAGTAAGCATACAATGAAAACCTTACCATCTTATTTGGGAGAATATGAGAACTGTTCTCAAACCTTGAGGATACCCTCCTTACATAGAAGGTTGACAAAGGAGATGGATATGGGTATCGTGCAAGCTATTTTGTCAGCACCAGTGGCTTGTACCTTACCTTTGCTTGATTTGATAAAGCTTCGACCTGAGTTGTGGAATGATATTGCCACATGTTTGTCAAAGCAGGTATTGCTAGAAAAGGGTCACCATCATTGTACTATACACCCTGAGACAAAGCATGTTATGCTAGTTCCTATCAACAAAGTAGAAAAATTTTGTGAGGACGATCAGGGAAATGCTACCCTCCCATTAGAAGTGCGAAAAGTAGTTTCAACTACAATACTTGACAGTGGTGCAAGAGTGGGCATTGTGACAAGGTCCATTTGGGAAAAGTGGGGCAAACCAGCTATTAGGAGTACCAAAATGTGCTTGCAGCTAGCGGATGGAAGCTTAGAACATCCCATTGGGCTGCTAGAGAACATATTGGTCACCACATGTGGGATTGAATATGAGCACACATTTGCAGTAGTGGATTTTGGAAAGCATCCAAACTATGAAGTGATATTGTGTAGACCATTCATGCAACAATTTCAAATGATTCAAGATTGGGGATACAATTATTTGTACCTCCGACATGATTCTGTCATCACAAGGGTCAACCTAAAGAATCACTCATATCGTGATGTAACGCGGTCTCCAATAGATGAGTTTGATTCTGCTTCATCTGAGGGCTCAAGAGTTACATTATCAGATGGGCGAGAAGATCTGTGGATGTGTGGAGCCTCATGTAAGGATTTCAACACTGAGAGACTTAAGGGTAATCGAAGTGTATCAGATGAGGCATACATTGCACAACCCTTCCCTGAGCACTTAATTGATCCCCTAGAATGGAGTCATGTCCTTGCAACATTATCGACATGTGCTTTACCTAAGCCAATTCAATTTTGTGACTCAGATGGATATGACATTATTCCTATACGAATGGCACAACCAGGTAACCTTCTAGATGATTTGTACTATGGGGTTGCATCCACAGCACTGCATGTAGAGGAAGTCTTAGTGGAGGATTTAACACTCGAATCGGCTAATGATGCTGATAAGAAAGACGGATGGGACTCTGATTTTGATGATGATGTGATAATCCCCAAGGAAGAGTTAGGAAAGGCACGCCTACTCTTGAGAGGAAGGGAGGTTCAAATAGAGATCCCTCGAAGCCAACCCAAACGTAAATGCTGTAAGAGCCATAAGAGAATCCGTAAACAAGATGAGAGGGAACGACGTGAGAGAATACAAAAAGAAAACGAGGAGTTTAATAATGAACACTCTTGACCACCACCTCACTTCTCAGGAAAGAATGGATATCTATACTATGTCCAAGCACAAGATAGTATTAAAGACCAAGTAAAACGATCGGATGGATTCCAACCAGGAGAAAAGCTAAAAACTGTTAGCAAGAATCGTAAAAAAACAAAGAGACCAAAACAAAAACTCAAGTCTCAAACCGATTCAAAAGAGAGTGTCGGAAGTGCAAAGATAACGGTTGAGCAAAAAACTCTGATGCAAAATTGCAAAAGAGAGCTCAAAACCACATGGTCTTCAATTAGTGATGACTCAAGTGGACAAGAACAAGGTCTCAATGTTCCCCCCAAATTCACACAGTACACTCTTCAAGATCGAAAAATTGTTCTTCAACAGCCCATGCAACAAAAGCCAAGTATGCCAGGGGTTTCATATGATGGTCCAGAAGATGCAAAAAAATTTGATATCGCTAAGCCAGGAGAAGAGCCTTGCTATGTGTGGATTGCCACAGACTTGTCCTTAGATGAGGAGAAGTTATTAATTCAAACAATGAAGGAGTATCGCGATGTTTTTGCTTGGAGTTATAAAGACCTCAAAGGAGTTGATCCAAGCATATGTCAGCATACGATTCCATTGTGAGAGGATGCAAAGCCTTCCAAGCAACGTCCTTATACTTACAATGAGAATTTTGCACGAAAGATAAAAGAAGAAATAGACAAGCTCTTAGAGGTAAATTTTATCTATGAGATTGAACACACTGAATGGGTCTCCCCTATTGTAGTGGTGCCCAAGAAAAATGGAAAACTTCAAGTATATGTAAACCTCAAGAAGGTAAATGCATCTACTATACGTGATCATTACCCACTTCCAATCACACGGATCATGTTTTGGAATGAGTTGCAGGAAAAAAGGCATATAGTTTCTTGGATGGATTCTCCGGTTACAAAATCAAGTGCCAATTGATCCAAAGGATCAACACAAGACAGCCTTTGCTACTAAAGATGGCATCTTTGCCTATCGTGTTATGCCATTTGGTCTAACAAATGCACCAGCAACCTTTCAGCAGTTAATGAGTCATGTATTCAAGGAGTACCTTAGGCTATTTCTTGAGATCTTCATGGATGATTTATGTGTTCACTCACAAGAGCGTGATGATCATATAGAACACCTCAGACTTGTGTTTCAAAAGTGTCAAGTTTATCGTATATGCTTGAATCCTGACAAGTGCAAATTCATGGTAAGACAAGGGAAAATTTTGGGCCATATTATTTCTCGCAATGGGAATTCAACAGATATGGATAAAATTGATGTCATTGTCTCATTACCTTGGCCTATCAACCCTAAAGGGGTACAAATATTCATGGGACATTGTGGCTATTATCATCGATTCATCTACATGTACGCTGTCCTAGCCAGACCTAGTATATGCTCTTCTTGTAAAGTTTAATTGGACTGACGAGTGTGAGGAATCCTTTGAAAAGTTGAAGCAAGCATTAGTGTCTGCACCCATCTTACGGCGGGCACCAAATTGGAACCAAATCTTTCATGTCCATATTGATGCTTCAAACTTTGCAATTGGATGTATCTTGGCTCAATCGGGAGAACATAATAAGGATTTCCCAATCTCATATGCTAGTCGACAGTTGAACAATGCTGAGAAGAATTATACCACAACAGAAAGAGAAGGTTTGTCCATGATATATGCAGTGAAAAAGTTTCGCCATTACCTTTTAGCAAACAAATTTATATTTTTTGTGGACCATCAAGCACTGCTATATTTGGTGAATAAGCCTTGTGCAACAGGAAGGATTGTGAGGTGGCTTGTCATCCTTCTTGAGTTTGATTTTGAAGTGGCAGTCCGAAAAGGAACAACTCATCTTAGGGCAGATCATTTGTCTCGAATCACCTCTGGAGAAGCTCCTGTGGGTGTGGATGATGATATGTTAGATTCAACACTTTTCCTTGTAGAGACTAGACCACGATGATTCCAGAAGGTCGCGCGAGCACAATCCTCAAAAACGCATTCGTTAGCAGAAAATCAAAAAAATGAAAAACGCCATTGAAAGCGAGGTTGTTGAAGAGGACTAGAGGTAGAGAGGTAGAAGGATAAGGAGGCTCTATGTGCGCCACCACCTTGCTCTGATACCATGTGAGAAAGAAGAGATGAGAGAAGAGACAATGTACTCAAGAACTCATCAATGAACCACTAGCCAACTTGATTAGAAATGAACTACAATGCCTCATATATATAGGCACAAGATGAACGGATCTCTAGAAAAGTTCCTCCACCCTTTCCTCCACCCAAAAGTGTGTAAATAGGAAAAAAATGGAAATGAATGCTATAAATCCCAAAAATGCCTAGAGGCTGCTAAAGAGTGTGCCACTAGCATGACACCATTTGGAGATGACACCTATCCAACAGCTCTACCATTGGCTACTCTTAGTGCTCTACCTTCTTCCCAGGTACCATTAATTACATTTTGCTTTTGTTAATCATGAATATAGTTACATAGAATGGTTCAACTATTGGCTAGGATATGATTTGCCTGAAGGTAGTACCAAAATGGCTGTATTTCTTATCAAAAGGCTTACTATCTAAATGTTACTCAAGAAGAAAATTTACATGGATCACTCTCTCTCTCTCTCTCTCTCTCTCTCTCTCTCTCTCTCTCTCTCTACCAAAAAGACACACACACACACACAATGTGTGTGTGTATCAAAACACTTGGAAATGGAAAATCCAAAGTTTTTTCTTAAGAAGAAAAAAGACTATGTGAAGACTACAAGTTAGCTCCCTTGTATATTTATGGTTTCCCAACATCTCACACTCTTTCCCTTCTTCTCTTTCTCCCTATATTTCTCTCCTGGTCCATCTTTCTCTCCCTTTCCCTCTCTGTGTCTTTCTCATTCTATTTCTCTCTCTCTCTCTCTCTCTCTCTCTCTCTCTCTCTCTCTCTCTCTCTCTCTCTCTCTCTGCCAAAACTCTCACTTTGAACCAAAGCAGATATCACATAGAAAACTTATACACAACTTGCGAGTGGTAATTCAATCCATCATAATAACTTTCAACGCTATAAGATGTGGTACAATCCAACACAAAAGTTCCTCAAACATATAATTTTACATACATACACTACGACACTGTGTGTGTGTGTGTGTGTGTGTATGTATGAATACACTCAAGCACACATATAAATAAGCTTATATGTGTAAGTCTTTGTCTATATTTGTATATACATTTGTATGTACTCATGCATTCATGTATGTATGTGTGTGTGTTTATATGTATGAAAATATATGTGTGTGTGTAGACATACATACACACATACCTACATGTAAGTACATATACTTATATATGCATATGTATAGACATATATGCATACGTATAGACATATGTGTGTGTGTAGACATACATACACACATACCTACATGTAAGTACATATACTTATATATGCATACGTATAGACATATAAACATGCACACACATACATATATTTTCATACATATAAACACATCTCTCCCTCTCTTGCTACGGGGGACTAGGTCCCCTAACAACATCCCCCTAGCAACACAAATGTTGGGATTCTAGTCACTTTCTCTATCTCTCTCTCCGAGTCTCTTTCTCTCTCTCACTCACACACACACACACACACACACACACACATTATCTCTCTCTGTCTCTTTATCACACACAAACACACACAACTCTATCTCTCCCTTTCTCTTTAATCTCTCTCTCTCTCTCTCTCTCTCTCTCTCTCTCTCTCTCTCACACATACACACACACACACACACACACACAAACATGGTTTTTTTTAAAAAAAATTCTTTGCCCATTTAACCAATGGGAACTTTTGTGGGTTTTAGTACTTGGGGTTTTATTGAGGCTCCTGGGTATGCTCTCTGATTCATATGGTTTTCATTCACAGGAGAGGTCTTCACACCATGATCACACACACACACACTTCATTTGATTAGATCGACCTTGAAAGGGCCTTAACATCCTCTTAGTCCACACTACTCTCAAGGTGGACAATTCGGTGAGCTCACACTAGCTTTTTAATGGTCCAACGTAAGGGCACCCTGGCTTATATGTACCTAGCCTTTTTAAGTAATGGTTTGGGCTAGCTATGCATTTCAATTTTGGGGGCCATTGAACCAATTGGTGGTAACCTAAACAAGGAAGTTTACCTATAATTGGGGCATTTGTAAGATATTTATATCGTCGCTCTGCCTCTGCTTATGCCAGTTCTGAAGGCATGGGCTATTTCCTTGGTGTAAAAGGAGGACTGAGTGGATATATAGAGGTGGAGGTGAGTGTTCTCCCTTACTTAGCTTGGTTGTGTCTATTTCTCTTCTATTTTTGCTCTCCTTGTTGAACTAGCTCTACCATTGGCTACTCTCAGTGCTCTACCTTCTTCCCAGGTACCATTGATTACATTTTGTTTTTGTTAAATATAACTACATGGAATGGTTCAACTATTGGCTAGGATATGATTTGCCTGAAGGCAGTACCGAAATGGGTGTATTTCTTGTCAACGACCTTATTATCTGAATGTTACTCAAGAAGAAACTTTACATGGATAACACACACACACACACTCTCTCTCTCTCTCTCTTCTCTCTCTTCTCTCTCTCTCCCTCCCTCCCTCTCTCTCTCTCTCTCTCTCTCTCTCATTCTCTCTCTCTGTGTACCACACACACACACACACACACACACACAATATGTGTGTATCAAAACACTCAAAAATGGAAACTCCAAAGTTTTTTCTTAAGAAGAAAATAGACTATGTGAAGAGTACAAGTTAGCTCCCTTATATATTTATGGTTTCCCATTATCTCACACTATTTCCCTCCATCTCTTTCTCCCTATATTTCTCTATTGGTCCATCTTTCTCTCCCTTTCCCTCTCTGTGTCTTTTTGTTCTCTCTCTCTCTCTCTCTCTCTCTCTCTCTCTCTCTCTCTCTCTCTACCAAAACACTCATTTTGAACCAAAGCAGATATCACATAGAAAACTTATACACAACTTGCAAGTGGTAATTCAATCCATCATAAGAACTTTCAACGCTATAAGATGTGGTACAATCCAACATTTCGGGGTGAGAAAATCACGGACCAAGGTTCCAGACTCCAGCTCTTTCCTTCTAGAGTAATCAGGTACCTTTCCGCCAAAATCCTAGAGGTAGACCCTCTAACCAACCTTCAGTTTCAATCCAAAGTAATGCAAGACCTCTGCCTCAGAATAAGGGAAGTCAAAGAGAGATCTTCCTGAATTGGCCATCCACTTCCAAGGCAGTAACGCTGGAAGAAGAAGAAGACGAAGACGAAAGAGATTATACTCCACCTGCAAGATGAGGACATCTCGCGTTTTTTTAAGTGGGGTAGGATGTAAGATTCCTCTCTCTAGCTTTTGAGGTGTAAAGGTGTAAGAACCTCCCCTTTTGTTCTTGTAATTATTCCCCTCTCTGAAATAAAAGAAATATCTTGTTTTGGCCTAGAGAGAGAAAATATCTAGAGAGAGATAATCCAAAATTGAGATATCTTTGGATATAAAAATCCTCCTAGTGTCTAAAATGGTTTGCCTTGAAACAAAAATTCAACAAGAACTTTCCAATGTGCATTTGGAATTAATTAAAAATATGTATAAAGGACCTTAGCCTAAGGGTCAAGATTTTCTTTAAAAAAATAGATTATGGTCCAATAGAGGTTCCTTTGGACCAATAGGATTAATCCAAGTGTTGGGATGAGATAAATCCAAAGAATAAAAGAAAATACCCAAAAATGAGTAAATGCTCACATAAGATGAAGAGTTGACTGAGTACAAGGTTTATTACTTAAAAACTATGAGATATTACTAAAAAAATGAGATATTTTGGAATAATGATACATTTTTGGCACCTTGGTAAGGAGGGGGGAGACTTTGAGGAAGGCACCTATTTCACACATGTGGATGAGTTTTTAATTCAAAAAAATTATGATATTTTTATCTCTCCTCTCCTGGATCAAACCAAATCAAAAGGGAGCCAAGCTAGGTCCAAATCTTGTCCAAATTCAGCCAAACAGAACCTGGCAAATTCTAAAACCCAGTTGGACTTGGTTAGAGGCCTCCCTCACCTATAAATAGATCCTTAGTCTTTTGTAAAAAAATTTGTGAGCTATACCATGCAAGTATTGCATTACGATAATGATATTTTTTATTATCCCTTAAAATTCCTCTACATTTTGGAGAGATTAGAGCTTCTCTCTCTCTTCAACCATCCTTGGAGCTTTCCTCTCGACACACTAACCAATTGATTGGTTGGGGGCTTCTTCTAAGATAGAGAAGCAAGCAAAATCAAGAGGTAAGGTGTAATTTCATGGTTTTTCTCTACTATTCTCAATGTTTTCACTTCTCAACCCCTCTCAAGCTTGAGAAATTTTTAAATTAAGTGTTTATAATGCAAATCAAGCTTTTCTTAAGAGTTGTAATGAATAATTAAGAAAAGTTTACATTTATGTTTAATTAGGATGCTTTTTATGTTTATCTCTCTCTCCCCAAAAGAATGGTCATTCCTATGACCAATTCTCTATTCAAGTGATGCTTCTCATTGATAAATTCTCAATTGACAAATCAAACTCTAGGCTTGTGAAGCTAGAGGTTAAGAAAGTGGCTTTTTATACTTTTATGCTTCTAAAACTATGATAATCTTATGATTTAAATCCATAAATTTGATTTAAGTTTAGAAGATAGTTATACTATCATAATTGTATTACTAAGTTTATTCTTTTCAAAAATATTAAAAATTATCAGTAATAGCAGGGGAGCTATGGTAAATTTTTTAAGAAATTGATACATAATTCATTCTTATGCATAACATGAAAAGAGGACTTCCTACCATATTCTAGGATTGGTCATCCTATGCTAAAAGAATGATTTTCATCACATTCAATGGAAAACTAATTTTTAAGGTTTATGCATAATTAAATAATTAAGAAAAGAGAAATTATGGTAATTTCATTTAAATGATAAAAGAGGAATTCCCATGACATTTGGAATTCAATCATTTAAATGGAAAAAGTGGAATTCTAAGCATATTGAATTAATTTATGTTTTTATTAAAATTCAAAGAGAAATTTTAGATAAATTTATTTTATGCATGAGAAATATTTAAATGATAAAAGAGGAATTTCCATGACATTTGGAATTCAATCATTAAATAGTAAAAGTGAAATTCTTGGCATATTGAATTAATGGATATTTTTATTAAAGAAAAGAGAAATTTTAGATAAATTTATTTGATGATAAAAGAGGAATTCCCATGACATTTAGAATTAAATCAATTAAATGTAAAAAGAGGAATTCCCATGATAATTGAGATCCAAGAAATTAAATGGGTGAATGGATGTGATATGATGTGAATGGATGTGATGTGATATGAATCGGGATAGATGTGAATGGGTGAGATGTGATGTTATGTGAATCGGGATAGATGTGAATGGATGAGATATGATGTGAATAGATGTGATGTGATGCGATGTGGATATGGGTAGATGAGAATAGATGAGAAGTGATGAGGATAGATGTGGATAGATGTGATGGGATGTAATATAATGTGATTAGATGAGAATGGATGAACGACGATGGGATGGGATGTAATATAATGTGATTAGATGAGAATGGATGAACGACGATGGGAATACATATGATTAAATGTGAATCAAGCAAAGGGATTTGATTTAGAAGAATGTGGAATAACGGGAAATGATGTGAAACGATGTGAAAAGATGAGAGTTCAGCTTCCGGTACGGTGGATGAGGGACCAAGGAAGCGGTCTATGAGTGAAGCGTGTTGAGAAAAACATGGTGGAACAAGATATGTGGAGGAGATAAACTCACAAAAATGACCCACCTTTTTGCAATGGACACATCTTACTTTGATCACTTGATGTGACAAAGCTTGTTTGATATTCGATGAAGGTGTTGCATTTGAAGATTCTGCTCCTCCCTTTGGCCTCTTTTCTTCATCAAGACAAGATTGAATGACTCCTTCAAGGGTGGGATTAGGTATGTTCTTCAGGATGGTGACTAAGGTGGGATACACCTTCTTGACTGCTTTTAGTAAAACAACCACTGCATCATCTTTATCCATTCTCGCATTCACTGATGCAAGTTGAGCCATAAGTCCCTTCAAGTGAGATGAAGGCTCCAATGTTGTCTCCCTCTTTGAGTTCCAAGCTGAAAAATTCAATTTTAAGTGAGATCTTGGAATTCTTACACGATCTCCATAGAGCTTATCAAGCTCATCCCATTTCTCCTTTGCAGTCAGAAGCTAGTCCACATGGTGAATGAGAGCCTCATCAAGAGGAAGCATGATGATAGCTTGTGCCCTCTCATCATCTTCAATATCTTCAGCCTTAGTTTGATCAATAACCTTAGTGCCGGAGATGAATGGCCAAAAACCTTTGGACATCATCTTGTACTTGACAAGGACTTGCCAAGTGTGGAAACCCTCTCCCGACGAGAACATCTTAATTTGGGTGTTTTCCTTTGACATTGGGTATTGAAGGAAGATTACAAGAGAGTAATTGGCTGATTAATGAAGAAGAAAATAAAAAATTTGTGATCTCATAAAGTGAAGGTTTTTTGATACTAAGGTAACCATAATAAAGCTAAGATACATTAATTTGATTGATAGGTCTTTGGCTTAGGTAGAAAGAGAAAGGCTTATGAGAGTGCAACAACCCTTAATCAAGCCAAGGATATTGCATAAAAAAAGGATATTAAAATGGTACAGCTTATGGTTTAGCACTTAGGGTTTGTGCCCAACCACAAATACTGATGGAGAGAGCTTCATTAGTGTCAAGGAACACTTTCTTTGGTGATTAAGATCACCATTAGTGTTTAGCAACACTATTAGTGCTTAAGAGTACATTTTTAGCATCTAACACACTTAGTGTTTAGAAACACTCTTAAGTAGCTCCCCTTTGCTAGATTAGTAGCATTATTAGTGTTAATTAACACTATTAGTGTTTATGAACACTATTATCACAAGCTTGAGCAAGCTTCCATGGAGAAAAAAACTGCAGCCTTGGTCTTTTACCTCCCACGAGCGTTTTACACGTCCATTGGAGCTAAGATTCTGGCTGTAAAGTCGTGAGGCTTAGGGCTTCAAAAGCCCTAAGCTAATGTAGCTTACACTACAGCACAGATGGCATATGTGTGTACGACATCCAGACTTGATGAAAAATACGTTTGCCTGCTAATAGCGCAATGCCGGGCTGTATAGCATGAATGTCACGGCTGTGAGTAGCTGGGCTGATGCACCTTGGGCTAGGAATGATATCTCCAGAAGAAATCAGAGGCTGAAATGCCTTCTATAGTCCTCCCCACGTCCTCCACTGACGGCTGGTGGAGAATAGCTAGAGAAGATAAAGCTTCAAAATGGTTAACTTCCACCATACAACCAAGCTCAAGATACCATGTTGAGAGAAACGTGGTGGAACAAGATATGTAGAGGAGATAAACTCACAAAATACAATAAAATATCTTGTTTATTAAGTTGTTTATGGGTACAACTTGGCCTTGCTCAAAATGCCTCCTAGCTTCACCTTTAAATAGGTGAGCTAGTGGATCATAAGTCCATTCACACACACACCCTTCTCCTCCCCTTTTACATAACCTTAGTCTCTTAATAAAGCGCTAGGTGACCTGCGAAGGATCCTAGAGGGTGACCATACGGTGTTCGGGCTCTGGGTCGAGGAAGAAAATGGAACAAGGTGTTAGAGTTGTTTTCTGAACTCGGGCATGGATCTGGTTGATTGACCTTGCAACAGATGAGTCCATGGCTCTTTTATATGGATCTGTTGGTTGATCTTGCTGATCTTTAACGGAGAGTCCACCTAGATTTTCTTATGTGATTATATTGCCGGGTACTATGAGCTAGGAACTATTGAAGAGGCCCCTGAGTGAATAGGTGGTGAGCATTCTGGTTATGCCATAGGTACACCGATGAAGGAATGATTGGAAAATAGAATTCAACCAGATATTTTGGAGGATTATGATCAGTAATACTATGGTTTCATTAAAAGATTGTTTTAAAGATAGCTTAATCTGTGAAAAATACAATTTCATTAAAAGATTGTTTTAAAGACAGCTGAATCTGTGAAAAAATGCAATTTCATATTGGGTGTGTAAGTGGTGTGACTATCTTGAAGTTTGCATGAAGCGCTGGCTAGGGGGCCTAGAAACTCTTTTCCTTGGTACCCGGGACAAAACATAACCAAATTCCTAAATGGATCCTATCACTACAGTGGCTAGGCGGTTGGCTAACCCATGGGACTACTGGATGGGGTTAGGCTGGACTGATGGATCCCTAAAATGAGACTCAATTCTGCTATGGTATGATAGATGAAGTAAATCCCAGAGGGTCCTTGTTCTATGGAAAAGAATCAATGGCTGTGCCTCTCGATGAGGAAAAAAGCGTTGGTTTCTATGATCCAAGTGCAAGTCTTTTCCTTGATCTGACCATGTGACTTATAGGTTCGATCAGATCAGTTCGGTTAGTAAAGGCTCTTGACTACGTTAAAATAAAAATATCCTGAATGAATTGCTCGTGCTTTCTAGGCGAGGGAAGTTTTTTCGGTCTCGGTTTTGGAAGAATCGAGGGATTAGTCTCTTGTCCGGATATTCGTGGGAGGCGAGGCCCCAAGTGAGAGGCTCTACCCTGCGCAAGAAGTGCTACTTCCACTACTAGCACCCCCAAATTCGTTGTGGAGGGGGCAGGGATCTTTCAGCTACTGCTGGTATTAGAGTGAATTGGCTAAAGTGGATTAACCGAGAAGCAAGAAATGTCAGAAATTTAGGAAGTACTAGTAATAGATTGTAATTGTGTGATGAAATTCATATAAAATGATATTCAGAATAAAAATTCATAAATTGGTAATTGGGTCTTCAGATAGAAGTACCACAATTGTATGGAATCCTTGACTTGCTTGAGGCCTAGATATGATGGTATTTACCTTATAATTCCGAGGACCATGACTATCCCTATATACCATGGGTATAACTGCATCTCTTTTTACTGACAATATATACGAGTAAATCTAAGACCTTGAAATTATAAGCAAAAATGCTATCCAAATTATGAATTCGAATACTAGTTTATATGATTTTAGAATTCTGGTTGAGAACTAATGAGTTGATTTGGATTCTGATTGAATGATAATGATTCTTGAGTTCTAGTTAAAAGAAGATAAGATGAACAAAGCCACAATGAGGATGAATGGGACGAATCCCAGTGATGATGATAGTAACTGGAATGATGATTGTGACTTCAGCAAATCACTATGAGATTAGTGGATTGTGCTGATAGATTGCTGCTGTTTGACCCCCTTGAGGGATGACAAATTGAAAACCTATATAACTGAAATTCCCGTGGAGGATGATCAGATGAAATTTTCGGTCTGATGAACCATTACTGTGTAAAAAATATGAATGGATTATTCTCTGATAATGAGTTCTGTATGCTCTTTCGGTTAGAAGGGATTTTTATCCCATGATTCTATGGGGGGCTGACCGATCTAAAGAACCCCATCATCAGTTGGATCTAAAGTCAGATTTGAATTATAAATAAAGGGACTTAACAAGAATTCTTGTATTGATAGGATCATAGATCGAGGTCGTCACGTGGTAGGAATGATAACCCTCAACTCGATGAGGAAGAACTCGACTTGGATGTTCATAAAACTCTTCATAGATCGCAGCCTGGACCTTTCAAGGGTGAAGGGGAAAACTTGGGCAAGGCTATGGAAGAACTGGATCAAAGCACTGGAAGAATACTTTGATGTGACCGGGTATAACGAGAAAAGCAAAATGGCTCTTGCAAGGTAGAAGATAGTAGAAACAGCTAGAGTGGCATGGAGAAACCATTGCGAGACAAACCGTCTGGATCGGAACACCCAGACATGGAATGATCTCAAAATTTACCTAAGGAAGAGATTTTGTCCTCCCGACTTTTTGGAAACCAAGATGAACGAATTCTTAGAGTTAACCCAGGGGAGTAGAACTATTGAAGTGTATCACCAAGCGTTCGCTCTCCTCCAAATACTCGCCACCGCTAGATGAAGAACAACTGGTGGCCAGGTTCATGTGGGGACTAAACGAACCTTTGAATATCCTAGTGAAGAATGCCAAGCCAATTTCCATGGCCGAAGCAGCGCGGATGGCGAAGGATTTCACAAGGCCTTTGATGTCAAGGTTCAAAGCTTTCACCATCATCTTTCAAAAGATTTCTAGCTCCTGAAGGTGATTCCAACCTTCCACTGCATAAGAGACAACAAAGTCAAGCTCAGGATATGGAAAGTTCCAGAATGGAAGAAAGGTCCTTTTCTCGAAACTCAATCCCCTAGAATTCAACTTCAGAAGTTCCACCCTTGAACAAGGAACTGAAATGCTATAACTATCAAGGATTTGGACATCGTAGTAACTACATAACATAATGGTTACATATAGAGTGCATTTGAACTGTACAAAATACTCATACCTTGCTAAGCAAGTGCACTGTGTTTGATTTTTGCTGCTTTCACCTGTGAAGTTATGGCCAAAATCCACAGGTCAGGAAAGCAGATACTTGTGAACTCACACATTCCCATTACGAGTGTGTACTTTTTTTCAGTCCTTGACTTCCCTGTCCCCTTGACATGGCAGGAGTCGGGCAGTCTTTCAGCTAGTGACCAAAACCCTAGCATCCAAAACACCGATTCTCACTTCTGAGCTCATCCCTCTGGATCCTTGAAAGAGGTGGGGCATTCCAGACTCTAGCTCCTTCCTTCCAGAGTAATCAGGTTGCTTTTTGCCAAAATCACAGAAATCCCAGAGGTAGACCCTCTAACCAACCCTCAGTTTCAATCCAAAGTAATGTAAGACCTCTGCCTCAGAATAAGGGAAGTCAAGGAGAGATGTTCCCAAATTGGCTATCCACTTCTAAGGCAATAACGCTGGAAGTGATTGCAGAAGAAGAAGACGAAAGAGATTATACTCCACCTGCAAGATGAGGACATCTCGCGTTTTTTTAAGTGGGGTAAGATGTAAGATTCCTCCCTCTAGCTTTTTGAGGTGTAAAGGTGTAAGAACCTCACCTTCTGTTCTTGTAATTAAAGAAAGATCTTGTTTTACCTTGTTTTAGCCTAGAGAGAGAAAATATCTAGAGAGAGATAATCCAAATTTGAGATATCTTTGGATATAAAAATCCTCCTAGTATCTAAAATGGTTTCCCCTGAAACAGAAATTCAAAAAGAACTTTCCAATGTGCATTTGGAAGTAATTAAAAATATGTATAAAGGACCTTAGTCTAAGGGTCAAGATTTTCTGAAAATTTTAGATTATGGTCCAATTAAGGTTCCTATGGACCAATAGGATTAATCCAAGTGTTGGGATGAGATAAATCCAAAGACTTAAATAAAATACCTAAAAATGAGTAAATGCTCACATAGGATGAAGAGTTGACTGAGTACAAGGTTTATTAGTTAAAAACTATGAGATATTACTAAAAAGAAAATGAGATATTTTGGAATAATGATACATTTTTGACACCTTGGTAAGGAGGGGGGAGACCTTGAGGAAGGCGCCTATTTCACACATGTGGATGAGTTTTTAATTCAAAAAAATTGTGATATTTTTATCTCTCCTCTCTCCTGGATCAAACCAAATCAAAAGGGAGCCAAACTAGGTCCAAATCGTGTCCAAATTAAGCGAAACTGAACCTGGAAAATTCTAGAACCCAATTGGACTTGGGTTAGAGGCCTCCCTCACCTATAAACAGATACTTAGTCTTTTGTAAAAAATTTGTTAACTATACCATGCCAGTATTACATTAAAATAATGATATTTTCTATTATCCCTTGTTGGGGGCTTCTTCTAATATAGAGAAGCAAGCAAAATCAACAGGTAAGATATAATTTCATGGTTTTTCTCTACTATTCTCAAAGTTTTCACTTCTCAACCCCTCTCAAGCTTGAGAACTTTCTAAATTAAGTGTTTATAATGCAAATCAAGCTTTTCTTAAGAGTTGAAATGAATAATTAAGAAAAGTTTTCATTTATGCTTAATTAGGATGCTTTTTATGTTTATCTCTCTCTCCCCAAAAGAATGGTCATTCCTATGATCAATTCTCTATTCAAATGGGTGAGATGTGAATGGGTGAGATGTGATGTGGATGTGATGTGATGTGATGTGAATCGAGATAGATGTGAATGGATGAGATGTGATATGAATAGATGTGATGTGATGTGATGTGATGTGATGTGATGTGATGTGGATATGGATAGATGAGAACGGATGAGATGTGATGAGGATAGATGTGATGGGATGTGATGTGATGTGATGTGATATGATATGAATAGATGTGATGTGATGTGATGTGATGTGAATCGGGATAGATGTGAATGGGTGAGATGTGATGTGATATGATGTGAATCAGGATAGATGTGAATGGATTAGATGTGATGTGAATAGATGTGATGTGATGTGGATATGGGTAGATGAGAATGGATGAGCTATGAGATGAGGATAGATGTGGATAGATGTGATGGGATATAATATAATGTCATTAGATAAGAATATGGGTAGATGAGATGTGATGAGATGTGATGAGGATAGATGTGGATAGATGTGATGGGATATAATATAATGTCATTAGATGAGAATGGATGAAGGATGATGGGAATATATATGTTGGGATGTGAATCAAGAAAAGTGAATTGATTTAGAAGAATGTGGAATAACGGGAAATGATGTGGAACAATGTGAAAAGATGAGAGTTCGTTAGAAACTATATTTATGACCTGTTTTTAAATTACTGTTTTATGTCAAGAATGCTGGAGAAGCATTTTGACCATCTTGTGAATGAGGTCATAGAGACCTCATTCACAAGGCTGCAACAGCTGACGGAGAGTCAATGGAGGACGTCTCGCGTAGCAGGAAGCAAGGTTATCAT
Organism: Cibotium barometz; assembly: GCF_041138505.1. NCBI lineage: Eukaryota > Viridiplantae > Streptophyta > Polypodiopsida > Cyatheales > Cibotiaceae > Cibotium > Cibotium barometz. The sequence continues at coordinate 21,979,969 of NC_141075.1, read as the reverse complement.
CGATAATCGATCAGATACCACTATTCACTCAGCCCCATTAAAGTATTGCTATACATGCAAAAAAGAGACTGATGATGGGAAAGATTCTCCTTATATGGATGTCCTACTGGGTATGACTGAGTCAGATAAAGTGGATTGGGTACACCTAGCAGCAACCATAGACATATGGGGAAATAGAGGCACAAGTTGGGTAACGCTTGAAGGGCAAGATATGCCACCGTTAGTGCCAGTAAACATGATAGGTGTTATGCACTTGACTCCTGACGGCATGAAAGTGGCAAACTCCCTTGACACTGACAGTAGCAAAGAATCTGACCAATGCAACTCTGAGTTTGAATCTCAAGAAGAAACTGACTCTGAGCTTGATAGGGGGTATGAATCAAATATTCACCCAAGTGTGGAAGCAATGTGCTCAAGGCCTAGGACAGTGACCTCTTGCAGTTCATCCGAAAGTGAGGGGGACACAAGTGAAGATCGACCAAGTGAGTCCGAATCTGTACGAACTACAATAAACAAAAAGAGATCCACTACAGAATGGCTTAGTTATGTAGGAGCTATTGATGCTTATCGGAAGTTAGCGGATAATTGGGGACAATACCTCCAAAGTGTCATGTGGTGCATTCCGCAACCTCATGACGTCACCCAATTAGAAATCAAAGAGAAGCCGAAACTAAGTTGTACTGCGAGAAGGCGCCAAAACCGAGAGTTAGCTCAGCAACAAAAGGATGCGGAATTAAAAGAAAAAAGCATGGCACAACAAGAACCGATAGACTTACACCTAGCACCCAAGCATTTCAAATCGTTTACCATGGGGGAACGTAAAGTCGTCTACACAAAGCCCAATGAACGCCTACCAATGGGAGTAGCAGTGTCTACGATGGCCCGGTAGTAGTGGAGATAGAACTAGCAGATCCAGGTGAGTAGTCTAACCCAGTTTTTATTGCTCAAGACCTCACCAAGACGGAAGAAGCTACACTTAAGAGGCTTCTTAAAGAATTCAAAGACATATTTGCTTGGACATATCATGATATGAAGGGTGTTTCACCCTCTGTGGTGCAACACACAATTCCAATGACTGCTAAACCAGTCCAGCAACGTCCCTACCCAATGAATCCTAAGTATGCAAAGATTGTGCAAGAGGAAATTGAAAAGCTTATAAAATGTGGATTTATATACCCTATTGAGCACTCAGAATGGGTTTCTTTGATAGTCATTGTACCAAAGAAGAATGGGAAACTCAGAGTGTGCGTTGATTTCAAAAAGGTTAATGCAGCCACCAGAAGAGATCATTACCCCTTGTCGTATTCTGAACATGTGCTTGAAAGAGTTGCAAGTAAGGAGGCTTATAGCTTTTTAGATGGGTACTCTGGATATAATCAAATCACAATTGCAGTAGAGGACCAAGCTAAAACAGCTTTTATAACGGAGTTTGGAGTGTTTGCCTTTCGCGTCATGGCCTTTGGCTTGAACAATGCACCTGCAACATTCCAACGATTGATAAACACAACCTTTAAGGAATATCTAAGGGACTTTTGTGAAGCTTTCTTAGATGATCTTTGTGTTCATTCCTCTTGGGAGGACGAGCACTTGATGTGTTTACGAAAAATATTTGAAAGGTGTAGATTATATCGCATCTCATTAAATCCTTTCAAATGCCGATTCTCGGTTAAACACGGAGTCATTCTAGGGCATATAGTGTCCAAAAATGGGATTTCCACCCGACAAAAGTAAAATCAAGATCATTCTGGAATTTTTCCCACCCACCAACTATAAGAGAGTCCAACGCTTTATGGGCCATGTTGGTTATTATCGAAGGTTTATTTTATTCTTCGCTGAGATAGCTCGGCCATTGTACAAGCTTCTCATCGAGTTTATTTGGACCGAAGATTGTGACCGTGCCTATGAGCTATTAAAGAAGGCCTTGGTGAGTGCTCCAATCTTGAGAATGCCTAACTGGGATTTAATGTTCCATGTGCATATTGATGCATCAAACTTTGCTATTGGGTGTGTACTAATTCAACCGGGAGAACATAAACTAGACTACCCCATTAGCTTTGCTAGTCGCCAGTTGAACGATGCTGAAATGAACACCACTACGGAGCGAGAAGGGTTGGCAATGATATATGCAGTAAAGAATTTCGTTATTACCTTCTTGCCACCAAGTTTGTTTTCTATGTGGATCATCAAGCGTTGTTGTATCTAGTAAACAAACCATGCTCCACAGGAAGAATCACACGATGGCTATTGATTCTTCTTGAGTTTGATTTCACTGTTGTTATGAGACCTGGAAAAAAACATGTCATGGCTGATCATTTGTCTCGCATACCTAATGGTGAAGCTCCTACGGGAGTTGAGGATGACTTACCGACACTTCCTTGTTCATGGTGGAGACAATGCCCGAATGGAGTGAGAAGATTGTTAACTTTTTGGTTAATGGCTTCCCACCTAAAAAGCTTCGTAAAGACCTAGCTCGAAAGCTGATCAAGGAATGCGAACCCTATTGCCTGATGGCCGGGACTCTTTATAAAAGAGGAAAGGATGACATTCTTAGGCGTTGTGCCCGAGAGGATGAGTTTCTATATATTTTGCAAGAGGCACATATAGGCGTAGCCGGTGGTCACTTCTCAAGAGACTTAACTGCATGAAAGATCTTACAATCAGGGTATTGGTGGCCCACTATGTTCCAAGATGCATCACTTTTTGTGAAGAGTTATGATGAATGCCAACGCTACAAGAAACTCCAGTGGAAAGATCAGATGCCCCTACATCCAATTAAAGTAAATCAACCATTTGAAAAGTGGGGTTTAGACTTTGTAGGTCCAATTAGCCCAGCGGCCGCAACACCCAATCTCGCTATATTATTGTGGCCACTGAGACTATATGACCAAATGGGCTAAAGCGAAAGCGACACGTAAGGCAGATGCAAGGACAACAGCCAAGCTCCTCTTTAAAAATATAATCACACGCTTCGGTTGTCCTTTTGAACTTGTGAGCAACAATGGCATGCATTTTATAAATGAAGTGATTAAGGAGCTCACAACAAATTTCATGATATCCCATTATAAATCTACTCCTTATTATCCGCAAGAGAATGGCCAAGGCGAGAGTACCAACAAGACCTTAATCTCTGTTTTGACAAAGACTGTTGAGGCTCATCGCACGGATTGGGATCTAAAGCTTATGTCAGCTTTATGGGCCTATCGTAGTGCGTACAAAGTGGCTATTAATTGCACACCATTCAAGATGGTATATGGCCAAGAAGCAGTCATGCCGTGGGAATTTGTCATTCCTAGTCTTCATGTTGCTACTCAAGAGGGTTGGGATGGTAATCCCTTAGTAGAGCATCTGTATATCCTTGAGCGACTAAACGAAGAAAGACAATTGGCTGTGTACAATGCCCTTGTGGAGAAGGATAGAAGGAAAAAATGGTTTGATCGCCACCTGAAAGATAAGGACATCAAGGTCGGGGATAAAGTCCTGATGTATGGAGTGCGTAACGAAAAGAAGAAGCTCAAATATGCTGGTAAGGGACCGTATAGAGTATGTGAAATTACCCCGTAAGGTACCATCCGAGTGGAGACTCTCGACAGAGTTGAAACCATTGGATTCTTCAATGGGAGTAAATTCAAAAGATACTATGACCCCCTGAGCCAAGAGGAGTTACAGGCAATCCATCAGAAGAAGGCAGCTAAAGAACAAGCTCAGCTTAAGAAAAAGCTAGAGTTGAAGCCAAAGAACGTCAACAACGTGTTAGGCGCCAACGAGAAGCCAACTTGGGAATTATGCAAGCATTTTTCGAGGAGGCAGAGGAGGATTCACTGGAATCTGACCCGCCTCTATGATACCCAATTGAGCTACAAAGTCCTTACGGGGAGGTGTTGTATAATGCATTATTGGATACCGAAGCTCAACACAATTTGCTATCATGTGGAGTGTGGTGTCAACTTGGAAAACCACCTTTATCCAAGAGTGCTATCCAAGTTAAGGGTATCAATAAGAAGAAAACCCCTGTCTCAGGAATTCTGCACACTCCTATTGCCTATGACAAGGGGACTGTAATTTCAAGCTTTTTGGTTATGCCTACTGGTACCATGGAGGGGACTGTAAACTTAGGATGCAAATGGATGTTAGCCACCAAGTGCAATATTGATTGGGCAACCAGGCGAGTTACAATGCAAGAACCAGCTCTCAGTTTGACTGCTCAAAATCCCGCACCAAAGCCATCAACTCTGGACACAATGCTAGATAACGAAAAATCACAAAGTCAAGTGGTCAAACCATCTTTGATTGTTTTCCACCCCTCAAATGCTTCAACGCCAAGAATAGAAATAGGCAGTGTGGTCTCCAAGGCTTCGCTTACTATACCAAAGAGTACATACAAATGGGTCCCAAAAGCTTCGCTCCTCCACTGCTCAATCTCGTTCAGACAAGAAGCCTCGTAGTAGGAAAGCAGCTACCCGCCCGAGAAAAGGCAACATGGCATCATGTTGGATTCCTAAAAAATTATTAGCAGCCCAATGATACTATGAAGGGAATGACCAGATTTGGGTCCCTAAACATAAGCTGAATCCCTCTACATAGCCTGTAAAACCTTGCAAACCAAACATTGCCACCCCAACGACAATTCAAGACCGTGGTAAGGGAAAGGTAACGGAGTGCTCCACACCACTTCTTCCAGAGCTAGTTTGGATTCCCAAACGATATCGATCGATACCACCTAGCTCAGGAAGGGGGGAGCCACATGAAGCTTCTAGCTCAGGAAGGGGGGAGCCACATGAAGCTTCTAGCTCCTCATGCCAGGTACCTGTTGATATGGAAGTTTCTGTACAGTCTACACCTACCCTTGTCAATACCCACCAAGTAACCAATGAGTCTACGTCTCCCCTTGTAACAGTATCGTCAAAAACCATTTCCTCCATTCATTCATGCGAGCGTACACTACCATCTCTGCAATTTGATGTAGCCACACAAGGGTCATAAAAAGCTATCTAACCACATCACCACCTATGACCCGTTGGACAAATTGGTTCCAAGAGGCTGCAACATCATTGCAAAAAATATGATCTACCCAAGGAAGGGGGGATTATGTACTCACGCTCGACATTCTATTGCTTCCTCCCTAACCTTTTCCCCTGACCATGTAATTCCTAAATTCGAGGGGATGTATAGAGGCTTAGCCTTAGGGCTAGAGCCAGGACTCTACAGCATCCTCTTACCTTGATCCTTAGTATTAGTGTGGTGACTGGTAGGTAGGTTAATGTTTTCAAGTTGTTTTTAGTTTTGTGTGCTTAATGAGTGCTTATTTTTTCCACTGATGTGCCTCTCGAGATATAGTGCGTGTTAGTTGGTTGTACAGGTTGAAAAGTTTGAGGTGGGTTCACTTTCAAGTCCTGAGACGGTCGCAACATTCATACATAAATATCTCATCAAATTGCGGGCATTTCTCACATCGAATCAAGGAGATCTCCAAAATATAGGTGTAATTCTTCCATGCCCACTCTCTTTCGTTTTTACTGTTTAACTAATTGCATGAACTATAATGCATGACCACATGGAATTTGTCAAGGCACTACTTAGTTTTCAAAGTTGCCTAACGTGTTAGTGTACATCATTAATGAGTTTAACCTTATTGGATATATTCTTGAGAATGCATGAAGTCTTTAGTTAACCCTGGAATACGGTTGTCTTAGGTCTAGGGTCAAACCATCTTAATGTTTGACACCTAACCATGTGTGTGTTGACCTCTAAGACATAGCTTTTACCCCTTTGTCGAAAGGATGTAAGAAAACATTATAGTTCAGGAGCGAAAATCAAAAGAGATAAATAAAATAAAAAGAAAAGCCTACAAAAAATTGGCAATGCAAGTCTATTATGTGCTTTAATGTTGGCCTATCGCCCTATTGACACTTGGTAGGCGAGGAGTATTCTACTCCAGATAGATGCCCTGGTTGGTAGGGGGTAGCCTTGCCTAAGGTGAACTAATAGATTCCTGGAGAATGCCTTGTGTTAAACATGGCACCAGGATCGATGTTAGTTTTGCCTTAGGGAGGTCGCCATTGTGTGTAAAAATTATCACGTGCATAAAGAAATAAAGGCAAAAGGCTCCTGTAACTCTGATGTTTCTTGTGTCCCTAGGCTCGTGGTATTAGCTTGTTCTTAGAGTAGACACATTGTGGTCATCTGTTTATTTATTAAGTTTGGTAATTTTCCTTGACTTAGGCTAGTTATAGACCTTGATTAACCTTTGACACCTTGCTAACTCTTGATTTACTTTCAATAATTGTAAACTCTTGTTAATTTGCTACGCTAGCTCATTCATGTGACCCCTTAAACTAAGTTCTCATGGCAACATCCATTGTGGTCTAACATGTTTGATTTTATTACACTCTATATCTTTTGAATTCCAGCATACTTTCACTCTACTTCCCTGTTTTGCAGACGGTATTCCACAGCAAACCCGAGACATACTACTTTTTATGTCATGTAATTAATTTAAATATTCTGAGTCATGGGTCGGGCTTGTCGGCACCACATGTAAAGGATAAAGGGATTAGGTGATCGCCGATGAGAGGCGCACCTCGAATGTCATTAGAATAAGGGTTAGGATCGGCCGGCCATGTGTGGACACCCATGTGTGAACGGCTAGGTCACGTATAAGAGTCAAATGTAACCCTAAAAACTCACATTCTCAATGTGTTGAATACAAGGAGTGCTCTTGCCTTATCTTCTCCATCCCATTCTCCTGCATGTGAGAGAGAGAGAGAGAGAGAGAGAGAGAGAGAGAGAGAGAGAGAGAGAGAGATAGCGATCGAGCGTGGCGGCACGGCGGTAGAGTGGCGGCGGCGGCTCCTTCTTCACTGCGGTGTGAGAATCCTTCACGACGGCAGTCTGAGTGGTGAGTGACACACCTCTGCTCCTTGTTGAGCTTGCTAGTTTCTGGTTGTATGCTTGCAGCCATTCGTGGCTCGCTTATGGTGCCCGGCAAATCCCTAGCTCTGACTCGTGCAACAAAAGTGCACATCTTGAATGCCTTGTATTGTGGGCCTGAGACCACGTAGACATACTTCCATCTTATCATCATCATCAAAAACACCAATAGATGCAAGCGATTCCACAATGCCCTTGATCTTCAAGGCATAATCATTCATAGACATATTTTTCTTCTCCATAGTATGAAGCTCATTCTTCAAAAACTGAATCTTTCGTGCCTTGGTGTTAGTTTCATACAGCTTCACCAAGGTGTCCCATGCCTCCTTGGGTGACTTGGCATTCTTATATACCCAATTATAGTGTTCTCTATGCTAATAGTAAGCCAATACATGGCTTTCCTTACACCTTGATTCCAATCGTTTTATTCTTTTACATCTGCAGCAGTTGGATTAATCTCCCGTGTCTCTAGGGTCTCCTCTCTTGTTCACCTTCAATGTAGTCTCAATAGCTTTTTCCCATCAAGAAATTTGTTAATCTAAACCTCTAAGCATGGAAGTTGTTCTTTTTAAGCTTTTCTACAACAATCTGGTTAATTCTATCATTCAACATCTTGTCTGCAATACAAACTCACCAAAAATAGCACTCTTGTTTGACCTGCCCAAGCTGTTATATTCTCTGTAGTAGCGGTACTGTACTGCACCCAAACTATCAAAACCAATGACCTGAATTTACATACATACACCCAATTTTACCTTTAAGACCTCTTTGCAATACACAGTGTCTACACAACCAATTGCTCTTCGTGCAGTTCCAAAAACAGAGTTCTGTAGAGAATCGAAACTTACCCGCAACTACGAACTGAAAAATGGAGGTCTAGACATGCCCAAAACGTGTTTTTGGCCCAAAAAATGTTATCCAGAGGACATTATGAATACCCTATAGCTCCGCTCCCACAAATAAAGCTCCTCAATTGGAGTTCGTTTGTTGGTGCCTCCCAAAGAGCTCCCAACAAGGGTGTAATAGCCAACACAAAAGGGGGAAGAGTAGATGAAGCTCTTACCCTTATGCCGCTTCCTGTACTTCTCTTGCTTGCTACTCAGCTCTTAGCATGAACCAGGATCTAATACCATAAAAGGATGTAGGGGAGAAGAGAGCTTGAGCTCTTGCAAGCACACACACACTCTCACAAACCCTAGAAGAGAACACACAAGGTGAGAGGCTAAAAATTGTTCTTCTTCTTCTCACAACAACAAAAGAGGTCTACAAAAAGGAGATAAAGTGACCAACACACATACTAGAGTATATACAAGCAATCCATAATGTGAACATGCTAAGTGGAGTGGATCGGTGTGGACTAGTAAACCCTAGAAGAGAACACACAAGGTGAGAGGCTAAAAATTGTTCTTCTTCTTCTCACAACAACAAAAGAGGTCTACAAAAAGGAGATAAAGTGACCAACACACATACTAGAGTATATACAAGCGATCCATAATGTGAACATGCTAAGTGGAGTGGATCGGTGTGGACTAGTTGGTGTAGTCCAGCTATAGAATCTCTGGCGAAGATATGTCGGTGCTAGCTACTAAACCCACTAGTGATGTAAATGTCGAAAGGTCATGCAAGTGCCTCATGAGTGTCACCTCATGTTAAGCTTGACATCTCAACAAAAACAAGTATTTCCAAGATATAAATTGCCTAAATAATAGTAAATTTATAGAAAAGTATAGTATTAACCTTTTTAGAATCTTAAAGAATGGGTAAGACACTAATCAAATCATTGAAGAAGTGATAATTTCTTCGAGTTCAAGAACAAGATTATAACATCTAGACTTCAAAATTTACAAGATTTGTAACAAATTGATGATTCAATAATTATAAAAACTCAAAGAGAAATTATAATTTTTGAATTAAGTATAGACATTAGTCCCAAGACAACCAAGCAATTTAAAATTTGAGTCAAATACCATCTCAACCATTAAACTAAGATCTTAACTATAAGTGTACCATTCATCAAGAAAAATATCTCAACATTCAAGCAAGTCTATATTAAGCTTTGATTTAGCCAAAGATAAGACCATCGCCTAGTTCGAGTAGTAACTAATAGAGGGGACACAAAGCCTACTCCTCTAATTAATTAAACTTTTCGTCTTAAGGGTTTTACCCATTCTAAAGCACATTGACTTGCACTCCACAATTCTATTTTTTTCTTATCACATCATGGTGACTAATGGATTCTAGGTTTAAATGTCAAGAGTTTTTGCCATGGTAAAAGGATGGTGTTGAAATGCAATAGTTCACTTAGACTTCATGGTTTAGTGAGCTACTATTCATAGAAGCGGACTTGGTTATCTTCATTTGTAGAAGTGGTAGATCTTCCCAAGAGACAAATTACTAAAAATAAATGAATTCACATAACGAGAAGCCCTTTATAAATATAGTTGAGAAAATTACAAAGCCCTTCTATCCCCCTTTTAATAGGAAATGGCGCTGCCAATGGGATAAACCCCACGAGGCAAAGAATAGCTAATCGTTATTGCAAAATAAGTTTCTTACGTCATGGCTAAATGAATACTTCCATGATGAAACTTACACTCTAGAGTAGTCCTTAAAGAAAGGAAGCATCCTAACCATTCACATATTCAAATGATGGCTATCCATTAGATAAAGTTGCTATAATAAGCATGAATAGGATAAACAAGAGCAATTGTTTAGGTAAGGATGAATGCCACATTATTGTCACTATCGATTGTACTTTTTTTAGTTTTCTTAGTTGATTAATTCTTTAAGTTACCCTTTTAATGTCATGATGTATTAGGCTAAGAAACCTTCCCCATAACAGAGGAGCAATTACATCTTTACTCCTGCTAGCCTATACTACTCCTATAATTAATATGCACCCATTGATAAAAATCAAGAGCAATCATTTTAAGTAAGGATGAGATGTCACATTATTATCACTATCAATTGCACTTTTCGTTTTTCTTAGTTGATTAAGTATTTAAATTTCCCTTATAATGTTATGATGCGTTAGGCTGAGAGTCTTTTAGCATAGATAGGGTAAGGGGAGGAGCAATTTCATCTTTTCTCCTTCTAGCATAGCCTATGCCTATGTTTAGTATGTCCCCATTGATAAGAAAGAAACACAAAACATTAACAACTCAACAATAAAATAAAATATTTTGAAATGACATAACAACAAATCAACAATTAAAAAACCATCTTGAAATGGCATAAGAGAAAAGAACCCAAAAAAAACTTGGTGCTCTACCATGTCTAAGCCTAACACATCTTGCACACTACCACATTGTTAGGCCTTATCTCATTTATTGCCTCATGAGTTTTGGCAGCTTAGAAATAATGATGACTTTCTCACATCATTTTGTGATGAGGTTGGCAGTCTAGGGGATAGCACTCCCTAAAAAATTCCACTTATGCTTGCCTCATGTGTGGTAGTGTCATGGGACCTCATGTACACTTGCACATAAAATAACCTTGTGCACACTCGCACATAAGTGCACATTCACACATTCCATTTATTAAGCTGGTTTCTGTACACAGTTAATCAAGCATATTCTCTACGATTATTGTGTATCAAAAAATAATAAAATATATATGTGTAACAGGTAGGTTGGGTGTTGAATGAAAAACACATTCAAGTTATCACAACACTTCCTGTTGCTTTTGGGAAAGGGCTCTAAATGATATATTGGTAGTCATAACATTAATCATAATTATTAAGTCTTTTAAAGATAAAATAGAGTAAGCTCAATACTATAAATTAATTTTTGGAGTGTACCAAAGTAATATCTCACAGTTTAAATTTTGCACACCCTTAAATTTTACACACCATTAATGAAAGAATGTATTGCAAGCACACACTTCTTCAAATGATGACTATCCATTAGTTGACGACTTAAAAGATACATTAATAAAAAAGGGTACCACATCCCTCTCTCTCTCTCTCTCTCTTTCTCTCTCTCTCTCTCTCTCTCTCTCTCTCTCTCTCTCACACACACACACACACACACACGTGTCTTTTCAGGTAGTGTGAATGGATGGACTATATACAATTTAATACCATAAGCACATGCTCGACTACCTTATTGTAAACAGAAGAGAATTAAGGGAAGCACCTCTCTTGGCACGATACTTAAGGATGCAAAAATTTTAAGAGGCTGCTGTCACATTTGAGAACAGGTTTAGTTGGCTACCCAACTAAATGAGATAGAATCTATTTAGTTGGCTACCCAACTAAATGAGATAGTATCTATTTGCTTCACGTGTGCTATCATTAAATCCGTCTAGTAGCCAGTTAATTGGAGCCATGTCACCAGCTTTTAAAAGATTCCATAGGTTGTCATATTCTCTTAAAGGATTACATTTGAGCATTACAATCGAGCTTAATTATGAAGAAGTTGGAACTTGGGACATTCTTGGTGGTATTTTCAGGTGTTCAAATTCACTCCTCATAGTTGACTGGAGGTCAACTACTGTTGTTTGATGCCATTGAGGCATGAATTGGCTAGAGGGCAGCTCATTTGTGGGCCTCGAGCTGGCCCACCACCTCATGATCCATGAGAATAGGCTTTAAGGGATGATTTCCTTGCTAGGAGAATCTGGCAGCTAGTGCGAGTTCAACCTTCTGAAATTATGTCTGTCCACTTCAGGTGAGATATTTTTGTCTTCTTGTATTTAAATATCCCCAAAGTTGCAACCAATTTGCTAGTATAGGCTTGCGTGGAAACTACCCCTAAGAGAATCAAGCCACAAAAAGGACCGCTCCCAAGTGGATTAAGTGTTTTGAGATTCCATGTGCATTCGAAAGAGGCCCCCACACCAAGAGCCGTATTGCAATAGAAAGTGAAGGGAGAAAGAATTGGTGTAGTGAAGGAGCCTCAAGGCTCATGGTGACGGCCAAGGATATGATGGCTGTGTCTTTTGGCCAAAACCAAGAAGCGTAGGTGGGTTGGTAGCAAGGCTGAGGATAGGGCAATTGGTCGTTTGAGGAATATGTGGGGGCCGGACAGGTTTTTTTTGGTGTGTGTGCGGAAAAGTCCAAGGCGCAGCTCTGTTGCGCCTTGCCAACTTGCCACTCTAGATACCCTCCCCACCCCCCCCGCCCCCCCCTCTTTTGGCCACATTCTCCACTCCCCTCTCATCCCCCTGCTTGAATTCATCTCCCCAGCCATCTTCGCTTGCTTAATCGTCTTATATTTCCTCTTCCTTCCCTCGTTAATCCGTCTTACTCCTAATTAATCTGCTATGCCATGGCTAACCCCGAGCTAATCCCTTCCTTGCCCCTCGACGTAGCCCTTGATTGCCTCCAACGTGTTTCCCTCCAATACCACTCCACCGTCCAACAAGTCTGCCGCTCATGGCGATTCCTCGTCTCAAGCCCCACCTTCTATCAAGCCAGACAAAGGTTAGGCTACACAGATTGTTATGGTTGCATAATCCAAGCTATGCCTCGGTCCCTCCGCCCTGGCAGGACCCCTGTGCATGGTGTTAGCATCTATGATGCGAAGCAGAGAGCTTGGGATAGGCTGCCCCCAATCCCTTATTTTGCCGATGGGCTGCCTCTATATTGCCAATGTGTTGCTGTTGGAAGCAGTGTTGTTTTGCTTGGGGGATGGGACCCTGTCTCCTTGGCAGTTCTCAAGTGTGTCTGTGTGTATAATTTCTCAAGTGGGCAGTGGAAAAGAGGCTCAGACATGCTCACTTTGCGGTCAGTTTTTGCCTGTAGGAGCATAGATGGAAAAGTCATCGTAGCTGGTGGCCACGATGATAGCAACAATGCCCTCCGCAGTGCAGAGATGTATGATGTGGAGAATGATGTGTGGGAGCCATTGCCTGATATGGGCCAAGAGAGAGATCAATGCAAAGCGGCTGTGATTAATGGTAAATTTATTGTGATCAGCGGGATGTCAGCAGATTTACAGGGCCAGATTGGGAGAACTGCAGAGAGCTTTGATGTAATTAACAGGAAATGGGAGGTTATTGACAATTTGTGGCGTGCAGGAAAGCCTCCATGCGCTGTGGTGGTCATGAAGGGGCAGCTGTATGCGCTGTTGGACGGCAAGCTGATGAGATACAAGTCCAAGGAAGAGCAGTGGGAAGCGACGATTTCTATACCGCAACAGATAATAAGGGTCGCCGCGTGTGCAACCATTCTAGGGGACGGCATCCTTGTGTCGGGCTACAGCAGCGGGGTTGAGCCATTCGAGGCGTTTATATGCCGATTAGCAAGCGGCTCCAACGCTGCCTGCTGGGAAAAGGTGGACGCTAGCCATGGCTTCCGTGGGCTTGTGCACGCCGCCTGCACGATCGAATTCTGACGACCCGTGCCGTCTCTGACTGCGTCTGCTGTTGTCGTGTATTTTCCTCAAATTTTTTAGATCAACAGGTGGTGCCAGCTGGAGTAGCCCCTCATAAAAGTCATTATTATTTGTTTCAAAGAAAAGGCTATTATATTAAGAAGTTAGGAAAGGTATTATAAAAGTCATTATTATGTATTAGTGGGCTATTTTAAATAGCCTTTATTTTAAGGAATGTTTTTTCATATAAGGACTTGGGAAACAAAAACCGGATGAATCTACTCAGAAAACAAAAACCTTTTTCTTCATTTAGGCATTTCTTTTACATCATTGACCAAGCTTCTTCACCTCTATTTTGTATTTTGGATATTGATTCATAACAGTTATGCCTTGTTTTGAACCTTTGTTAGCATTCTTTTGGAGATTGAAAAGAATCCTATGACTTCTTCAAGTTTTTTTAAATAAAATTTGGCTACTACTATAAGGGAGCAAAGTACTCCATGAGGACCCCTCATATCCTCTACAAAGTGAGGGCAAGGTAACTATCGGGTGTCCAACCAGGGGTTGAACATGGTACCTCCAGGTTACAAGCCACCCCCATCAACCACCACGAGAACAAATGCCCGATGTTACTTCTTCAAGTTTTATATTTATCCATCCTTGATGATTTTAAATGAGTGGTGGCTTACAGAAAGAGCATCAACTAACATTCAATGAGTTCAAAAGTTAGAGCAATTTTCAAGATTAGTAGTAAGATTAGTTTGCTCCTAGATTATACAAAGAAATAAGTATTTGGAAAAATGTCCCCTATGAGTTTGTTAAACTAATTGGAAAAAAATATTTACCATGGTGGTAGTTTTCTCTTGCCGTTCTTTGGATGCTATGATTATTCAATAGTTATGATGAGCATCATATGCGTATGATTTTATGTGCATAGAAGAGTTTCCTTCCATTACTCAAATTTTGATTTTATGTGCACAAAAGAGTTTCCTTCCAGTACTCAAATTCTTTTTAATGCAGGTAGATCGAGTCTAATTTATTTGAGGAAAGGATTGAATCGGAATATATTCACTCTTTCTCACTAGGCATATCAAGAAAAGGATTTTGTTTGATTGGATGGTTATAAAGAAAGGAGTGAAAGGGATAGCCATAAGAGAGAGAGAGAGAGAGAGAGAGAGAGAGAGAGAGAAGCGAAAGTGATATTAACATCTCTGTTAGGCCAAAATGGAATATGAGACCAAATACACAAATAGAAGATGATAAAGGTCTTAAGTCAAATGCATAGGCCAACAATATGAAGACCTCTAAAAAAGTCATCCTAATCATCTAATAAATCTATGATGCCACACATAAAAAATACATTCAAGTCTAATTTATTTGAGGGAAGAATTGAATCGGAATCTATTCACTCTTTCTCACTAGGCATATCAAGAAAAGGATTTTGTTTGATTGGATGGTTACAAAGAAAGGAGTGAAAGGATAGCCATAAGAGAGAGAGAGAGAGAGAGAAGAGAAGAGAAAATGATATTAACATCTCCGTGAGGCCAAAATGGAATATGAGACCAAATACACAAATAGAAGATGATAAAGGTCTTAAGTCAAATGCATAGGCCAACAATATGAAGACCTCTAAAAAAGTCATCCTAATCATCTAATAAATCTATGAAAAAATACATTCAACTTTAGAGTTTGGGTTTGTTGAAATCTTCTTTAAGATTTCTCTTACTAGTAGAAAATTTAAATTGCTTATGAAAAAATATTTATGTTCATTATTGTGTGGAAAATGTGTAAATAAATAAATTAAAGTCCTTTATTCACACAAATCTTAAGGAAAAATGTGCTAAAATTTTAAAAAAAGGGAAAAATCCTTGGGTATATGTGCACATTATTGTAGTGGATGAGAAAATGGAAGCCATATATGCATCCAAGAGTATGCTAAAATGGCTAGAGCAAACATTGTGGGATAACAAAATGACTAGTGTAAACATTACGGGACATCAAATTGGCTACTTCTTTACCTAGCACGACATGTGTAGGTTCTCAGAGTACGACTCAATCCTCAAAAATGAAACTTAGTATTTAGTAGTTTTGGCTGGCCATTCGTACGAGTCCTCTAATCTTTTATGTCCATTATACCAAGAACATCTACATAAAGCTAGTCACACAAACTACAACTATAGAAAAATCCAATAGGTATATACTTATGCATAAAAATCCCAAAAAAAACCTAAAAATGATAAACAGCGATCCAACGAGCATAGCAAAAGAGACAACTCACTTGTACCTTCAACAACAAATGCAAAAGCCAATTCATGTCACAATCTTTGGCAAAAAGAAACAACCATATCAAAACCAAGTGAGGAGAGGAGCACACACTCCAATCCTCTCCTCCTCCCAAACAAAAGATGAGTTCATACCTTTATGGCCTTGGTAGAGAAAGAGCTTAACTTGGGCTTCTCACATGTGCTAAAAATATTATCTTAATTATTAAACCATTAAATCCCATAAAACTCATGAGTCATAGGTAGAAAAAGAATCTTCTTTAAGAGGAAAACAAATGACCTCTCTTATTACATTGAATTGAGGGGCAAAAAAATAAAATAAAATACAAATAAATGCATTAAAGTACATTCGTTTTTGGATATATATAATATGATCTTATGAAAAGCTATAGGCTACCGATAACTTGCATAGTAATCGGGCAATATTTGTGTGATCAAAAGAGATGAAAGGATTTTAAAAGGGTGGGGCACCTAGGTACAACAATGTTGCTCAAAACGAGGAACCCTCCACACCTTGGGGTGAACATGGTGCGACTGCAGCTAGGGGTGATAACAGTCATTGAGAGCTCATCCGAGATTAGCGACGAGTACGGTAGGATAGGGGAGACTTGGCGAGATAGAGAAAGCACATAGAGATAGCAAAAGCACATAGGAAAAAATGTGAGGAAGAAGAAAAGAATTGGGAATTTTAGGGCCCAACTATCTCAGGTGCCACACGTGGCCATTGATAACATTTTCTTTATTTTTGTTATCTCGCCCGAGATAATATTAGAATATAAATCTTGCGATTAAGGACATGTTCTATTTAATTATTTGTCATGTGAGTCTTTTTTCATTCTAGTTTATTGATCGAGATACATAATATTAGAATTCTGAGACACATTTTTTCATTTTTCATATCTTGCACGATATACATTATTTCATTATTTGTATCTTGCCCGAGATATGTATTATTTCATTTTTTGTATCTTACTCAAGATACATTATTTCATTTTCTTGTTGTGTTTGTAACATACCCATTGTAAATAACAATGTACTTGCTTCAGAGTTGAAAAAGATGTAAGTTACATACCCATTGTAAATAACAATGTACTTGCTTCAGAGTTGAAAAATATAACTTAGTTTGTCATTTTTACGATAAAAAAACTTCTATTTTTGGAAAATGAGCCATTTTTGCTTAGAAATTTATAGTTTTGAGTCCAAATTTAGAATCTACGCGTAATTTTATGCTTAAAATAGTTTTTTCTGAACTAAAAACGGGTACCCGGAATGGGTTTAATTAAGCTTTTAAGCCTTTAATCTGCGAACTTCCGACCTAAAATAGTAACTATCCAGGCGTCTAATCAACGAACGGAACACGCCCCCATGGTCACGGGGCAAGGCCGGACATTTCCGTCAAAAAAAAATTTTGACCCCTCGGGACGACGGGCGGCCGGCCGGCGTGGGTCCCACCCACGGGCGCCGCCCGTGAAAAAAACCGACAATCCACCCGGGACACCCAAGCATGTACACGACCTAGACGCACCCTCCAGCACACCCCTACACGTACCCCCTCCTCCCAGAACCCTCTATCCACAAGTGTCACGCTCTCTCTCTCTTGGGGACACCTCCACCCCCATGTGTCACACTTTCTCTCTCCTCGAGACACCTCCACCCCCAGGTGTCTCACGCCCACACTCTCTCCCGGACACCTACACCACCCAGGTGTCACCTTCCTGCACCCGGACGTCCACCCTCGAGCACCTATAAAAGGACCCTCCCAGCCCCCTTCTCCAGACAAGCCCCCAGCAAGGCCCTACGCGCAAGCCCTCCCTCAAGCTCTAGGACATGTCCTACACTCTTCTCCCCCCCCGTGTGAATAGACTTAAAGTGTGCTTCTCCTCCAACCCTTGCCTTACTCTTCCCTAGGCCTCCCTAGACGTACACTCTTCTCAAGAGCTCTCCAAGTTAAGGACACCCTCTCAATTCCCCCCCATATGCGGCGACTTAAACTTAGGCTAAGAGGTCGTTCCTACCCATAAGCCCAACAAGCTTTTCCTACCCCAAATGGACTCCGTTTTCGAATCCGTTTGAACCAGTAGAATTCTCTCTTTTCTCTCCAAGTTCCCAACCTCTTATATTCACCCCGTTCTCTCTCTATCCTCTTAAAACTCTAGTGCTCCTATGGCGCCGAAACGCCACCGAATTGAAGAACCACGCGCTGCCCAAGGAGGGAATGAAGCGAATCGCGTCCCTGCAACAATCGACTTCGCCCCTCTTGAAGCGAATAGGCACGAAAACGATAACCAGGTTGGTCATTTAACAAGTTTAAGTAAAATTCTCTCTCATGAAGCTTAATGCAAAGATTCGAAATAATAGGAAAGGAACCAAGGTTAAACCCCTAGTATAGATGGCCTAAAGTACCTTATGATTACTCTTAAGTAAAGTTATAGGAAAATAATCTTGCTTTTGAATCATTGTCTTTCCAAAACGATGGTTTTTGTTAATGTGTGAATTCATTGAATAAAGGCTATGTCTCTTTTTATTGGATATACTGCTGGTTTATTGCTAACATGCAGGTACAGCTTCTCCCCTCCTTAGCTAACTCCGTGCTTGCCTGTGTAGCCGGGCGGAGGATATAGCGAGGCCGAGAGTCGGCCCAGGGCAATCCCCTCCTATGCCACTGGGAATTGGATTTCACCACCAGAGGGTGATGTATATATGCTGCCTAGTTCTGTGGGTCTAGGCTAGTGCGGTGACTTAACCCCCACCTCATGAGGAGACGTCCCCTCCGAAGAGCGAGAGGGTTTGGTACAAGCGTCAGTACCTGAGTGACAGGACGGCTTAGCCCTCATCGGCTGGCTGACGACGAGGGGAGACGGTCCGTGAGGTTTACCCAACTGGTTGAGGCTGGAAGATCGAATTCTAGATCATCGGTGTGGTTGTGGTTGTGAGTGGATTGTGGTTATGGTTATGGTTTGGACATGGAAGTTTGGATTGGAATATCGACCCGGTTCCAGGGTCTTTGTAAATATTTTTCACTGTAAGTATATTTGTTGATTTCAATGTTGTGCTAAGGAAGATTTCTTTTAAGGAATCAAGTGTAATTAATTAACAAAGGAATTTGTTTTTAAGTGTTTCACAGTGTGGTAGGACTTAATTAGAAAACAATTGAACGGGTGAGTGTGTGGAAAGTGGGAGGATGGATGCCCTGACGGTACCATTCTAAGGATGGGTGGACCCGATCAGTCGGGTAGCTTTCTACTAGTCGTAACTTATGATACTTAGGGAATAGTAGAGTCACGAACAAGACTTGTTTTAGGGGACCGAGCCAGCGGGCGTGCCTCATGAAATACGGGGGAAAAAGGCGTTGGCTTCCTTGAACCAAGTGTGGGTCTTGTTCCATCTCCACGCACATTTCGTGCTGGGGATTAGAATTTCCTTTAGGATGACTACGCTTCCCCTGCAAGATAGAGTTAGGTCCATCCGTTTGCTCGTAACCTCGTATTTCTACGAGATCGAGGTGTCGTCAATCGGAAAATAACACGAGACTTAACCGCCTATCAAAAGGATTCCCCCGCCCTACGGGTCGCGGGGGCCTTACACGTTTAGACTTGGGAGATTTTATATTGTATTCTCTTGTTGCTCTAGGAATTCTTGTTAAACTAATCTAGTTACGGCTGGACGCAGGAGGACGAGATGGATCCCTATTCTCGCTTCCTGGTATTCCAATGCATGTTCATGACTGCTTGTCGCTCTTCCGAATTTGAGTTCCGTGACACTATGATGCACATTGTAGACAAGCTAACCCTTCCTCTTTACACTCGCATCGAAAGGGGATGGAACAGAGCTGAGTATTGGCATCGTCGATCTACCTATTTCATCATTCGAGCTGAGCACGTCGGCAATCTCACCAACGACTTGAGGCGGATCCAATATGCCGAGATGTTGCGGATGGTTCGCCTATTCTGGTTTATTGGCACTCCTCGTATCACCTATGTCACTATCGATGGGAATTGCATGCTGCAGAATCGATGGGTTTATGATAGGGTGACTCAAGTTGTATCCCCTGATAGAGTAGCCGTTACCCGTCTGTCTAGACGAGGTTTACCTCCCCTACCAGAGACTTATCGAGTTCTTGAAACCATGGGAGAACCCCCCTACTTTTTCAATGCTACCACCGCAGATCTTTATTAGGTTCCCTAGAGGACTACCATGTAAATAAATAAGATTGGATTTAGTCCAATCCTTGTAAATGGCTTGGTTCACTTGTAAATATTAAAGCTTGGAATAAAAGGTTTTGATTTTCACACTCATTGTCTTATGTGTATTAAACCACCTAAGTGACATGATTCTAAATTTAGCTTCATATTGATAACCAAGATCGTCAACTTCTTGCTCCCAATGCATTATATACAGATACACAGGAGAAGAAGCTTCTCCTCAAACAAATGCAACCTCCCTCATTTAATGGGGCAGGTTCAAAGATTGAAAGGGATGCAGAAGTTTGGATAGAAGCCATGGACGATTACTTTTCGGCTGCTAGTACAGGAATTGGGAATCAATCCATGCTTGCCAGATTCCGTCTTACCGGGGACGCCAAACTTTGGTGGAAGCAATGGTGCCGAGATAAGGGGCGTCACTGAAGATATCCAAACCTGGAGTGACATTAAGCAAGCTGTGAAGGGCCGTTATCTTCCCCCATCTCATGAATCTATTAAGATGAACGAGTTCTTCAGCCTCAAACATCTTAGCTTAACCCTGGAGGAATATTACTCAAAATTTGTCACACTTGGCAAATATGCTCCACCTATGTCGATCACTCAACAAGTGGCCCGATTTTGCCAAGGGCTGAATGAACCTTTGGATTCTCGCCTTGAAGCAATGAGGCCAACTACCTTGCAAGATGCTCTTACCCGAGCCAAACCTCTGGCTAAAGAAGTAAAGAGTGGTCAAGCAAAGAGGAGATTCCTGCCACAACACTATTGGTCAGTACCCCAATAATTTTGGCCCCCGCAGTTATGCTAATTCCACTTCAGAATCCTATGGGGACCAAAGGTGCTTTTATTGCAATGAAGTTGGCCACTTCTGGAATGAATGCCCCAAACTTGCAAAACCCTCTCTCAATCCTAGTGTCACTGTTGCTCCACAAGGCGGCCGGGTAGTTCAAGGTCGTGGGATTCCTAATAACCGCCAGGCTAGACGAGGTGGTGGTGGACGTGGTAGAGCTCGTGGAGTGACTGCCCGTGTCTGCTCTATGATTGGTGAACCGACTTTAGAGATGGAAGAAGAAGAGCAAGCCACCATTCATGCAGCTATAGAACATCAGCAGTTTTCTGTTATCCAAGCTCCGGCTACTTATCAAGGTAGATCTTTCCAGCTCTTGATTGATTGTGGTAGTACGCATTCATTTCTTTCTCCAAAATGCTTGCGTAAGTTACAGTTAGATCAAAAACCAGCCCAAGCAATGATTGTTGAGTTAGCTAGTGGAAAAGAGGAAGTATCCTGACATTGTGTGGGAGATTTTGAATTTGAATTGGGTGGTGAATCAACCCACGGGTATTTCAGAAGCTTACCATTAGGGATTTATGATGGAATCCTTGGAATGGACTGGTTAATTGCAAACAATGCTGACATTCACTGTGCTGAAGGAAGCATCACCTTTAAGAATAGTCAAGGAGGACAGGTAGTATCAGCCCAGGGAAAAACAGGTAAACCCAAATTTCATTTGGTCAAAGCTAATCGCCTTCTTAAGGGAGTGCACAAGGGCCAACAGATCTTCCTTGTCAAACTCAACAAGGTAGAAGAAAGCAACCCAGATTTAGAACCCTCTTGGCTCCAGGAGTTTTCAGATATCTTTCCAGAGGAACTTACAAAACTACCCCCATCTCGAGAAGTAGATCATGGGATTGAGTTAATCCCGGGTGCTGAATCAGTTTCAAGGCGACCTTACAAAATGTCTCTTCCTGAAGCCATAGAGCTCAAGGAACAACTTAGGTAGCTCATTGAGCAAGGATTCATTCGCCCTAGTAATTCCCCATGGGGAGCGCCTGTTCTTTTCCAGAGAAAGAAGGATGGCACGCTTCGTCTTTGTATTGACTACCGAGGCCTAAACAAGGTCACTGTCAAAAACAAATACCCTATTCCTCGCATCGACGAACTTCTTGACAGGCTTTATGGATCCAAAGTTTTCTCCAAGATGGATTTAAGGTCTGGCTACTATCAAATTAGGATCAAGGAATCAGATATCTCCAAAACCGCTTTCAATACCCGCTATGGCCACTATGAATTTACAGTCATGCCATTCGGACTAACCAATGCTCCCGCCACCTTCAACCGCCTGATGTAGGATATCTTCCGACCCTACTTGGATGAATTTGTCCTTGTCTTCTTTGATGACATCTTGGTCTATTCTCAGTCAAAAGAGGAACATGAGGAGCATGTACGCAAAGTATTGCAAATACTGCGCAAACATAAGCTCTATGCCAAGAAAAGCAAATGTACCTTCTTCACTTCCCAAATTGAATATCTAGGGTTCATTGTCTCCTCAAAGGGCATCTTAGTAGACCCTGCCAAAGTCAAGGATATATTGGAATGGCCACCCCCTAGGACAGTCAAAGAAATCCGTGGGTTTCTAGGCATCACAGGATGGTATAGGATCTTCATCAAGGATTATGCCAAGATAGCCGCACCCTTAACTGATCTCCTCAAGAAGGAATGTAAGATAGTATGGTTACCAATCCACAAATTCAATTTTAGCCAACTTAAGACTATCCTCACCTCAGCACCAGTTCTGAAGCTCCCTGACTTCACCACAAAGAGTTTGAGGTTGTCACACTGATGCTAGTGGCCTTGGTGGTGTCTTAATTCAAGAAGGAAGGCTTGTGGCTTACACTTCTCGTAAGCTTAAATCTTATGAAGTCAATTATGCCACCCATGATTTGGAACTCCTTGCAGTTGTTCATTGTTTCAAGTTATGGAGACACTATCTCCTAGGCCGTACGTTTCTGCTTGTAAAACTGACCACCAGAGCTTAAAGTGGATCTTCACCTAGCCCAATCTCAACATGAGGCAAAGGAGGTGGATTGAGATTCTGCAAGAGTTTGATTTTGATATCAAATTTCGTCGTGGAAAGGATAATGTTGTAGCAGATGCCCCATCCTTCCTAAGTGCAATCTCTATGCCAAATAACCCCATCCTAGAGAAGGTAAAGCAGGTTTCACTTCATGACCCTGATTACCAAAAGCTAGTAAGCTTAGTTCACAAGGAGGCACCCACAGAAAAGGAAAATATATTGATCAAGAGATACACCCTCGATGATGAATGCCTCTACTTCATGCATAGGTTATGTATTCCCAAAGATCTTGCACTGAAGAAGATGATCTTGTATGAAGCTCATGATAGCCCCGTATAGCAGGACACCCAGGTTATGCAAAAACCTTGAATGCCTTAAGGAGAAGTTACTTTTGGCCTGGAATGAAGAGAGATATCCTTCAATACATCAGACAATGCCTTTCATGTCAAAGGATTAAAGTTGAAAGAATCAAAATGCCCCGGAAACTCCAACCTCTGGACATTCCTCAGATGAAGTGGGAATGTATCAGTATGGATTTTGTCACAAGTCTTCCCACAACACAAGGAGGATATGATTCTATTTTAGTAGTTGTGGATATGCTTACCAAAGTGACCCATATTATCCCAGTAAAGAAGACATTTAAATCTTCTGATATTGCCCGCCTTTTCATCAAGGAAATCTTTAGGCTTCATGGATTGCCAAAAAGAATAGTCAGTGACCGGGACTCTGACTTTACTTCAAAGTTCTGGACATCATTATTCCAGGCTATTGGAACACAACTTTGTTTCAGTACAGCTTACCACCCAGAAACAGATGGTCAAACTGAGAGAGTTAATCAGGTTATAGAAGACATCCTGAGAGCCTATTGTGGGCGTGAACCAAAGAAGTGGATTCAGTATCTCCCTCTAGTGGAATTCTCTTACAATACATCCTATCACCAAAGCATAGGGATGTCACCATTCAAAGCTCTTTATGGTCAGGAATGTTTGTCTCCCTTAAATTTCTCTGACCCCACACTAAAGGTTGAAGCCTCCAGGATAATGCTTGAAGAAATGGAAGAACAAACCAAAGCCATTCGTAAGGATATTAAAGCCGCCCAGGATCGACAGAAGCATTATGCTGATACCAAAAGATCTGAAAGAATTTTTCAGCAAAAGGAGACAAAGTTTTTCTTCGAGTGCGGCCAAAGAGAAGTTCTTTATCTCTTGGAAAATTTAGGAAGTTGAGTCCAAGGTATTGTGGGCCTTATGAAGTCATCAAATGTTTGGGAAAACATGCCTACAAACTTCACCTCCCGACCCACCTCAAAATCCATGATGTATTCCATGTAAGCTTACTAAAGCCATATGTGCCTCATCCTGATCATGTTCTTGATAATGAACAAATTGTAATGCCAACTCAGGGAGTCCTTGAAATGAGACCAAATAGAATCATCGACTCTAGAGAAAGAGTGCTTCGCAATAGAATCCTTAGGGAACATTTAGTGGAATGGAAAGATTACATTGAGGACGATGCCACTTGGGAGGAAGAGTCAACCCTCCAAAAGAATTACCCAGAATTCGTGCCGAGATGAGGACATCTCGAGTTCTTTTAGTAGGGAAGGATGTAACATACCCATTGTAAATAACAATGTACTTGCTTCAGAGTTGAAAAAGATGTAACATACCCATTGTAAATAACAATGTACTTGCTTTAGAGTTGAAAAATATAACTTAGTTTGTCATTTTTACGATAAAAAAACTTCTATTTTTGGAAAATGAGCCATTTTTGCTTAGAAATTTGTAATTTTGAATCCAAATTTGGAATCTATGCGTAATTTTACGCTTAAAATAGTTTTTTCTGAACTAAAAACGGGTACCCGGAATGGGTTTAATTAAGCTTTTAAGCCTTTAATCAGCGAACTTCCGACCTAAAATAGTAACTATCCAGGTGTCTAATCAACGAACGGAACACGCCCCCATGGCCACGGGGCAAGGCCAGACATTTTCGTCAAAAAATTTTTTTGACCCCTCGGGACGACCGCCGCAGAGGCGGCCAACGTGGGCCCCACCCGGGCGCCGCCCGTGAAAAAAACCGACAATCCACCCGGGACACCCAAGCGTGTACACGAACTAGACGCACCCTCCAGCACAGCCCTACACGTACCCCCTCCTCCCAGAACCCTCTATCCCACAGGTGTCGCGCTCTCTCTGTCTTGGGGACACCTCCACCCCCATGTGTCACACTTTCTCTCTCCTCGAGACACCTCCACCCCCAGGTGTCTCACGCCCACACTCTCTCCCGGACACCTACGCCACCCAGGTGTCACCTTCCCGCACCCGGACGTCCACCCTCCAGCACCTATAAAAGGACCCTCCCAGCCCCCTCCTCCAGACAAGCCCCCAGCAAGGCCCTACGCGCAAGCCCTCCCTCAAGCTCTAGGACATGTCCTACACTCTTCTCCCCCCGTGTGAATAGACTTAAAGTGTGCTTCTTCTCCAACCCTTGCCTTACTCTTCCCTAGGCCTCCCTAGACGTACACTCTTCTCAAGAGCTCTCCAAGTTAAGGACACCCTCTCAATTCCCCCCCCCATATGCGGCGACTTAAACTTAGGCTAAGAGGTCGTTCCTACCCATAAGCCCAACAAGCTTTTCCTACCCCAAACGGACTCCGTTTTCGAATCCGTTTGAACCAGTAGAATTCTCTCTTTTCTCTCCAAGTTCCCAACCTCTTATATTCACCCCGTTCTCTCTCTATCCTCTTAAAACTCTAGTGCTCCTATGGCGCCGAAAGGTCGCCGAATTGAAGAACCACGCGCTGCCCAAGGAGGGAATGAAGTGAATCGCGTCCCTGCAATCGACTTCGCCCCTTTTGAAGCGAATAGGCACAAAAACGATAACCAGGTTGGTCATTTAACAAGTTTAAGTAAAATTCTCTCTCATGAACCTTAATGCAAATATTCGAAATAATAGGAAAGGAACCAAGGTTAAACCCCTAGTATAGATGGCCTAAAGTACCTTATGATTACTCTTAAGTAAAGTTATAGGAAAATAATCTTGCTTTTGAATCATTGTCTTTCTGAAACGATGGTTTTTGTTAATGTGTGAATTCATTGAATAAAGGCTATGTCTCTTTTTATTGGATATACTGCTGGTTTATTGCTAACATGCAGGTACAGCTTCTCCCCCCCTTAGTTCACTCCGTGCTTGCCTGTGTAGCCGGGAGGAGGATATAGCGAGGCCGGGAGTCGGCCCAGGGCAATCCCCTCCTATGCCACTGGGAATTGGATTTCACCACCAGGGTGATGTATATATGCTGCCTAGTTCTGTGGGTCCAGGCTAGTGCGGTGACTTAACCCCCACCTCATGAGGAGACGTCCCCTCTGAAGAGCGAGAGGGTTTGGTACAAGCGTCAGTACCTGAGGGGGTGATAGGACGGCTTAGCCCTCATCGGCTGGCTGACGACGAGGGGAGACAGTCCGTGAGGTTTAGCCAGCTGGTTGAGGCTGGAAGATCGAATGCTAGATCATCGGTGTGGTTGTGGTTGTGGTTGTGGTTGTGATTGGATTGTGGTTATGGTTATGGTTATGGTTATAGTTTGGACATGGAAGTTTGGATTGGAATATCGACCCGGTTCCAAGGTCTTTGTAAATATTTTTCACTGTAAGTATATTTGTTGATTTCAATGTTGTGCTAAGGAAGATTTCTTTTAAGGAATCAAGTGTAATTAATTAACAAAGGAATTCGTTTTTAAGTGTTTCATGGTGTGGTAGGACTTAATTAGAAAACAATTGAACGGGTGAGTGTGTGGAAAGTGGGAGAATGGATGCCCTGACGGTACCATTCTAAGGATGGGTGGACCCGATCAGTCGGGTAGCTTTCTACTAGTCGTAACTTACGATACTTAGGGAATAGTAGAGTCACGAACAAGACTTGTTTTAGGGGACCGAGCCAGCGGGCGTGCCTCATGAAATACGGGGGAAAAAGGCGTTGGCTTCCTTGAACCAAGTGTGGGTCTTGTTCCATCTCCACGCACATTTCGTGCTGGGGATTAGAATTTCCTTTAGGATGACTACGCTTCCCCTGCAAGATAGAGTTAGGTCCGTCCGTTTGCTCGTAACCTCATATTTCTACGAGATCGAGGTGTCGTCAATCAGAAAATAACACGAGACTTAACCGCCTATCAAAAGGATTCCCCCGCCCTACGGGTCGGGGCCTTACAGTGTTCAAGAAATTATTTTTCATTTTTTATATTTCACCCGAGATACATTATTTCTTTTTTTGTATCTCGCCCGTGAAACATTAATTCAATTTCTTGTTGGTCCCGAGAAACATTTTTTATTTTCTGTATCTTGCACGAGATATAATATTTCATATTATTCCAATTATCCATATCTCGCCCGAGATATAATTATACATATTGAGTTGGCATGGAAACATGACTAGGCAATCTAGTCAGCAACTCCATATATCTCACCAGAGATATGTTGAGATGCTGACTAGATTTCCTAGTCATGGTGCAATGTATCTTGCCTGAGATATGTCGTGGAAATTCTTGCCTAACCACGCGGTTTCCACATATCTCTAGCTAGATATGTGGGTATGGAAGTGTGGCAATGTGTGATTGGCTTTTTATAACTCACCTGAGATACGTGGGACACGAATTCGAGAAGCTTGAAAAGGTCCACTTTTGTCCAAACGCCCCCGAAGTAGCCAGCTTATCATGCTAACACCCTAGACCCCAGACGCCAATGGCTCCCATCGCAATTATGATCCCATTTGCTAGCTTCTTCATCTCTCTGGAGGATCATAGATATGAAAAATTCGATCACAATATTAATCGACATCGGGAAGGGGAGATGTTAACCCATTTTATGGTTATAACAAGGTTTCCACACCCAATTGTATGCCAAAACATGAGTAATCTAAATCAAATGTCAAGTATTAACACACAAAAGTCTTGTACAAATAAGCCATGAAGCAATGGCTCCAATCTCAAACTTGGACAAGTGCTCTTAAAGGTCTGATATTAATGGCATTTCCCACTCCAAGAGTGTGTGGTAGTGAGCTAGGATGTTCTCCCTAATGTTGTGATGCATCAATGTATTATGAGATGAATCAATGTATAGGAAATAGGCCAAATAGAAGCTTTAGGCATGCCTATCCAGCCATAGTTTAAGTGTGTGCAAACACTCATGGCCATGTATATAAGACAAGTTCTCTCATAATGCAAGTACACTCCCCCATTGTGTAATTGAGCTTTCCCTCTTTCTAAAACTCTCTCTAATCTTTTGTTTAATGTATGCTAGTGCGCGTGTGTGAGTGATTTGAGGTGAGAGGAGGGAGTAGTGCCCATAGTGCAACATGATGTTGTGTGACAACGCTAGCTCTCGAGAGGAGGCAAATGGTAAGCTACCCATGACGGTGTGGAGCTTGCAGATCTCAAGGGTTACGAGCTCTTTATAGGAAAGATCCCCACGATGCGTTGAGGTGAGTGGTTTCCTTGAAGCTATCTCTTAGTCTTAACATTGCGTGTGTGTCCTAGAGCTAGAGTGTGGTTTGGATGGAGAAGAACAAGCTAGAGTGCGATTTCCTAGACATATGTGATATAAATAAAGTGATTTTGGTTTGGGAATTTTATCTTGTTAAATGGTGAACTATTTTAACATGTGTGGCTTTTTATGACATTATGTAATGTTCCTAAGATGGATAATGCACATACTTAGAAGTAATAAGGCTTAAAGTGTCTAGATTTATTTTCATGAGTTAAATAGAGATTTTAATTTTCTAATGAAATCTCCACCTCCAATGTGTTAAATGTGTAGTATCACAAAGCTAGCTCACAGAAAGCATTTTTATTGATTAACATCCTTGCCACCATCTTGCAACATGACAACTCATAAATATCTCGAAGTAATAAGAATTATTTCCTTGTGGGATTGGGGGGTATGGGGAGATTATCATGCAAGTTTAGCATAATAATAATTATTGTTTTGTGGATTAAGTTACATACATAAGGGGATTTTGAATTATAGAAGTGAGTTGATCCATTCAAAAAATGAGCACTTTTATCATTAATTTTTTTAAAAGAAAAGTTGTATGTAAATTATAAAAGTCCATAGATAGGGAGTGGAAAGTTGTCCATAAATTATAAAAACCCCTTGATATATGAGGTTCTTAGTGACCCCCCCTTCTCTTTTCTTATTTGGCACATGGACTAAATGAATCCAACTCACAAGAATCAATGTGACACTTCCATTTATGTTTGAATATCTAAATAGTCTTTATTGCACATGGCCTAAATGAATCCAACTCACAAGAATCAATGTGACACTTCCATTTATGTTTTGAATATCTAAATAGTCTTTATTACACATGGACTATAGGTTTGCTTTTCTACACATGGACTATAGGTTTTTTATTTACACATGGGTTGACAAAAAGATATTGTACATAGATGTATGGCTTTGTCTTGCCCCATAATTCATGCTAGGACAAATACTACTTTTTAATTTTTTAGAGAGGAGAAGGAGGTCAGAAGGGATGGTAGGGGCATTACACGAAGGGAGAAACAAGTTTTATTTTCTTTGTGGAGTTTCATAAAATTTATATACAAAATGAGTTTGCATATTTTAAAAGTGAAAAATCCACATAAAGTACATTTATATAATCTTAAATTTTACTAAATAATATATCTAAGTTATAAAAATACATTGGTAAGGGGTTTTTAAATTTACCCTTGAATGCACATGATAAATAGGGTTTTCATATAGTGACCCCTATTGGCACATGGATTGGGGGAATCCAAATAATGTGACATTGATTCCATCTTTGTTTTGTCTTTCCTAGTAGTCTTTACTACACATGGACTATAAGTTGTTTTATTTACAAATGGGTTTTTCTATGCACCTTGACAAAATGACAAAATTTATATAAGAATAGTGCATGGGAGTTTGGAACAAAATGTATACTTTCTTGTGAAGTTAAACTTTACATACATAAGGGTTTTCTAAAAGTTTTTACTTTATTGTGAAGTAACATAAAATTTACACCCATACGGGTTTTCTAATTCAAAAAGTTTTAAAAAAACCCATAAAAATCTCAGACTTTATACAAGAATTATATCGAAATTATTAAAATCTATAGGTAGGGGTATTTTAATACCCCTTAAGCATATGGGGTTTTTATAAAATTGAAACCGCTCCCTCCCCATTCCCCCCTTTGAAATAAGAAATGAGTTAAACTTTCATTTATTAGTATTTGTAGTGTAGCATATAAAGATTAACCTACCATTACAATCTAGGCTTTGTAAGACTTTGAAATAGGAAAAGAGTTGAACTTTCATTTAATCCTTATCAAATACTCATCTCTCTCTCTCTCTCTCTCTCTCTCTCTCTCTCTCTCTCTCTCTCTCTCTCTCTCTTTTTCTCTTATTGTTTTATATTTTGTCCTAATCACACTTGCCTTGGAAGACTTTGAAATAAGAAAAGAGTAAAACTTTCATTTCTCCTAATCAACCTACCTTTGCAATCTAGGCCTTGCAACACTTTGAAATAAGAAAAGAGTAAAACTTTCATTTTCTCCTAATCAACCTACCTTTGCAGTCTGGGCCTTTGCAGTCAAACTCTCATTTTCTCCTAATTAACCTACATTGTGGGCCTTGCAAAACTTTGAAATAAGAAAATACTCAAAGTTTTATTTAGTCCTAAGAAACATTCTCTTCTCTCTCTCTCTCTCTCTCTCTCTCTCTCTCTCTCTCTCTCTCTCACACACACACACACACACACACACACACACACACACACACACACACACACACACGTGTTACACACACACCCACCCACACATTTTGTTTTAATCAAAATAATCTTGCATTTCAAGAATTTTAAATAAGAAAAGAGTCCAGCTTTTATTTTGTTCTTATTAATCTCTCTCTCTCTCTCTCTCTCTCTCTCTCTCTCTCTCTCTCTCTCTCTCTCTCTCTCGTGGCTATCCCTTTCTCTTATTTTCTCCTTAACATTCCATCAAATGGCAAGTCATTTCATACAAAAACATTTTCTTCATATGCTTAATGAGAGGGAGGAATGTTTAAGAGTTGGTTCATTCAATGAAGTTAAAATTTTTGGGTTGTTGTTTGAGCCCTTTTCTAAAAAAATTTAGGTTGGTTTTGTTTTTATGATCTCTATATGCATTAAAAGGAATTATTTAGTGAAAGGAAGTGTTGTGTATGCACGTAATCATATACATATATCGCTCTTCAAAACTATTGAATAATCATAGCATCCAAATGATTACAACTAATAGAAAACTACCACCATGGATGTTATTTCCAATGGCCAATCTGTTTACCACTCTTGAAAATTTCTCTCATTAATTGCAATAAAAATTTGAGAGAATTCTTTCAAACTCATTTAATGTTGCTACCCTTTCCACTCTAATGTACAAGTCTCCACTTTTCCAAAATCAACAAAGGATGGGAAAATTTATTGAGATTTGAAGGTTACACACAGCATAGCCAACATGGAAAAAACAAGGCCGATTTCATTAAATTTTATTAATGGAATTCCAAAATACAAATCAAAGGTCAAGAAGCTTAGTAGGACTTAGCCATGTTGTAAATACAAATGCTTAAAATGGGCTTCCAAAATACCACTATCAGTTTCTTATTCTTGCTCTTTATTCTATTAATTAGAGTAGCACGGGATTTCATAGAAGATTAATCGCAAGGAGAAACCTTTCACTATTAAGTAAGCCACTAATTTTATCCCACCTCTCCTCCTCCCAAACAAAAGATGAGTTCATACCTTTATGGACTTGGTAGAGAAAGAGCTCAACTTGGGCTTTTCACATGTACTTAAAATATTCTCTTAATTATTAAACCATTACATCCAATAAAAATCATGAGTTATAGATAGAAAAAGAATCTTATTTAAGAGGAAAATAAATGGCATCTCTTCTTACATTGAATTGAGGGGAAAAATAAAAATTTAAAATACGAATAAAATCATTAAAGTATATTATTTTTTGGATATATATAATATGATCTTATGAAAAGCAGAGTAACCATCAAGCCGTTGTTGAGAGAGAGTGGGAGCAGGCCTAGAATTTGACGGGCATCCTTGTTTTTTTCTTTTGAAGTGCTTTTCTTTAACTAGCTTTTCTTTATGAAAGATTGGAAGGGCATATAACTAAATTTTCCAAAACCCTTCCCTTCCTTTGAAGGGTAATTGTGTTTTCACCCCTCTTGTGAAGGTTTTTCCCCTTGGAAGGGTACTGCAACCTTCAAATTCTAGCCCTGGTTGGGAGAATCTACGATGACAAGAGGCTCCAGGCCAGCATGCTAGCTGTCGGTGGGTTCACCGTTACTTACCCACCATTCACAAACCGAGTGTGCAAAAGTCCACAAAAGCCGTGGCTGCTAGGGTGGTAGCACACGATGCCACCCTTATTCTATTGTTGCGGTATGGAAACCATCACCTCCCATTGCTCTTCCTTGGACTTGTATCTCATTAATTATATAACTTATATATAATTGGCTTTGACTTATATATAACTTAAGTTATGGAAGCTAGAAATTCTAAGAGAAGCACTCCACATAGTGAGTATATAGAAGTACCCACTAGAGGAAAAGAGAGCAAGAGAGCTCCTTAGTTAAAATATGCACGCAAAATTGTATTGAGTATAGAGATTATAACTAATATACAACTTAAGTTATGGGAATTCACATTTGTGCATCAGCCATAACTTATAGATAACGTTAGATATTGGTAATTAGTTATTTAATTCTAGTCTATTATACTTAAATTTCTCTTACTAAGTACCAAGATTCATGCTAATTTACATATGTTTTTCCATGGTTGCCACATTTAGGTAGTTTTTTCAAAAGAAGGTCTCTTTTTAGTTTTTCTTTAGAAATATTTAAATATCTTAAATATGTTTTCAAGCATGCTATATGTACAGTTAAACTTTTATTTATGTGTATATAAACCATTAGTTGACTCAAAATATACTTTTTCTTAACTTCTCCTCTCAAAGGCAAGGCTGTTTTGGTAATTTTAACTTACTTTTGGTATTTATTAAAATCATAAATTTACTAAATACATGTTTCTGTTTCAAAATTATTACTATATGTAGGTGCACGTTTAACAAGTAATTTGATGTCTTCTTTAATTTATTTGCCTTAAGATTTCTCAAAAAAATGAACATAAGTCAAGCCTTTTTAACTTTTTGGATCAATTAAAATATTATTAGTTTTACACCCCATCATTTGTTCTTGGGCTGTTCACTATGTAAAACCTCATAAAGCTTGTGAGTTTAAGGGGTAATTAAAAAACCACCAACTACACTCCATCCTTTGTTCCCAGGAAATTCACTATGTAAAAGCCTCATAAAGCATATGAAGTCAAGGGTTAATTAAATAACCCCCAATCTATATATTTTTATAACCATTTGTTAGAGTAGAGATTAAGATAGCAACATACATATAGATGCAGTAAGCAAGGATAGTTAGATAGAAGCTGTAGAGCGGTGTGCAATATAGTGCTCATAGAGTATTACCGATCAACAAATGTGTTAAGAAACACAATGTCAATCCGAGGACTCGACCCAATTAGTGCATGAAGGCTTATCCCATGAGGGAGAGCTCATATACACAAACCACCACTTGACGATTCAACCATTCAACACCTCAATCAATCTCTCAATCCCTTAAATCCACTACACTAATCAAGAGAACAAGCAATGCATGGCAATCTCTTAATCCCATTCAAACATTGATTAAATCTTAGCTTTTCCTAATGCCTGCAAACCCATAAGCGTGCATCTACTAACCCACAAGCTTAAGCAAGCATAGAATGTAACATTCACAAACCCACAAGCTCATAGAGAGAGTCTATCCATGAATAACTCATTGCCAATGAAGTGGGCAAGAGCTTGCGTCAATGGAGACTACACACACACACACACTACAAGCATGCAGCATACACAAGAGAAAGAAAGAAGCATTCAACTAATCATAGATTAATCTACTTCAATGATGCTAAAACAGATTAAGAGAAAGAAGTAGAGCTATACTCATTGGAGCTTGATACTCATTAGAGTACAATAGAGAGAGAGTTAGAGAGTTGCCATAGATTGAGAGCTCAAGATCTTGAGAGCTCAAGATCTTCACTCAATAGCTTATGAGTTAGAGAGTTGCCATAGCGAGAGAGCTCAAGATCTTCACTCAATAGCTTATGAGAATGGCCAAAAACGTCCACTTTCTTTAGCTAACATCTCTTTTGTAGAGATGTCACTAACCCTAACCCTAGGCCTCTTTCACACATGGGCAGACAACCCCATAAGTGAGCCTTGCTTAATACACTTAGAACTCTCATTTTTAGAACCCACATTGGCCTAAAACAATTTACATTGCACTTTGGCACAAAAATATGAAAAAATTATGTGCATCTTTATGTTCCCATGGCTACAATCCCGCTCTCTCGTGTTAATTGCTTCCGACCTCCTTCCATAATCCATGTTCCCATGAGTGTTCCCGTGGAACATCCCCCCCTTCCTAAATCGCGCACGTCCTCGGGCGCGGTAGAAGCAAAAGCTGCAAAAAACAATGGAAGACAAGTAAAGCCTTTTATTGAAAAAAAAACAACAATGACAATCTCA
Organism: Cibotium barometz; assembly: GCF_041138505.1. Lineage (NCBI taxonomy): Eukaryota > Viridiplantae > Streptophyta > Polypodiopsida > Cyatheales > Cibotiaceae > Cibotium > Cibotium barometz. The sequence goes on along the minus strand of NC_141075.1, from coordinate 21,945,752 downwards.
CACCTGAGCATGCAAGTGAAAGGCCGATTAGAGTTTTAAAGAGTGCTAAAAGAAGTGCGTAAAGACTAGTCAAAGTGAGACTAAGTAGTAGATAGTGCTATGCAAAGGCAAGTGTGCTTGTACACCACAGGTTATGACCGCAGTCTCAATGTCCTACAAGTGTTTAAGTTATTCCTAAGTGGCAACCCTACTCCTAAATATGAGCAATGGTGATTGGACCTTTCTTTCTTTCTTTCTTTCTCTTTTTTTTTTGGTATGTGTGTGTGTAAAAGATGATAAAGAGGAAGGTTCCATCCCAATGAGACCCAAGCAATGGCCAAGAGACCTCCGCCAAGAGAATCTAAAGACCGCTAAGTATCTCAAGGACGACAGACCCTTTTCTTTCTTTTTGACATAAGGAGTGCCCCATGAAGATGAGGGCATCGGTCTCGAGGGCCCATAATGTACCCCAGAGTCCTACCAGCATCTATCAAGGCGATAGAGTCCTTGAAGGTCTTCTTCTTAATCTTTTAGACGTCAGTGTTCACCCCATGGAAACCAAGGCATCGACCCCAAGGTGCTAAGACAACCCAAGGTCCTACCAAGCATTCCACATGGCTGTAGACATGTCATGTCTCAATTCACTTATATATATTTTTTAGGGTATGATTTTCGTAAATTTTTTATTAATCGTAGCACCTAGCCCATACCTAAGAGGTAGCTATCTAATATACTTTGAGAGCATAAGAACTTGGCATACTCCGTTGCACATATATCTTACACCGTCTTCAAATAGAAATACCTTTTACTAAGTCCTCTAAGAATCTAGAAATCACTCACCACATGGTAACAACTAATTTAAAACTGAAACCAGCCAACTGTGTGTGAACATGCAAACAATATATGCAAAAGTGAAAAGCACATAAAGAACAAAAGATTATGATTTGAATACACGTGTTGTAGTGCTCGTTGATGTGGCGCATTTGTCTTGATGCATTACTGATGTGCAGATTGCTTCTCTTTGCTCTTTGTAGGCATTGCATGTCTCCCCCCTTCCTAATTTGTGTGCATGGTAGGTGGACTATTGGGGCGTGTTTGTATGCTCTTATTTAGCTGAGATCTCTGCAAAATGTCTTATTAACAAACAAGAAAAGAAAAGAAAAGAAAAGAAAAGAATAAAATTTGTTATTGGTGCCAATCACCGAATATAGCCGAGGGAAAAAACCCAGTGGGAGAAAAGTGCCCTGGCTTGTTGATCTTATTGTGGAGTTGATGACCTTACCCTTACACTGGTGGTGGATCCATGTCCACTTCTGCTGGAAAGATGGTATCAATCACTTCAGGATGCAAGGACAACCCTGTACAAAAGTCGGCCTCTGGAGAAGGTGGTAGAGGAAGGAGTGCTTCCTCGCTAAAATATGGCATTGGTTCTATGGGAAAGTTAAGCAGACAATTCCGATTTTGGAATTGCTCAGTATAGGTACTCATAGTGATCCAAAATTGACATGTTGAGGCTGGGGGAAGGAGGGCTTGCAAGATAGGTGGTTGCAAGTTATTTATGCATGTATCCTTCCATTGTTGTGCTTGAACCTCCTCAGGTAATCTACGTTGATTTTGTCCTCCGTCTGGTACTCTCACATCAAGAAGGTTATGGCGTTGGGGTGTAATTCCCACAATTTGTTTCATTAAGTCCATGCCATATCGTCGAAAGTAAGAACAGCATAGCCAACAAATGTGTGAAGCTTCTCCTAATACGAGTCGTGCACACTCTTGACAATGTGGAAATGGATGATGCTGTTGATAGAATAAAGTGACAAAGTGATGCCCACAACAATTTTCACCTAAGGGAGCATAAAAGTACCTAGAATGAGTTTGAAAAGGAGGAGCACTATAACCCCCGCGATGTTCAGGTTGAGTACTATCAGGGTCAATGCATGGTGGACATGTATCTCGCCAAGTATCCATCAGGAGGTATCTGGGCGTAGAACAATGAAATTTAGAAACTTCAAACTTTATACACTCATATCCATCATTACAATCCCTATCAAAAACAATGTAGATAAGATCATCTCAAAAAGAACACAATCCTGTAAAGGCATAAGGAACCACATTAGTAAAAGTGAGGCTATTCAAACACTGATCTACCAAAGAGCTTCAATTGTATTGTTAATGCCTTACCTTTGGTTTTGTGTATGTCCTTTTTAAGAGGTGGGAAGGATAGCAATTGTCAAGGAATTTGAGCAAGATAAGAGGATTTAGGCAGTGAAGTGCTAGAATCTATGCTCAAAGGAGACTCATGTAAAGTTGGATTTGTCTTAGGTACACAAGTTGATGGTGGAAGTGTGTAACAAGGAGAAGTTGGGACAACTGGTGATTCAATACATGTTTGGGGAAGGTCAACACAAGGAGATTTGTAGGTGCTATCACAACCACCTATCCTATCTTGAAGAGGTTGTGTTGATTTCCTTTGCACCCACTGATATGAAAAACCAAGAGTGGCTTTTGGAATTTTATTGATACACTCTTCTAGCTCTAGCAAACCATGGCATTTGGGAAGCCAAAGTGTTGTTGCACCCTCATAATAGCCTTGTGCTTTAAGAACATGCTTTGGGACCCAATGAGTAACAATCTGAGGCTTAGGCTTGGAAAAGATATTCTTTTTAGGAGGTTTAGCAACTAGTCTAGATGGCAACTAGTCTAGATGGTACAAGTTTGTATGCATCTTTGGGTAGCTAAATTGACGATTCCTTGTTGCCTCTGGCCTTCTTTGAGCAGTGACTAGAGTAGTTGGAACATGCTAGCCATGGCCCTCACTTGAGGACTCATCGATTATCCACATCATTTGTCTTGGAGCTTGAAGAGCAGATGTTGAAAGTGGGTTGTGTAAGGTAGAACTACCACCCTTTTGACATGATAAAACTCATGGAGCAGTAGATCCCAAGATGCAATCAGAATTAATTTGCAATTTGTATTGTCTATTCTTCCAATCTAATGAACAATTGGCAGCACTTAACCATGATCGACCAAGAACAACCTCTACCACTGCCTTGGACTTACTAGCCACATAAAAGGGAACTGACATCTGGTGATCCTGAATGGACATCATAATGACACATTTTCTCTCTATAGGGTTATCTTCACCTGAGAAGCTTCGTAAGTCAATTGGAATGTGCACAAGTGTTGGTTGTCCCAAGGCTACCCATGTGTCAAATGAGAGAACATTATAATCTGCACACCAGAGTCAATTAAGGCAGAGACAAAGTAGGTAGTCTCATGAAGATGAAGACACACGTGAATATTGAAAGGATCGACATATTGTTCATCAGTAGCCAACTGTAAGGTCAACACAGAAGCCTTGCGATGCTCCTTGGCTTTTGCAACTCTAGCTTTAGCCTCTTCTTGAGCCTGACGTTTAAGTAGGTCATGTGCTTCTTTCCGTGTGTTGGTAGCATGCATTTGTTGAAGCATGGCTTCAGTTAGTGGTTCATTGTATTTCTTGAGACGACTTCCATTAATGAAGTTAGGCATTTGCTCACCTTCTAGTGTCTCTAAATGCACTGCACCACTAGGAGTAAGCTCATTAATCACAAACGGTCCTAGGCCATGTTTCTTGAGCTTTCGCTTATGCTTCTTAAGTGTGTACAAGAGCACAAGGTCTCCCTTTTTGAATCGGCCAGTTGTTACATTTCGATCATACCATTGCTTTTGTCTCCTCTTCTCGGCATACATCCCCATTACCGCCAATAAGCGGGTCTCATCAAGCTTTTCCAATTCATCAATGAGTTGAGAAAACTCATGACCAGTCCAGTCCAATTGTTTAGCAACTCGTAGAGTAGGTACAAGAAATTCAATGGGAAGAATTGCATCTAGCCCAAAAGCAAGCTCAAATGGGGTTGTGCCCACAAATGTTTTATAGGCTGTTCTATATGCCCAAAGAACTGAGTGCAACTTTTGCTCCCAATCAGTCCAATGTCCCTCAACAATCTTTGTGAGTGCTGTGCAGAGAATCTTGTTAGTACTCTCAGCTTGACCATTGGTGTGGGGATGATAGGGTACAGAACACTTGTGAATTACCATAAATTCTTGAAGTAAAAACTCTATGACCTCATTCACAAAGTGCACACCTTGATCACTAATGATTTCAATAGGTAAGCCATAGCGTGTAAACACGTACTCATACAAGAACTTGGCTGTGGTTCTGGCATCATTTTTGACTGTAGCCTTTGCTTCTACCCATTTGGTTGTGACTATAATATATTCGACATGCGTGTGACGAGCTGGAGGTTTAATGGGATCGACAAAATCAATACCCCATTTGGCAAACGCACGTGTGCTTAACATAGGCCGCAATGGCATATTGTCCTTTGTGATGGGAGGTTTGGTCCTTTGACAATCGTCACAACGTTTCACATATTCTTCGGCATCCATTTGTAAGGTTGGCCACCAAAGCCCAGACCACCTAATCAACTTAGCTGTGGTATTGCTCGAAAAGTGTCCACCCCCAACACTTGCATGTGCATGAGTCAAGATTTTCAAGTGTGTGTGTGTCATCAAGTGTGTGTGTGTTTGTGTGTGTGTGTGTGTGTGTGTGTGTGTGTCATCATGGGGTGAAGACCTCTCTTGTGAATGAAACCATATGAATCAGAGAACATACGTGGGAACCTCAATAAAACCCCAAGTACTAAAACCCGCAAAAGGTCCCATTGGTTAAATGGGCAAAGGAATTTAAGAAAAAAACCATGTTAGTGTATGTGTGTGTGTGTGTGTGTGAGAAAGAGAGAGAGAGAGAGAGAGAGAGAGAGAGAGAGAGAGAGAGAGAGATATCAAAGAGAAAGAGAGAGATAGAGTTGTGTGTGTTTGTGTGTGATAAAGAAACTGAGACAGATAATATATGTGTGTGCGTGCGTGTGCGTGTGCGTGTGTGTATGAGTGAGAGAGAGAAAGAGACTTGGAGAGAGAGAGATCGAGAAAGTGACTAGAATCCCAACATTTGTGTTGCTACGGGGATGTCGTTAGGGGGCCTAGTCCTCAGTAGTGAGAGAGGAAGGAGGAGAGAGGGAGAGATGTGTATGTATGTATGTGTGTGCATGTTTATATGTCTATACCTATGCATATATAAGTATATGTACTTACATGTAGGTATGTGTGTATGTATGTCTACACACACACACATACATACATGAATGCATGAATACATACAAATGTATATACAAATATAGACAAAGACACACACATATAAGCTTATTTATATGTGCGCTAGAGTGTATTCATACATACGCACACACACATATATAGTGTCATAATGTATGTATGTAAAATTATATGAAGCAAGTAGCTATGTAGCAGACGCCCATCTGCGTGTGAACACACACTACCACGCAGTGTCCCTCTATAAGAAGGATAGAGGGTTCGAACACTAGACCTTCCATTAGAAACTTAGAGTACACACCACTTCACTAAATCAATAAGCCAAATTTAACTACAAAAATGTAGAGAATTATTGAGCTTTAGCAGGAATTTATATTATGCAATAAAACATACTGACTCAACTTCAATCTAATGCAAAATGCAGAAAAAACTCACAAGAACAATTTCCCACTACAATTCCCACTTCGCGGTTTACAACAACATCATGAGCTTCTAGAGGGGAGGCACCACATACCTAGCTAGGTGCGGTGGGGGGCTGCGATCCTGACCCCCCACCGCACCTAGCTAGGTATATTAAGAATTTTAAGATTTTTTTAAATAGTTTGTCTAGGGAAATAAATTTATCAAATTTCAACCTCTTTTCTGGAAGCCCCAATTTTACCCTTTTGATGATGTTTTTTTACTTTAAAAAAGAAAAGTCCTGATTATTTACCTAGAAAACGAAGAAACCCCCCAAATACTAAGTCCTTGCGTATGGCAAGCCAATAAAACAGACGAGCAGTGAAAATGAGAAACCCCCAAATACTAAGTCTTTGCCTATGGGCAGGCCAATAAAAGAGACGTGTCTCCAACGGGCAAAAGATGTAACAACCTACCTGTATTAGGTATATCATGTGATGGGGATGCACAGTGCCAGTCAACTGACGGTGACACCTTTGTTAGATACGTCTCTAATGGGCAAAAGATGTGCACATATACACAACCTACGTCTATTAGGTATATCATGTAATGGGGATGCACAGTGCTAGTCAACTGACGGTGACACCTTTGTTAGACTAGTATTGGACCCGCGGGTTGCTGCGGCCGACAGGTAGAGTTCTAGAAAAAATAAACTCAGTTTCTCCAATTTAGGTCATGTTTTAAGTAAACACAATACATTATTTCAAGTGACTTTATATATACATATCTTAAAATAACATCCATGTCTCGTAGATTTATGGCGAAAACAAAAATATCATAGTAATGTAGCATACGAAGATGCAAAAAAGGACCAATATTACATATTCTCAAAATGCACCACAAAATACGTATTCTCAGTCAGTAATGTCAGAATCAACAAATTGAATTCTTCTCTTGTAAGAAGGATCATTCAATTGTCTCCTCATCACAATACGCTCTCTATTGTAAAGCGGTGATCCATCCCGCACATGCTCTACTATCGATGAATGCAAAGGACCTGCACAAACGAAATAATGATAAATCAAATCTGCACATAACGACACATCGATAAATAAAATCTCAAAAAAATCTTATAATAGAAAAACATAATCAAAATTACCTTGTACAATAGAACATCGCGAGTGGATGGTACATGAGGAGCTCTAGTATAAAACGCATAACGAATACCAATGGTCATGATGGATGTAAGAAACAACCACTCATCGGGTACTGAATACCCCTCAAATGATGCAAAGCATCTGTCCATCTCTCTCCAAAACAAATAGACACCCCACTCCTCATCATGATGGATGTAAGAAACAACCACTCATCGGGTACTGAATACCCCTCAAATGATGCAAAGCATCTGTCCATCTCTCTCCAAAACAAATAGACACCCCACTCCTCATCAGGAACACCAATCCCGTACATCTCGATGCCTTCGTCGACAACTCTTACCATAACGTATCAATGTCATGTAATATCCTAAAATCAAAGCATAACAAATAGGTTATATAATTATTTATATATAGGTTCAAAAAATATTCATACAATGCCTAACAATTACACTTATACTTACCCATCCCTATAAGCATCAATCATAATCCCTGCTACGTGACCTACAGTAATAGGAGCTGACCATAGCGGTGGCTCCGTACAAATAGACATTAGTATAGAATATCATGTTCCATACTTTGTAATCAAGAAAAGTTAAGCAAATATAGAGAATAACTCACCTACTATAACTCACCTACTATCCTCGACAAAGGCATGTCCAATGTAAAGGTAATCTTAGACATGTCTGTCAAAACATAAACAACAAAAATAGGTACTTTTACCATGGACAAATATGTATAAAAAAAGAAATCACAACAAAATTAATCAAATTGCAGAACTTAAATAAGAAACCTGACTTGTCAGTCTGAAGTCATCAAGATCTCCTTATAAACAATATTGTTTGTTGTAGGTGTATAACTTTGAAGATCATCAAATGAACACTCCACATTTAGCATTATCCTCAAGTAACACTTTCACAGCATGAGGAGACCGTGCTCGTGACAACGCGACATACAGTTGTCCATGAGTAAACACTGGAGTCACCAAATACAACCCCAAGACATTTAGGGTTTGGCCTTGTGATTTGTTTATTGACATGCCAAATGCCAGCCGCACGGGAAACTGTCTCCGCCTCATGGTGAATGGTAGTTGGGCCTCGCTGCATATAAAGGTAATCCGTGGAAGAAATACTCTTTCACCAACTTTAGTACCAGTGATGATTTCAGTCTCCAAGACTTTAGAGTGAAAGGCCTTACATATCATCCATGTACCATTACAGAGTCCACGTCTTGGATCCAAGTTACGAAGCAAAATAACAGGAGCTTCTAACTTTAAAACCAAGTAGTGAGGTGGATATCCGCCCCGAAGGTCGATTGTGTTCAAAAATTCTGTGGAATATAGGAATGAATTTTCATCATTTTCAAGAATTGAATCTGCACTGAAATATTGCTTAGGCTCACCAGGCATTGCATCCAAAGCTGTCTTATTCACAAGATCCACTTGACTGTTTATCGGAGCAAGAATAGCACGCTCACTAAAGTATGAAGCATATGTCGTAGTGATAGCCAATTCAGAGTATACCCAATGTACCAAGTCTTTAAGAGTCGATCTTTGCAAGACCATATTACTTGGTAGTGTCACCATCGTATTATCATCGCTACAATCCACTCCATTCCCAATATTCATGACCCACTGTTTAAACTCATTGCATCCATTAGTATTGCTTGATTGAATACGCATATTTTCAGTTAACTTTAGAACTTTGATAGAGTTCCATAGAAAGGAACGACACAATGCTGCATTAACAATATCCTCACGTCTTCCCTTCATAATAACAGGCAAGATTTGTCTAAAATCTCCTCCCATTAATACAACCTTTCCACCAAATGGCTTATCTGAGAATAATACATCTTGTAAGCTCCTATCCAATGCTTCAAAAGCATAACGATGAATCATTGGAGCCTCATCCTAAATAATGAGCTTACAAACTCTCAAAACCTCAGCAAGTTGTCCATGTACAGGGATTTTGCAAGTTGAAGAATTGTTTAGCTCCAGAGGTATCTTGAATCTAGAATGTGCAGTACATCCATTTGCCAAGAGTAGAGAAGCAATACCTGACGATGCAGTGGCCAAAGCAACATACCCTTGTCCACGTACTCGCGCAAGCAAGCAATTATACAAATAGGTCTTGCCCGATCCCCCCGACCATCCAGGAAAAAAATGTCACCTGCATCTGTCGCAATTGCATGCATTACAGCATCGAAAGCAACATGCTGGCTATCTGTTAATGTTGACTCCATAGCACTTGACAGGTTATATTGTTCCACAGTATCAAAAGATCTCTCTTCCAAAAGTAATGTATTTTCACCCAAGACTTCCAAATCAGTTCTGTTTAGTTGAGGCATTCCTTCAAAATCTGCCAATGTCCGTCTCTGAGCACGAAGAATTTCTTCTAAATGTAGTAGTGCATGAGTTTCAGCTAATTGTTACCAATAAACTGACCCCTGCTTCTCGATAACTGGTATAGAAAATCTTCTATCATTTCTTCTCGAAATCTCTTCCACAATATTCCTGGACAGGAAGGCTCACAAAATAGCAATATAGTACCAAACAGACATCTCAATTGCAAGGCATTTTGCATAGATGATGCTTCCTCCATACATGCAACCCATTCAGAATCATCTTCCAGTATCCCTCTGGCAATGCAAGCTACCTTGAAAGAAGGATAGATGTGACCATTGAGCGAACGCAAATCTTCAAATGACTTAGATCCTTTACATATTGTAAGAAGTAGGCGAACATAGTATGCCTCACCTGCCAAAGGAGCTACAAAGTACATGCGCCCTATAGTGTTTCCAATCTTTCTTTTGGTCCATTTCTTCAACCTCGAGTTCCAAACCCATTGTTGAGGGAAATCACTCTACAATGTATTGTTTGCTTCAGGATGTTAGTAAACCATTCAGTCATAGTAGTCTTGCCTACATTTTCCCTCTGAAAAACATCTGCAATATTATCATCATCTCTGAAGATAACATTATGACCCCCATCTAAGTGTACCTGCAAACCGTTGCACATCAGGCTTCTCATTGTGTAAATCATACTCAAAGAGTCTCCAACATGCCTCTGATGCAGAGACGTAACGTGCATCCAAATACCTCTGAATCTCATCGACTACGCAAGCAGCATTAACATCCCCACCTTGTACAGTGCTAAATCTTATTGTTGCTCTGTCATGCCCCTTGTATATGTACTTGTAAAGATATTTCACTGCTGCTATTGTTGAGCATATTTCCACATTTACATGAGCATTATATGTGACTGAAAGATAAGGGTTATATGGCACAACCCATCTATTATCAACATTACACTTTTTCAATGCCACAGTTCTTCCATCATTTTGACGCATATACACGGGGTAACCACTCTCATCCACAGTAGTCTCTTGTGCAAAAGCTCGTGGATAGTTCCTTGTGCATTTCCCTTTATCCATACAAATTGCACTTGGATTGAATGGCCCACAGGGCCCATGGATATTGCAATGCAACACAACATCATGCAAAGCAGGAAACATTTGCTTGTCAGGCAATTCGGCACATACTAATCTGTCATATAGTCTTGGAGAGTCTTAGGTTTATGGGCACTATCCAAGATCAATAACGTGTGTGAATGAGGCAATCCTCTTTTTTGGAACTCAATGACACTCACATATCCAATCACCTTACCAAAGAGCTCCTTCTTCACGATATTTTTCATCATATCTGAATGTTTTTGGTGAAATACTCTAGTAGTCAAATCAGGCCGGTCACATGCACTTTGCCCCGGGAGTAAAGCATCTAATACCTCTGGCCACTTTGGGTTACAGGTGAAAGTAATGAATAAATCGGGCTTACCCTTTGAACGAACAATTGCCATGGCATCTTGATAAAGTTGATACATTTGTCGTGGCCCACCAGTAAAACTGGAAGGTAACACTATTCTACTTCCCACTATCTTTCCTGCAATACCACTTCCACTTTCTTCCACATGAAGCATGTCTGCTAAACCACTATAAACCTCTGAACGCAAACTTTTTTGATTATGGCGTAGCCAAGATAATCGTGACTCTTCAACACTGCAATAGGCATCAACCATAAACTGTTGCAACAACCTTCCACCACGTAGCAAGCATGCATTTGTATCTGGGCGAATTTGCAATCGATAAGCATAGTATTGTCATTGAGTCACACAATGACCATTTCTCAATGCACTCACTTGTGCATCAGCATAAGGGATTCTCAAGTGCCATCCATCCTCCCCTCTTGGAAATAACATGATGTACAAAAGAGGCATATAGCACCTATGCAAATTAGAGATGTGCTTGCATGTGCCTTCTCGAGTATGCAATAAAATATCACGACGACCAACATTATGATCATCACCTTGACCAATCATGATACCAGCAATCTCGGAAGCTGTTGGCATTGAGTACTGCCTAGATGTGGATTTCGTCTCACATATAGTCATTTTCAAATCCAAACTTGGATTGTCACTCAACATTCATCCCACATACTTAAAAGCTTGTGCAAATGGATTAGAAGTGTGCATCATCGATTGAAGTGCTTCTAGGGTTGTGGATTCCAATCCATTCATGACACCTAGTCGATTTTGTAATTCGTGCTCAATATCAAACACATACAACTGTGCAAACTGTGGCTTAGGATTGTACATATTATTGGGGACCAAGGACCCAATCCGATGATAAACAGTCCCATGCACCTTGAAAGTATAGACACTACTATTGTGAAAGAGGGAGTCATCTATTTGTGCACCCAATGATGAAAAAGCCAACACACTATTATAAGCCCTGATGTTTTCTCGAAATTTTTTACTTGTAGTGTCCCTACCAATCAAAAGAGACCTTAATGGCTCAGGTGGTTCAGCAAGTGAAGGAACAGACACATGCCCATGTTTACAACAATATTTGCCAAGAACCTGTCCACAACTCATCTTCTTTTCACTTGCCCATAACTGTGCTCCACAAAACCGACACTCATGTGTCATCCCTCCTAATGAGTGACTAAAAGTGCACGAATATACCAAAGGCCAAGTAGCTGCATGTGTACCTTGTACGGGCGGGAGTTCATGGAGGATAGACAAAATCCCTCCCTTTCTTTTTTCAAATACATAAGAGGGAATTTCTTCGATACTCTCCCTTCTTATTGTATTAGCAAATGGTACTTCTCTCTCTTCATGGGCAAAAAAGGAAGACATTGTAATTGCATTACCCTCATTTACTCTTCTAGCTGCATTATAAGAGGTCCTATTTCTAGCAATGAAGCGACGGTACCTTCTTGTAAGTCTCAAACTTTGAACCAGTGATATCCCTGAATAAACTCCACTTGCCATTTCCCTTGTTATTTCTTTCAAAAGAGTCCTATTCCTAGCAATTTCACGGCGAACACTTCTAGCACTCTTGTTAGATATCCTTTTATCTCCACCTAGGGCAATTTGAGACCTCTTAGTGCTAGATTGAGGTAAATACATCAAAGTTTCTTTTGCTACTTGTTTTTGTGCACAAAAGGTATCGTTTTTTGCAAGAATCCTATGAGTCTCTTGCATCAATACATCACCAGTATTACATGTAACATTATGCATCCTTGCATCACAACAATGAGGTTCACTATCCCTTGACTCCTGTGCACATTTTATTATTTCATTTCTTTTTCTTTTCCTTGGAGCATTCAAGGAAATGGTCTGAAGAGGACACCTCAAACTACGTGTCTCTACCATTCTTGCTATTAACCTAATTCCATCATAAAATAATAAAGTCAGTATCTTTATTATAAAATAGTAAACATTGAATAAAAATAACAATATTTTTTCTATAATATTTGTGTATACACATAATATACAATCCCTCATGAGATTTTCTCCAATCTTCACATACATACTAAAAGATTATAAAGCTCTCTCTCTCTCTCTCTCTCTCTCTCTCTCTCTCTCTCTCTTGGGATGACATTTACCCACCTGGGTTCAAATCTCCCCATCGATTGGGTAGAAATAACCCTCTAAGTCAACGTTAAGCGGTCTAGTCTGAAGTGGGTATATACACATGTATATGTATATATATATATATATATATATATATATACACACACACATACACACACACACACACACACACACACACACACATATATATATATATTCATGTATATACATGTATATATAGATATATATATACATGTATATACACATGTATATATAGATGTATATATATACATCTATATATACATGTGTATATACATGTATATATATATGTATATACATGTATATATATATATACATATGTATAGATATATATACACACACATATATATATATATATATATATATATATATATATATATATATATATGCATACATGTATGTGTATATATATATATATATATATATATATATATATATATATATATACATACATGTACCTCAAGAGACATAGCGAGGTGCTATGTGACATCTCTTGGAGGATTGGATTATGATCGCATACATGCATGCATCAATGATCGCATTCTCTTTCGTGGGACGCATAAGGAGGCTCGACATTGTCCCACTTGTGGTGAAGCAAGGTATAGAACAGATATGAAGAGTTTTGATGTACCTCGTAAAGTCTTGTGACACTTTCCTATAATTCCTTGCATCAAACACATGTTCAAGTGCAAATCCATAGCAGAGCTCATGTCATGGCATTCCTCACATCGATCGGCGGATGATGGCATGTGGAGAATTCCCGCAGACACTCCTGCTTGGAAGCATATTGAAGATGAGTGGCCCAGCTTTAAAACAGAGCCCAGAAACTTGAGACTTGGCCTAGGTATGGATGGAGTGAATCCATTTGGTTTCAAAAGCACCGCATACAGCGTGTGGCCAGTTGTATTGGTGAATTACAACCTTCCACCATCAATGGCGATCAAGAAGGGACATCTTATGTTATGCCTTCTAATTCCAGGGAAACATAAAGTCAAGCATATGGATGTTTATCTTGAATCGTTGATTGATGAGTTGGAGGAACTATGGAGAGGTGTTGCGGTGGTGGATATTAGTAGGCCTCCCTCCTCTCGAAACTTCGACTTAAAAGCAGTGTTGATGTGGACAATGCATGACTTTCCAGGATACAGCGATTGTTCTGGTAAGAATTCTAATTACCTCCCTACTCTGATACTATTGGCTATATATATTAATTATAAATATTGATTTTATTATTCTAACTTTTATTTATATTTTAATAGGTTTGAAAACATCGGGTAAACATGCATGTCCTGTTTGTGGCCCTTCGTTAGTACATGAGTATGCTGACGGTTTGTGTAAGACCATATTCGATAATCATCATCGATTTCTCCCCTCAGATCATCCTAAATATGTTGCTAGTAAGAGTAACATTCCTCCACAAACACTTCGTGCAAAAGATTGGAAGCGTATTTGGGAGTCTACAAATATTCTTCCTCCAGATGGCATGAACAGGTATAGTAATGTTTTTTCAATCTTGTTTTGTGTAGTCTCTAATTGGATTAAAGGTCACATAGAGCAATCCCTTGTGTAGGTACTCCATTTTTTTCGGCTACCATATTGGACCCATCTTAAGATCAACCATCTTCTTGATCCCATGCACATCTTCAAGAATGTGAGATCTGGTATTTGGGAACATATTATTGGTAAACGAGACAATGTTAGCGTACGTGAGGACTTGCGGGTCGCAGGACATATACGTCAAGCTTGGCCACGAGAGGTGGGTGGGCACGTTCGTCTTCCGCTTGCACCATGGATTATATCAAAGAAAGAGGAGAAGCAGGTAAAGCAGGCCATCACCACTTTGCGTACTCCCACTGGATACATGAGGTCATTGAAGGGAGCCTTTACAACCACTAAGAAAAGAGGCGTTGGGCAACTATATGGGTTGAAGTCCCACGATTGGCACAAGATGCTTCAAGTAAGTGTTTTCCAAGTCTTGTACGTTGAAATTAAATTTTGTAATGCCATAAACCATACATACATGTGCTCTTATGTGCGCAGTTCATACTACCTACTAGCATCGACCATTGTGCAAATAAGAGTTTGAAAAAATGTATTTATAAGATGGGCGAGCTTGTGAGGTATGTAAAACCCATGTCAGATCACCCTTCATTATACCTTGCAAAATGAACGTGCATGAGGTATAACGTACTACTTATTTATTTTTCAGATATGTTAGTTCCAAAGCAATTGATCTAGCCACGTTGGATGATGCGCATGTTATGGTGGAAGTGGAGGTGGTTTGTTTGGTAGAGGAGACTTTTTCGCGAACCATTCTCACAAGTCAACTACATCTCATTGTGCATTTAGTGGACGAAATCGCTTTATGTGGTACTGTGCATGCACATTGGATGTTCTTCCTAGAGCGCTTCATGAAGACCTTAAAAGACTTTGTGAGGCAAAGTGCAAGGCCTGAAGGAAGCATGGCCGAGGGTTGGTTGATACAAGAGTCTCTTGTATATATTTCAGAATTTCTTGGTTAGGTGGACAGCTCTTTGCCACGACTATGGAGCAATGAAGGGGACTTGAGGATGACCTCTATTGTGCCTCAAGGAAAAGGACAGAGTAAAGTAATTGACAGAACATTGATTGATGATCTCAATTTCACTTGCATCCTTAATAGTGATGTGATGAGTAGATGGGTTACAAGATATGAGGATGCAAAGACAAAAAGGCAAGCAGAAAGAGCTCTCTTTTGGAGGTAACATGGCTCTCGTAAGGCGTACCCTAAGCATCTAGAAACACTTCCGAATGATATCCATGTTGATTGGTTGCATGAGGAAATGGAGAGAGCAGAGAGCGACGAGGGGCTGCATATCACGGCGGAAGAATGGGAGTATGCACGAGGATGCATGTTAAAGGTACATAGAACTAATGTTTTGCATTAGTTGTAAGTGATTTGCTTTTAATATTTATTCACATTGCTTACACAAATATTGCTTCTATTTTGGTCCAGTGCACTATGTTCAATGCTATATGGTGTGAAGGCAAGCATTTTCGAACACAAAGAATTGATGAGAAGAGGAATACACAAGATTGCGGTGTCATTAGTAGCTTTGAGGGAGCTAATGGAAAAATGGATGATTATTGTGGCACAATCCAAGACATATTTAGGCTTGACTTTCGTCGCTTCTTTGTGTATGTTTTGGATGTCAAATGGCAAATGAACGTGGTGGAAAAAGGGCCTGATGCAACGATAAAATGCCATGCAAGTGGCTATGTAACTATTGACTCTACAAAGTTTTGGCAAACAAAGAAAGATAGGCTCGTATTGCCACAACAATGTGAGCAGGTATGCATTTTTTTACTAATGTGTTTCATGTACATATATATCTAAGCTCGCGTACCCCTTGACTTTTGATATGCTAATTAATTACTGTAGTATGTGTATTTGAGTAGGTTATCTATCTACCAATGGTGCATGACATTAAATGGTGGTACGTCATCCCTATTGCACCATGTTCCAAAGTGATGTATAATACATTCACTGATATGGATCATATGGAGGATGTAACAAGCCGCAATGAAGATGATGTCGAACATGCCAATGAAGATGTTGTGATGGATGATCAAGAAATAAGAGATGATCATGATAATGAGGATGAGCGTGCCATTTCTCATGATCATGAGAATGACCCTACCAATGAGGATGATGGTGATGTTGATGAGGATGATCAGGACATCGATACCATTATCAATGGAGTACGGAATATCGATAGTGGAATAAATTTAATCGTAGCCTTACAAATTGATCAAATGGATATTGATGTTGATCGTTTGGCAAGGATGGATCTTATTGAAGATGAGATCGAACCCTAACCAATCCGTCACTGTATCGTTCTAAATTGATGACATTTCTATTGTATGTGTTGTCTTTTAATTATCATCTCATATGCATGATTTATTTTTGAATATATTTCATTGTTGTAAATGCATGTAGTGGGATTGTGTAATGATATATACTGTAATGTACTATGAGATGGTTTAAAGAAAATAGTTTTTAATTTTGTAAAGTAATTCAGTTTTTCTTCAGTTTTTCTTTACCAAGCGTGTATTAATGCGTGTATGGCAGCGTGTATTATTGCGTGTATATAAACGCGCTTATACACGCGGGCGCTGATAAATGCAAATATACACGCGAATTTAAATGCCAAAATACACGCGTCCGATTCTATTCAAATACATGCGCGATCATACACGCGCTCGTAATTTATCGCGTGTATGGCAGCATTGTCTTGTAGTGCTTGCAACATGGAACACACAAGGAATGGAAAAGTCTCACTATCAAGCGAGAACTTCCTTTTTCAGATGTACCAGAAGAGGAGGTGGTCAAAGAAGAAGCAATGCACTTAAAGAATTATTCAATTGGTTCTATAGGAGGCAATTACAAAGGATGAGATCAAAGAACTAGCAATCTGAAACTACACAAACACCTCAAGATAGAGACTAATGATTTACTAACACATTTGTACCTCTTACAAAATATTTGCTGAATTATAATCAGTCCTTGCAAAATATTGTGTGTACATTAGTTTTTGATTCTCTTGGGACTATTTGGCATGTCACCTCTGTATCTCAAAAATTTTCTCCTTCTATAACCTCCAAGAAGATTGATATCTAACTCCTCAGCTCTGCTGCAGCTGCATAGCTAGAGTAGCAAAGAAAGTATCCTGCTCTTGAGGCATTGAAACTTGCAGCATATCCAAAGATTCTAAGAGCAGCAGCTCTCTCTAGAAGCAAGACCTTGTTAGCATTTATTTGAAGGGGAGTGTATCCCATGAACCTTGACAACACCTTCAAGGCAAATATTGGCAACTCAGCATCTTCAGAGAAGTTCATGTGGAATGCACAGAACACAGCCTTATCCAATGTAGGTAAGTAGTGCATGAGAGCAGATGAAGGCCTTCTTGACCTAGTCTCTGTAGCTTTCACTCTGCTGCCTTTAGCTCTTCCTAGAAAATCATCCTTATCAAGCAATTCAATCTGCAAGACAAAAACCTCACTTTAAAAAAATTACAATCACAATAACATTTTGCAAAAGATTAAAAGGAAACTACCTTCTGTAACTCATCCTTAGTTACTACTTTGTCTTTCATCAAGTTGCATGAGCCAACCCTTTCCACTTTATCAAAATCTACCTGAAGCTTAAAATCTCTGCCAAAAGACTCTACACCTAACTCAATAAGCCTGTTCTAAAAATCCTCATCTCTAAGGGAAGGTTTCTCCTCATCCACTCTTTTAAGGCACAAGGCAAGTGCATCAGGAGCAGGGATAAATGAGTGGTCAGATGTTTGCAAATCAAGTGCCAAAAACTCTTCCTTTGACTCTACTTCTGTATCAATAAAGTCTTTGGTCACCTCACAAGCTTCTCAAAATGCTGCAATACAGTAGTCTTCCCTGATATTGAAGAGACATTGAAGATAGGACAAAGGAATAAAATCTTTCTCATTGATATAGAAGAAAGGAAGGCTTGGAACAGTAACAGAGGATTCAGATATGCTTGCTTCCTCTTAGGGCTCTTCAGTAACAGTGAAAGCCCTAAATTCAGCAACATCAAGATTTGCACTTTCTTTCTCCTCAGCTTGAACATCAATTTCTTCCTCTTCTAAAATCTCACTTTTCTCTAGCTTTGAGACTGTGGTGACATTTAAGTTTTCTTCCTCCTTCTCTGCATCAATATCTGATTCTTGATCTTTATCTTGTATTTCTGCTCTCAAAAATAGAAAGAAAAGAAAGGAGGTATCTTGGGAGACAAGGTTTCAAAGCTTCTTATGAATTGGACAAGAACTGGATGAAGGGCATGTGAAAGAGATTCTATTTAAAAATCTACTGAATCTCTTTGTAACTTTGGATTTCTCCAGTAAAATAGCTGAGTAAAATCGGTAAGGTGACAAAAATCATTGTCTCCGATATGAAAACAATGACCTTCAATTGACATTTCAAATTATTTGTACTCCTCTTCAAGAATGTCCTTAAGCTTCATCAAAACATCTGAAAGAACAAACCTTGGATTAAATATCTCCACTGCATGTGCGTATACCTTCATGTCATGACCATCTTGCAAAATAGCATTCAAGAGTCTTTCACTTGGGCTTTCTTCAACAAGTTCATGTCGTCCCTCAACACTTTTACTCATTGTGATATTTGAGAAAAACACTGGAACAATTCTGAAGAAGGCTTGGAAGTCACTATATGGCAAAGCCCGAACTAAGCGAAAATAAGTGGTCCAAAAGTTTTGGAATACTTCTATCGTTTGGTGTGGGCTTTGGCAATTTGAAGGTTCGAAAAAAAAAGAGAGAGTTTTTGCAAAATAGAGCTTGCAAAATAGAGCCCGACTAAGCGAAAATAAGTGATCTAAAAGTTAAGGAATGTTTCTATCATCTGGTGTGCGGGCCTTGGCAATTTGAAGGTTCGAAAAAAAACGAGAGAGAGTTTTTGAGAATATCCGATGGAGCACGTGGAGCGTGGCAAAAATACCTTAAATAGTGACCGTTCGTGCCACGTGGCAAAAATGATTGCATGACACGTGTATCCAACAGTCCTATGTACGGACGGATTCGAGGTATAAAAATTTAATTTTCATGAAAACATTTCTATTTTTCACCGACATGGTATCAAGCGAAATTGCTCCTCCGAAATTCCTAGAATCTTCTTTTACCCTTCTCACCCATATCAAGCAATAGATCTCATCCGAACATCTCAGATCCTTCTCATCGCTTAGTCCCGGATTCAAGCGATCACGCTCGTCCATATACAAATCGGACCTTCTTCATCGCTTGGTTCCGGATCCTCCCCTATCACTTGGCCATACCCCGAATCAAGCGATGGAGCTATTCCAATCCTTTTGGAAGCTATCCATCGCTTAGTTCTATCTCCTATAGTCATAGCCCGAATCAAGCGATAGACCTAATCCAACCAATTTGGATCCGCCCCATCACTTAGTTCGGGCCACTATTAGTTTTTTTTTTCTCTTCTTTTTCTTTAACTTCAATGGCGAGGACAAAATAGACTACAAGGAAAGTCTACGTCCCTTTGGAGACTGAAAAAGCTCAAGACAAACCAGGATCTTCCAAAAAGCCAGTAGTCAATGAAAAACAAGAAAAGCCTCCTCCAAAGCCTCGTGCTAGGGCAACAGTAAGAAAGAGATTAAACTATCAGGTGAAGTCACTAAGAGAGATCAGAGCGGCACAGAAATCTACTAATCTTCTCATCCCTCGACTGCCATTTATGCGGGTTGTCAGGGACATATCAGAAAGGTTAATTAGCAAAATGAGAAACACATATCTTGATAAAGTCCGATGGGAGTCACAAGCCCTTACGTGTCTTCAAGAGGCTGCTGAGGATTTTTTGATCGACTTTATGAATGATGGATACATTGCTACTGCATTTGCTCATAGGATCACTCTCATGAGCAAAGATTTTGTGCTTGTGTCCAGACTTAGATACAAGTTTGACAAAGCTTTGGAACCCATTCCAAGTCAAGATATGAGGGCTTTTGAAATTCTAAATATTCCTCCAGCAAGACAACCCAAACAATCAGTTGTTATTGAAGATGTTTCGCATACTTATAGTACAAGAAAAGCTCAAGATATTAAAGAAGAAGTGGAGAAAGAGAGAGAGCAGGAGAAGATTACAGAGGATGCCATTCTTTCTCAGCAAGCTGAAATTCTTCATGCATCCAATTCAGAACTTTATCAGAATGTAACAGGTCAAATGGTAGTAGATGTCTCCATGCATGGAGAGGATGAGGTTTATTATGACATTGCCCCTGAAGACACAAGTATGCTTGTGAATCACAATATTGAGATATGTGACACAGTCCTCTTTATCTGTCTGAGGTTTGTGTGGATTTCCTTTTGCTTTCTTGATGAATTTCTCAGATTCCATATTTTATTGATATGTTTTATTTATGTCTCCAGATGTCTTATGAGGGATCTTCCTGACTCAATGGCTATGCAAGTGACCATTCTTGATCCCCTTGTTACACAGTGCCTTTTCAATAGGCAAGGGGATCTTGCAAGTTTTCTAAAAAGCTTTGATATGCTGACATGCAATTACATTGTATACCCTTATGTTGAAGTGTAAGACTCACACTCAATTATCTTTTGTCCATCATTACAATATTCACAACTAATTACAGTATTCATCTTATCACAGAGGCCATTGGAGTCTTATTATCTTCAATCTATTGGATAGAGATGTAATCTTTATGAATTCTTTAGCATCCATTCATGGGAGAAGTAAAATGTAAGAATCAACTTTACCATGGTTTATGTTCTAGAGCAATATTTTGTAAGTTTTCAATTGTTTGGTTGACCCTCAATATTTTATGCTTGCAGTGCTACCAAACTTATCTTGAGTTCCTAGGTTCCACCTATGAAGACTACAAACTTGAAGATTTTAGGTACTATAATTAGAAAGTTCCTTTGCAGAAAGACTCAACATCTTGTGGATGGATGGTGCTTGCTAATGCTTGGAGATATCTTGAGTCAAGATTTAGAATGACAACACTTACTGTAAGTTCATGTAATAATAGCATTGATTGATTGGGTCAATACATTTAGTGACTTTCTCATATTAAGAAATTTTATCATTTTCTTTTGCCTTAGTTGCATGAATATCCAGATTCTTGGGTAAGTTGGGTAAGGGAGAAGGCAGTGTCTATGGTTTTGGAAAGATCTATCAATCGAGTTGATCCTGATTCCCCCTTTCCACCTAAGAAAGGAGCCAAGGGTACAACTTCAAAGAAAAGAAAAAAGGAGGAGAAGAAAATCCATGTCAAGGATAGCTCATCCAAAAAGAAAAAGACCTCTGCCAAAGAGAAGAAGGAAAGAAAGAAGAGCCCTACTAAGAGCAGATCTTCCAAGGGAAAAAAGAGCACTACTAAAGAGAAGACCCATTCTAAAGGGAAGAGCCCTCAGGCTACAGAGAAAACCCCTAGCCCTCCTGCTAAAGAGAAGAGCCCTAGCCCTTCTGCTAAAGAGAAGAGCTCTTCACCAGCTCAAGAGAAGACTCCTATCAAAGAGAAGACCCCTGTCAAAGAGAAAACCCCAATGAAAGGGAAGACCCCTGTCAAAGAGAAGAGTGCTACTAAAGGTCTTCCGTTTCACTCACCAGTGAAATTTAAAATTCAGAAGCATCGTTCATCCAACAAAGAAAGTAAGAGGGCAAATGTTGGCTCTCCATTCAATATCTTTTTCATGTCTCCCAAGAAGACTGCCAAGTCTCCAAAGCCAACCTCCAAAGAACCTTCTCCAAAACCAGACCCCACTGCCAAATCTCCCTCGCCAACACCTAAAGATCTCAGAGAAGAGCCCCGCTTACCACCAGTTTGAGGAATCCACTGCAAAGTCTTCCTTTCCAACACCTCAAGAGCTCAAAACACTGGAACTTGAACCTCAATAAGCCAAATTTGATCAAAGCAAACAGAAGAGAGAAAGATTCTCTAAAGATCCAGGGTCATCCCATGCCAAAAGAAAAGTTGATTTTGTTGAGTGATTCCACAAATTGGCTTTTGTTTTGTTCATTTTGTCCATATGAATACACCCTTTTTGGGACTATATTTTGTACTTAAATTTAGTATCAACAATTTGATATTCAACTGTTAAACCTTGTTTTGTGTTGCGAACAATATGTTGACCATTTTTGTGAAGAAGTCAAGACGAAATTTAGCAGAATATATTGATTACATTATTGGAGAAATCCTTTTTAGCTTAACAAACTTGCCCTTGCAAGTGGCTCAAATACAACTTTTTTCGGGGGAAGACATGTGATGCATGAGGTTACACTCTCCATCCTTGTACTGACAACAATATCATCTACTTTGAATCTATATTCAGGTGATGTTTCGTCTAGAAACTCAAGCGACTCTCTTACATGTTGTAGTCTCCAGTTTGATGTTACTATAAGGTTCCTAGGATCTATGAATGGATGGACTATGATGTTAAATTCAAACTCTGGACAATTCTCTTCAGAATCCAAAGGGACCCAACTACCAAGCTTGCTTTTCCATCTCCTATAGTCATAGCCCAAAACTAGGGACTGACGACATAGTTGGTATGAGATAGACATAGAATTTGGGCTTACTCTACAACTGATATTGTCGCCAATATGAAAAGTTTCCTTGGTACTCCATCCTTCTCCAAGTACAGTGTCCAGATCAGTCCTAGATAGTCTTCTATTAAGCCACATCGTTCTTGTCCCCTCCAATTCCATTGTATTGAAACATGCCACAAAGACATGTATAGACAAGAATCATTGAATTTTTATCCTTCTTGAAATCCTTCCAGGAGACATAGCTTTAAGAATATCATCTTTGATTTTGGATTTGAAGCTTGTTATGGTATTTGGATCAGGAACTTCCCATTCGAGTGACATTAATGTGGGAATAGGTATGTCATATAATTCTCCATGAACACCTTCTCTTGATGGAACCCTGTATTCTGCAAAATACACAAATATATCCACTGATTTGTAAAATGAAGGTGGTTTGTCTGCATACATTACATCTGCAATCCCCTTGTGAATTGCTTTGAATGTGCCACTTAAGCTCTCAACAGCCTGCCACTCCACAGCTATTGATGGAAAGATAACTGAAATTAAACAAACAACAAATATATCAGAAGGAGAAATATTGTGTTGTATCAAATAGATAAAGTTTTGTTAAATTACAGTAAGAATGGAGAATTGGATATTCATCCAAGTTCAACACCATGTCTTTGGCCATGTAGGCATGTTGAACTTTTGCAAGCCAGCCATTGTTGGTCACTTTGAAGGCAAGAACACGACTTTTCCAATGGGATTTCACTTCATTTCGCTTGGTTCTTTTCACCCTGTGGACACCTTTAGAAGAGGGAAGCATTGTTACCCAATCATTCACATGAAAAGACATGGGTTTCCAAACACCATCCTCTCTGGTGTTATGAAAATCACAAGAAGTTATATTATGAGAAGGACGACGTGAGGACGCCATAGAAGCTCACAGATGAGAGAAAAATAGGGAGTCTTTTGAAAATGTAAAGAAAGGAGAATAAGCCATATGCCAAAATGGAGGGAAGGTGGAAAAGGGAATGAGCCATACCAAAATGGAGGTGGAAAGTAGACGTTTAAAAAAATTTGGTGATTTATCATTAATAGCGTTGTTTTCAGAGCCTGAAAAGAGAAGATTTCGTATCTTCCTGCTTGATTTTTTGAAATATAAAATGGAACAAGATGTCACTATTTTGGATCCAAACTTTAATGTTAGCCATCGTAAACGTCTAAATTAAGCCGTTTTAGCCGTTTGCCACTAAAATAGAGCCGTTAAGAAGACATTTAGAGGAGACAAGAATGCCATACATTTGTATACGTGTCAATTCACAATTGGATAATTTCTTAATCCTTAGATTAACAAACAGCCCTTTTCTAGCTGTTTTTGGCCCTAATGCCTAGCAACCCCATCTTGTGTTGAAATATACAAGTGAATAGGATGTGTGTGGGAACAAGCTCTTGGTTAGAGGCTGTAAAAGAGAAGATGTAATTGTGAAAGAACCTATGAAAAGGTGAGAAGAATCTACTGGGAGGGAAGAAAGGGTAGCATGAGAGAATTTAGGAGTGTGGAGTTATTTTGGGAGATATTCAGGGAAAAGAGAAGAGATGGAGAGAATCAGGCAAAAGGTGGAGATATTCTAGGAGTGAATCATGGAGAAATCAATGGGATTTGATGCTTGATGTAAACTCTATAAATTGAGACATAGCCCTAATGAGAATTTGCTGATTTTTGAGTATCCATGCCTACATTAATCTATTTGCTAATTATATACTAATTACGTCTTAATCATTTATTAATCACTTTGTTAATGATGTTGATTCTAGTGTTTGATCCACCATAGCTCATCATTTTGCTCAAATTTCAACATGGTATCAGAGCCATGCCTAGAATCAATTAGGTTTATGAGCCCATTAGTTAATTAATTAGGATTAGTAGATAATTAGCAAAAAATCAAATTTTTAGTGAGTTTTTCACTTCCCCCTTCACCCCCAGCCAGTGGTGGAAGACTCCATTCTCCTTGCACACATAACATTAGGCTAAGCCCTTTTAGGTACTCATAGTAGACTCATAGGGCTACACACACCTTAAAGCATGTGGCCCAATTCAGCGCAGAACGTCGACGAGAGCTCGATTTACAGGCACCGTTTTTCTGAAGGGAATTGAAGATTTCTTCTTGCTCAGCTCAAATTTTTCTAATTCCTCCTAGCCCAAGGTGTATTCAAGCATGCTCTACAAGCTGGTGAAGACATAATTGAGTTTCATCAAGTCTACATTGAGATCCAAGCTCTTCATCAAATCTGCAGGTGACTTTGGTAAAACAGAGATTAAGCTTTCAATATTTGGTCAAATCTTGTGTTTCTTGGCTTAATCCTTTACTAGACTCGTTGCTATTGATTCCGTTGAAAGCATTTGAGCTCATTTGAAGTGGAAGGCACCAGATCTGGACTCCCCGCATACTCTGTTTTTTGCACACAAAATAGAGCATTAATTTGTTAATCAATGATTAATCAGTACTAATCACTATATTTTGGTGCAATTGAGGGTTCAAATTAACCATTAGGTATCTGATACAGATCCCTATAACTTCAGATTACAAATCGAAGTTGGTTTGATACTCCAACCATCCCGTACAAATTGGTTACCCTTGATTTAGTGTAATTTCTGGAAAAATTGTGCTGATAAAATTATAAAAATCATCATTTTGTATTTAACCCTTGGTTAATGCCTATAAATCTCACTCAAATTCAAGATTATTCACAGCCAGAGTTACATTTGGAATGTGCATGAGAATGAATGCTATACACATTATGTATTGGGCATATTGTATCAGTGTAAAAATTGGAACAGACACTGCCCTTGTCCAGAATAAGGCAAGAGGTAAGACCTCCCGCATAAATTTGGGTTTGCATTGCATAATGATACAAAATAAACTTAAAAAGCCCAAAGGAACTGTCAGCAAAACATTCAAACATGTTGCTCACATGGAGCAAAATGACCTGATGGACGAGCTCATGGCCCCAGCCATGAAAGAAGAAAAATATCTCTTTCCAAGAAGAGCATCCACACCGAGAAGAAGATATGAAGGAAGACATGGACACGAGAAGAGAAGTTGCCACGAGAAGAGAAGCTGCCTCAAGAAGACTGAAAGAAGAGACGGACGCGTGGAGAGAAGCTGCCACGACAAGAAGACTGAAGACAAGAGAAGATGTGAGGCTCCAAAGAGTGAGAAGCCATGTGAAAATCTCTGAGAGAGAGAGAGAGAGAGAGAGACCCCACAACCCAATGTAACCTGCCCCAACAAAGTAAAACCACCTCTGAGCCACCGATAATGTAGGCCACGTGGTAGATGTATGTGTGAGCACTTTAGTCAAGGTTGCGGGCACTTATAGTAGCCTTGGACACATAGAGAGAGAGAGTGTCAAGGACTATGGAGTTTAGGGACTTGAGGCACTGGTCACGAACTGTCAAGTAAGAGAGAAACTTGATACAGGGTCCAGGTGTGCTGAGATAACTTGAGGGGAGGAGTAGACATTGGTCGCGGACTATCAAGTAAGGGGAGGCAAACTTGGTATAGGGTCTAGGTGTACTAGGAATATTCACTTGAGGGGAGGTGTTGAAATATACAAGTGAATAGGGTGTGTGTGGGAACAAGCTCTTAGTTAGAGGCTGTAAAAGAGAAGATGTAATTGTGAAAGAACCTGTGAAAAGGTGAGAAGAATCTACTAGGAAAGAATAAAGGGTAGCATGAGAGAATTTAGGAGTGTGGAGTTATTCTGGGAGATATTCAGGGAAAAGAGAAGAGGTGGAGAGAATCAGGCAAAAGGTGGAGATATTCTGGGAGTGAATCATGGAGAAATCAATGGGATTTGATACTTGATGTAAACTCTATAAATTAAGGCATAGCCCTAATGAATTTGCTGGTTTTTGAGTATCCATGCCTACATTAATCTATTTACTAATTATACACTAATTATGTCTTAATCATTTGCTAATCACTTTGTTAATGATGTTGATTCTAGTGTTTGATCCACCATAGCTCATCATTTTGCTCAAATTTCAACATCTTACAAGCTCATGATGGATGTGTTCCCCCTCTTCCTGTCTCGAGCTTTCAAGCTACAATTAAAGGTCATTGCATTTGGAAAGAGGCCTTTGTGCTGCATTCGTTTCAAACTCACAGTATCCATAGCCTACCCCTTTCTTACATAGAATGTGACAAGAGCAATCTGAGAGAATAAATCCCAAATAGGGAGCTTGGCATCCATATTTATAGGAGTACTGATACAGATTCACGGTGGGCGTGTCTAGCAATATCATCATGAGTTTGAATTGTCCCCCCTTGTCAACTAATGCAAATAATAGGTCACTACACCCTCTCGTTACATTTGTTAAAAAAGATATGTGCTTGTTCAACTTGGAATTAGGGCATTCCAAGAGAATCTCATCCAATAAGCCCTGTCTGATTTGTTCAGCCATGTTAGTTCCCATGCTCCCATGGAAGGGTCTTAAGATGCAAGGTCACTGCTTTTGGAATGAGGCCCTTCTGTGGCATGAGCTCAAAGCCATCCTCACCCTTGCTGAATATATCCTCTAATTAGTGCTTTTCAAAAGCTCACATTTGGAGCAAAGCGCTCCTCAAATGATTGCAAGTAGACCCTGAGCCAAGAGTGCTCTTCAAACAATTGCAAGTACAAAGCATTTGGGGTACATATCTACCGCTTAAAGCAACACCAATAAAAATAATTCTTCCCAAAAAATTCTACCAAGCAGGGAAAGGATCCTTACTTCCAATCCTCTTGATGTCAGCTGCGAGGACGTTCCAAATAGTGTAAGAGGTAGCAGGAAGATTGAAGGCCTCAAATACATACCCGGGTGACAAAAACCTGGAAAGTGATGCTCTCAGGTCGCCTTCCTTCAAGGGAGAAAGGAAGGTCATCTCTGCTACTGCTTTCTGCGTGTTGAAGCCTTCGTGAGAACCATCCTAGGACCGCTTTTCTTCCCCGACTGCTGATGTTTTTACAAACGCCATCGCGAGAGAGGGAGACAACAGTGTCCTAGGCCTTTTTTCTTTTTTTAGAGAAAAGAATCTAGAAAAAAAACATTTAAAATAATATTATATTCAAATTTTTATTAATATTGTTCGTCGCCTTATTAATAGGATAACTTTACGGGTGCTAAGGTTGAAAGCACGTCCGCCACCAACCCCTTGGCAGCATCTCTGGCACCACCACCTTGGGCCTTTCCCAGCTGTACTCTCGAAGACCCTGCCGTTAGTGTAGCCAAACCCTTATCTGCTGTGCTCCATCGCAGTCGACTATGGACGCACGCAATAGTTGGGCATACTATGCCTCTTCGGCGAACCAGCTCTCCAGCATGCTGCCGCCGACGCTGGACAACTACACCGCGTTGATGGATCTCTCTCTCTCTCCTCCAACCACTTGTCTAGGGAGCTACCACCTGCGCTAGGTATTCAACTCTCATCAATACAAGTGCTCAATCTCCTCAACAACAACTTCAAAGGGCAGATCTCGAACGGCCTGCACAATTGCTCAAGGCTGGTTTTCATGGACCTCTGAGGAAATGAATTCACGGGTGCGATTCCACACGAGCTAGGCGGCATCTCTTTCAACGCACAGGACTCAGAGGGACTGGCCCACTCCTTGTCGTGAGTGACCAGCCCCTGTGTCCCTATACAGTGCATGCCACACAGAGAGAGATTCTATGAGAGAGAGAGAGAGATTCTATGGCACCTATGTTCCTCTGTGTGCAGCGTGCGTATCGTACAGATAAAGAGAGTATTTGAGAAAGAGGGACGTCCGACTCTGGAGAGCTATAGAGGAGTTCGATGGACACACGCGGGCCAGATAAAATCTCCACTATCTATTTCTACGAAGATTTAAACACACACGCTGACAAGCAAGATAAAATCTCGAGTATCTATTTTTTGAAAAATCTACATGTATTAGAATTTAGTATATTACAAAATCGAGGTAAAATTCATAGGAAAGTAATTAATAGCCTCTTGAAGAAACGTTGTGGGTGCATATTAAGAATTTTAAGATTTTTTAAAATAGTTTCTCAGGGAAATAAATTTACCAAATTTCAACCTCTTTTCTTGCATCCCCAAAATTTTACCATTTTGATGATGTGTTTCTCCTTTAAAAAAGAACTAGTAAAAGTCATGATTATTTACTTAAGAAAACGAGAAACCCCCCAAATACAAGCCAATAAAACAGACGAGCAGCGAAAACGAGAAACCCGCCAAATACTAAGTCCTTGCCTATGGTGGCAGGTCAATAAAAGAGACGAGTGGGTTGACCCATCTCCAAACAGGCCAAAGATGTGCACATGTACACACCCTACCTCTATTAGGTATATCATGTGATGGGGATGCACAGTGCCAGTCAACTGACGGTGACACCTTTAGTAGATACCGCAAGCTTTGAACCTAGGGCACGGCCCCCAGAGGTGAACATCGTAACCGTTAAGCCAAATCCTGATGGTGATGCGAAACCACTTACCATGTGCCGAAATGCGCAGGGATACCAGTGAATACTGTTCGGAGTGCAAAACCACTTACCATGTGCTTTTTTACATTCAACCAGAGAAAGATGAGAAATCTAACCTTGTTCAACGATGCAGCTCCGCTCTGCAGGACGGCGATGAAGTGGGCGTCCTTGACAGTGGTGAGGCGGTGCGCGATGATGAGAGTGGTGCACCCCTGCATGCCTCTCTCCAGCACCGTGTGCACAACAGCTTCCGACTCAGCATCCAGCGAGCTCGTGGCTTCATCCAACAATAGAATGCGCAAATCCTTCAGAACAGCGCGCGCGATCGCAATGCGCTGCTTTTGTCCACCAGAGAGCTGCATCCTCCTTGCCCAACAACAGTCCGCATCCCCTCCGACAGCCTCGCTATAAAACTCGCCGCATTCGCAAGCTCTGCCCACTGCCTCGATCTCCTCCTCTATTGCCTCCTCCCTCCCGTATGCTATATTTTCGCTTATAGTGCCCCGTAGCAGCACCGGCTCTTGCGCCACTAGTCCCACCTGTCGTCTAAACCAGCTTAGCTTTAGCCCCTTCAAATCAATCCCATCGATCTGCACCTCTCTGCTTAATGGGTAGTAGAATCACTCGATCGAGCTCATCGACTGGATGAATGCCTTGAGCTCCCACAATATTCATAGATTGCAGAAGAGGAAGAATCCCTTGATAAACGAGGTTGCTTATTTGTAATACCGTGTTCTTCATCGTACTCTCATGCCCAACATTCAAATACCAAGTGACCAGTTTTGTCACACATTAGGAATTTTTTGGACCCAAAGAGGGCCCTGTTGCCATATATATAGGCAGTGATGTGTGTGAACACACTTAGGACCGCCGGGGCACTTTTTCCCTCTTTAGGAGGTTTTTTTCCCCCGGCTTGTATATACGCCCATCCTTCTAGGGCTAACTTATCTTTGTACATTGACACAATCTATTACACTTTGTGTTGTGTGCATTCTTGCTTCTTCTTCTCCAAGCTTTGTGTGCTTTCCTGCAACCCTAATTCCAACAATTGGTATCAGAGCAGGCATTGGCTCCCAGGGCAACACCACCAGCACCCTCCGACTCACGTTCTCCGATTGAGGTGAGTTTTCACGAGCGCTTACAGGTCCCTATACTCTGCAAAACAGCCCGTAGGGCTATGCGTTCTCAGAATTTGCATCTGAGGTCGTTTCGGGCTCCGTTTTTGCATTTCAAGTTCTGCACAGGTGTTTTCGTCATTTTCTGCAGAAATTTCGACAGTGCAGTTTTCTGTAAAACAGGCATACGTACTCTATTGTGGACCGTGCTACATAGCACGAGTTGTTTTCTGTTCAGTCTTTGCTTCATTACAGGCAGCTTTTGCATCAGTTTCAGTCAGTGGCCATGGCTGATAACAGCAATGATGTATTTCGCATGTTGTCTGCTGAAGACAAACTGGATGGAGATAGCAACTACCCACTTTGGGCATACATGATGCAGCATGTTTTGGTTGCAAAAGGAGTGTGGAACATTGTGCAGGGTACAGATGTACGTCCAGGTTCTGTGGATGTAGGATCTGTTGAGGATGTTGCAGGTTCTAGCAGCTCTACTGTTGCTGCTGTTTTACCCACTGCTGAACAAGCTCGTTGGGATGGTAAAGATGCGCAGGCTCATGCCTTGATTGCACTTTCTGTCAAACGTAACATCACCCCACATATTCGTTCAGCTAAAATAGCAAAACAGGCTTGGGATATTCTAGCTGGTTTGTATGCAGGTCGTAACGAGGCAAAAATCGCTTACCTGCGTAAAGAGCTAGAATTGAAGATTATGCAAGAAGATGATGACATGAATGTTTTTCTTGCTGAGATTAAAGATCTCAAAGAACAGTTGATTTCTGCAGGTGAGATTATTCCTGATCATTCTCTTGTGCAGACTGTTCTTGATGCTTTACCTGAGACATATCAGACTTTTGCTTCCACGTGGAGACTTCTTAATGAGGACAAACCTGATGCTGTCAAGTATGATACTTTAGTCAACAAGCTCTTGCAAGAAGCGCAGTCCAGGCAAAATAGGGCCAGGCAGCGTGCAGTTGATCAAGCATTTATTGCTGCCCAGCAACAGAGAAGAAGTGGTAAGGCAGCCCCTTCCACTGTTTCTTCTCCTATTAGTAGGTCTGCAACTTCTTCTCCTTCCACAGGTAGCAACAATAAGTCTGAGAAGGCTCTTGATAAAGGCAAGAAAAAGACCAGGTGCAACTATTGTAAGGCAAATGATCATGTCATTAAGAATTGCCCTAAGCTAAAGGCTAAAGAGGCAAAGAAGAAATAGTCAAATGCAGCCACAATAGCGGATGCTTCTACAAACGCAGATTCTGCAAATGTTGTGTAGGATACAGAATGGGCGTTTAGCGTGTATTGCCAGTATGACCCTTCTGTACATGATGCATGTTTGGCAGTTTCTGTTGACTCTCATGTTTGGTATTTTGACAGTGGTGCTACAAAGCACATTACCTCGCATCGTGATATGTTCACTTATCTTGAGGCTATCCCTAATGGGAATACTGTCACATGTGCCAATAATGCTTCTTACCCAGTGAAGGGCATTGGTAAAATTATGTTTACTGCTGCAAATGGCAGCGCTTTCACACTTTCAGATGCTTTGTATGTGCGAGGGATAAAGAAGAATCTATTGTCTGTCTCTGCGCTTGCTAGACTTGGATTTGTAATCAAATTTGTGGATGACAGATGTACTGTTCATGATTTGACTTCTGGTGATACGATTATTGTATCTGGCACCTTGTTTCGTGGGCTGTATAGGCTCAATTCTTATGACAAGTGTGTGGAAGATTCAGCAAATGCAGTTTCTGATGAAAAGACAGTTTCAGATGCAAAACTATGGCATGCTCGTTTTGGTCATCTGAACTTTGCTAGTTTGCTGCGTTTGCAGAAATTTGATATGGTTGCTTCATTGCCCCCTCTTGAGGCACCATTGAAACATGTTTGTGAAAGCTGTATTTTGGGCAAAATGCAGCGTTCTGCGTTTCCAAAGGATGGTTCTGTGCGGGCCACTCGCAAATTGCAGCTTGTACATAGTGATGTATGTGGGCCTATGCAAACTCCGTCATTTGGTAAACACTTGTACTTCGTGACTTTCATTGATGATTACTCAAGGCATGCATGGGTGTATCCACTGAAGGCAAAGTCCGAAGTGTTTTTGTGCTTCAAACAGTTTTTTCTTATGGTTGATTGTACTGTGGGCACCCTCCTGATCGAGGGGGGGGAGTACATGTCTAAAGAGTTTGATGCATTTCTGGCTAGTCATGGGATAAAACACCAATGTACAGTGCCGTATACCCCTCAGCAAAATGGTGTTGCTGAGAGGAAGAACAGGTCACTTATGGAGATGGCACGATGTATGGTCAAGAGCCAAGCTTTGCCACATGCGTTTTGGCTTGAGGCTGTCATGTGTGCTGCATATGTACTCAACAGGTGTCCCATTAAGGCCTTGCAGTCTATTACTCCATACGAAGCTTGGCATGGCAGGAAGCCTTCTATTGGTCACTTGCGTGTCTTTGGTTGCTTGGCCTATGCTTTAGTGCCTGTGCAACAACGCAGAAAATTGGATGATAAGGCTGTCAAATGCATTTTTGTTGGTTACAGTGCTGAGAGCAAGGGTTACAGATTGTATCATCCGCAGTCAAAGCGTATCTTGATTAGTCGAGATGTTGTTTTTGTGGAAGATGCTGTGCAGCCCTTGTTATCATGTACCAAAGAGACAGGTGTAAGCTCACGGGATGTATTTGATACGTTGTTGCCTCTCTTTACAGGTGGAAATTCAAATGTAAGTCCTTATGAGGCAAATATTCAGCCTATGCAGATTTCAAATGACATCATAGATCAGCCTATTTCTGATGCAGATTTACAGGATGTAATTCATGAGGATAGGGCTGAAAATGAGCAGGCTAGAGGTATGCCTAAATGGCTGGTGCAAACCTTGCGTGATAGTAAGATTGATGCACCTATTACTAGTCGTACTCGTTCAGGTTTTCAGCATGCCTCTTATGCATCAGATTGTTATGCTTTGGCTGTGTCTAGTATGTGTGAAGAGGAAGAACCTCTTTCATTTAATGAGGCACAAAATTCAGAAAATTGGTTGGCTGTAATGCAATGTGAATATGATGCTATAATGAAGAATGGTACATGGTCTTTGTGTGATTTGCCTATTGGTAAAAAGGCCATTGGATGTAAGTGGGTTTTTAAATTGAAACGAAAGCCAGATGGTAGTGTTGATCGCTATAAGGCTAGACTTGTTGCAAAGGGTTATGCTCAAGAAAAGGGCATTGATTTTGATGAGACCTTTGCTCCCACTTGTCGTATGACTACCATTCGTAGCATTTGTGCATTAGCAACTCATAATGGTTGGAATGTACATCAGTTGGACATAAAGACTGCGTTCTTGAATGGAGATTTGCATAAGGAGGTGTATGTATCGCAGCCTCGTGGTTTTGTTCAAAGAGGTCAGGAAAACAAAGTGTGCAGGTTGAAAAAGGCTTTATATGGTTTAAAGCAAGCTCCACGAGCTTGGTATGAAAAGATACATGCATATTTGACTGCACATGGGTTTCAGAATAGTCCTACAGAAAGCACTTTGTATGTTAAACGTGTGGATGGTGTACATCTAATCATTGCTCTCTATGTCGATGACATGCTGCTCACAGGACCAAATGAGAGTCATATTGCTGATTTTAAGGCTGATTTGAATGCCTCTTTTGAGATGTCAGATTTGGGGCATTTGCATCATTATTTGGGGATACAATTTAAGCAGTGTGATGGAGGTATTGCTTTGTGTCAGACAAAGTATATTGAGACATTGTTGCGGAGATTTGGCCTTGAAGACTGCAAGCCTATTGCTACTCCAATGGAGACAGGTTTGAAGTTGAGTCTTCATGATGCTGGAGATCACTTTGATGTCACACTCTATCAGACAGCTGTTGGTTGCCTCATTTATATATGCATTACGAGGCCGGACATTCAGTTTGCAGTCTCACAAGTGAGCAGGTTTATGCATAGCCCAGGGTCTCAGCATTGGAAGGCAGTTAAACGCATCTTTTGCTACTTGAGTGGCACCATACATCTTGGGTTGTTTTATCCCAAGGGGGGATCGTTGCCGCCAGATTTACATGCTTTTTCGGACTCAGATTGGGCTGGTTGCTATGACACAAGAGTGTCCACAAGTGGTTTTTGTTTCATGCTCGGTAGCTCATGCATATCTTGGTTGAGCAAGAAGCAACCTACTGTGGCCACTTCTAGTTGTGAAGCTGAGTACAGGGCAGCTTTCACAGCTACGGTTGAGTGTGTGTGGCTCAGACGGCTTATGGCTGACTTGGGTGTTGGACAGGAGTCTGCCACCTCTATCTTCACTGACAGTCAGAGCGCATTGGCAGTTGCGAGAAACCCAGTTTGTCATGCTCGCACAAAGCACATTGAGGTGCATTATCACTATGTCAAGGAGAGACTCTCAGCAGGAGAGATCAGCTTGGCCTATGTGCCAACACAGGACAACCTCGCCGATCTTTTCACAAAGGCGCTTCCTCGTGAGAAGTTCGAAGCTTTCCGCAAAGCTTTGGGCTTGCTCCCCTTTGTGGATTGATCTACTTCGGGCATGGCACTCCCCTATACATGAGTGCCAGCTCTCGTTCACACCATCACTCCCAGGGGGGATTTGTTGCCATATATATAGGCAGTGATGTGTGTGAACACACTTAGGACCGCCGGGGCACTTTTTCCCTCTTTAGGAGGTTTTTCCCCCGGCTTGTATATACGCCCATCCTTCTAGGGCTAACTTATCTTTGTACATTGACACAATCTAATATACTTTGTGTTGTGTGCATTCTTGCTTCTTCTTCTCCAAGCTTTGTGTGCTTTCCTGCAACCCTAATTCCAACAGGCCTCTTAGATTAACTTTTGATTAGGAATGGACCAATAGGAAGAGGGCTGGGTGCACATTTTTTACTTCTTTGACCCTAGGGGGCCTAGGCTTTGGTTTGCTAATGGGGCCTAATTACTACTCTTGCTCCCCTACCTCTTGGGCCCAAACTTAGAGGTCCCCTCACCTAGAATCGTGCAGATTAAAAACCCTAAAAATTAAGAAAAATTATTTTTTTTTTCAAAAGTGTGTTTTCCCTTTTAAACTTCTCCCCAACATACTCTAGGTTTGGAAAGTTCATTTTGAACCTCTTTCTTCCTCTTCTAAGCTCTCCATTGCTGCAGAAACTCCATACCTCTCAAGCTCTCCCTCCTTGTCAAGCTCCCTCAGTCTCAAGCTCCCTCTCCCTCTTTCTTTCTTTTCTAAGCTCTCCATTGCTGCAGAAACTCCATCCCTCTCAAGCTCTCCCTCCTTCTCAAGTTCCCTCCCTCTCAATCTCCCTCCCTCTCTCTCTCTCTCTCTCTCTCTCTCTCTCAAGCTCGCTCTCTCTCCATTGCTGCAGAAACTCTATCCCTCTTTAGTCTACTCTAGGTTCAGGAAGCCTATTCTCAAACTCTAACCCTCTTTTAAGCTTTCCATTGGTGCACTGAAAACCCTGAACTTTCTCTCCTCTCCACTCCTCTGTTGTAAAATAAGCTTTTCTTTTCCCTTCTTCTCTTTTCTTACCACCATGGCCGCTTCCAATAATGTGAGAAGACCTAGGGAGAAGGTGGAAGAGCTTGTGCTGCATAACACAAGAGATGAGAATGGAGTTTGGGCTCCAACAAGATTCAGGGTTGGGACTTGGGTCTACATGCAGCCAAGCTCTAAGGGACCACATCGAGTGCGTCAACTAGGGAATATGCTATATCATTGGAAGGGGAGGCTACAAGGCTTCAAGCCTACTAAGAAGGAAGGACTGGTTGCCATAGTACAACATGTGTATACCCTTGGAGACCTGTACATTCAAGGCCAACGAACGACCAAGGTTTCCTTCAAATTGTCAGTGTAACATAAACACAGCTTTAACAACATGCTAATATTGGATTTTTTATTTCAAATTTTCTTATGATTCTCCATTTTTTTATTTCTCTAAAGATATTTTCCCCTCTAATTATGTTGAGGAACAACCACTCCAAAGCCTCTTATGATTCTCCATTTTCTTATGTCTCTGCAGATATTTTCCCCTCTAATTATGTTGAGAAACAACCACTCCAAAACCTCACTGGAGTTTTCTATGCTATGCATGCATCCATTGGAGAGGCAATGTTCGTATCTCAAAGCCCAAGTGATCTTGCACATAACAATATCTTTTTCTTTTCTCACTCATATTTTGTAGATAAAAAACTAGGTTTATTTGGCAAGCTTAGAAGAGATCCCCAACCCCCCTCTTAACAATCCCGAATGGCCCAAACCTGATGCTTGGACCATCTTATGCTTAAAGTTTAAGATGGTAAGTGATATTAAGACGTCACTCAAGTTTTCAAAGGCATCTAGGTTCACGACCAGTAGGGCTAAATTGGTTTTGTCCTTTACATGTTTTTGTGCACATGTTCAATTCCATGCCAATGCACCAAACAAAAACAATGTATATTTGTAAGGAGGTACGGTCTGACCTCATTCAAGGATTACTAGGAGAGGGTTGGGAGGTTAATGAGGGGTCACATCAAGGTGATGTGTACAAGTGCAATGTAGTAGATTCTACAGTGTCTTTCAGGTTCTTGAAGGCATGCTCTATTTTGTACATGCGTCTGCACTACCAAAGATGGATGCAAAAGCACGGGACATGGATCCCACTTCAAGTCTCAGAAGAAGAAATTATGCCTATTGAGGTAGCTGTGATGATGCAAAATGGATGAATTGAGCGAGTGGCAGCAAGAAAGCATTTGAACCTAGCAGACCTGCGTCAACACTTTAGCATCATGGGATTTGACAATGTGGAAGAGTCAAGTTTCAAGTTAATGAGAAGAAAGGTATATCTGATTCCACTACATATCTAGAATTAACCCTAACACTTTCTGGCTATTGTGCCACTTTCTATATTTTTACAGATTAGGAACCATAAGGAGGGGACAACCACGATCTCAGAATAATGGCAAATGGGGGACCATGAATTTTCAGCACAGACAGCCCTACTACCAACACATAGTAGGCATGTGGAAGAGCTTGAAGATGAATTGAGTATATGGAAAAATAGCCTCTGTTTTGATGCACGTGAGGGGCAAGAGTTTCAGGAGATCGAGGTGAAGGTAATGACAAGCTTTGAAGTCAACAAGGAGATGGAGATCAACATGAAGTAAATGTCACAAGAGGGGTAAAAAATGAAGACATTATAACAATTTTAGATTAGATGACATGCTTGTAGTTTTGTAGCAGACTCTTTTTTAACCACTTTATTTAATTGAAATCTTAATATTTTTACAAACAATAATTTTTTTGTCTAGCGGTCTAGTGTGAAAAGGCCAAACTTTAAATTTTAACTATAAATAGCCAAAGGTGCCTTCTTTCTCATTTTCACGCGATAGAAACCAAGCACGAGCTCACACTATCTCTTTGCATTCACATGGCTACCCACTTTGACAACTTCTGTGAGTTCCTCACTTGTGGGAAATTCCCATATTCCCCAATATGGTGTTTTTTGTAAAGATGATGTATCACTTCTTATTATGAATACAATACAATTTTTGCAAACTTATTTTCATCAAGTATATCATTGTTTTTTCTAGTTTGTACCATCAATGTTTTTGTGAATGCATCAAAAATGACCCTGGGAGCCTGGGGGAGCAGTACCAGAACAGTGCGAATTTTGAGCCTACATCGCTGCTGTAGAGCCCAAATTCTCATTGTTTTGGCACAGTTTTCCCAGCCCTTCAGGAGCAATTCTGATGCATTGGATGACAAATAATGTATTTTTATACATGGTTAAAGGTATTTTTATCTTGTAAATTACTGTTTCTCATAATCAATGTACTCAACTTGATTATAAATGCATCAAAAATGATTCTGAGTGGCTGGGAGAGTAGTGCCAGTGCGCCAGAACAGAGCGAATTTTGAGCCTACACCGCTGCTGTAGAGCCCAAATTCGCACTGTTTTGGCATAGCTTCCCCAGCCCTCCAAGAGCAATTCTGATGCATTGGATGACAAATAATGTATTTTTATACATGATTAAAGGTATTTTTATTTGTAAATTATTATTTTTATAATTAATGTACTCAACTTCATTATAAATGTATCAAAAATGATCCTGAGTGGCTGGGAGAGCAGTGCCAGAACAGTATGAATTTTGAGCCTGCACCGCCATCATTGCAGAGCCTAAATTCACACTGTTCTGGCATAGCTTTCTTAGTCCTCCACACAGGAGCAATTCTGATGCATTGGATGATAAACACTATATTTTTACACATGATTAAAGGTGTTTTTATCTTATAAACTACTACTTCTCACAATTAGTGTGCTCAACCTCATTATAAATGCATCAGAAATGATTCTGAGTGGCTGGGGGAGCAGTGCCAGAACAGTGCGAATTTTGAGCTTGCACCGCCGCTCTGCAAAGCCTAAATTCGCACTGTTCTGGCATAACTTCCCCAGTCCTCCAAGACCAATTCTGATGCATTGGATGATAAACACTATATTTTTACACATGATTAAAGGTGTTTTTATCTTATAAACTACTGTTTCTCACAATTAGTGTGCTCAACTTCATTATAAATGCATCAGAAATGATCTTGAGTGGGTGGGGGAGAAGTGCCAGAACAGTGCGAATTTTGAGCCTGCACCGCCCCGCTGCAGAGCCTAAATTTGCACTGTTCTGGCATAGCTTCCCCAGTACTCTAGGAGCAATTCTGATGCATTGGATGTGATAGACACTATATTTTTATACATGATTAAAGGTTTTTATCATATAAAGTACTATTTCTCATCACAATTAGTGTGCTCAACTTCATTATAAATGCAATCCTGAGTGGCTAGGGGAGCAGTGCCAGAACAGCGTAAATTTTGAGCCTGCACCGCCGCTGCAGGAGCCTAAATTCGCACTGTTCTTGCATAGCTTCCCTAGTCCTCTAGGAGCAATTCTGATGCATTGGATGATAAACACTATATTTTTACACATTATTAAAGGTGTTTTTATCTTATAAACTACTGTTTCTCACAATTAGTGTGCTCAACTTCATTATAAATGCATCAGAAATGATCCTTAGTGGCGAGGGGAGAAGTGCCAGAACAGTGCGAATTTTGAGCCTACATCGCCGTTGTAGAGGCCAAATTCGCATTGTTCTGGCACAGCTTCCTCAGTCCTCCAGGAGCATTTCTGATGCCTTGGGTGACAAACTGGCACATGATAGACACTCCATGTTGTTAAACAAACATGATGACACTGAGACATTGTAAGAGAAACTTAAAATTTTAATTATTAGAAGGTTACAAATGAAAGCCAGATAGGCCCTTTACAAAGGGGGGTTTGAAACAAAAGAGTTGCTTCAAAAAAAAGGTTAACATCTGAGATCTCTAGATCGTGAAGTTGGTGTCTTCAAAAAGCCCAACAAGGTAAGCCTCGGAGGCTTCTTGCAATGCTTCAAGGGCAATCCCCTGCACACAGAACTCTATTCTATATCGTTGGAGAATCTCCTTCACTGTGTGAGTGAAAGGGGCTCTTCTTATTAGCAACTCAGTGTTCCTCTGATAAAACTTGATTTCTTGTAGAGCCCTATGCCCTTGGTGCATCCTTCTCCTTGGAGCTCTCTGTGTTGTGTTAGTGCATTGGTGAGGTTGGGACTTCCTTGGCTTGAACCTCCTCTTGGTCTCTCTCATAGTCTAAATCCTCCTCCTCCTGTTGCTTTGGTACCTGTGTATCAAGTTCCTCCCGGGTAGGTAGGGGACCCTGTCCTGGTAGTAGGGTCTTGCCACCTATGGTGCTGCGCAATGTAAGAATGTTTTCACCAACCCAGTCGAACTGCTCATCATCATCGGCCTCTCTGTCTTGATCTCCGGGGTGGTTGCATTGTGGGGTCTTCTTCACACGCTTGCTCCCACTAGGACCTGCATGTGTGTGCGCTGGTGTTGCTGTGGGAGGAGGGTTGGACTCTGGTGATCCCATTGGGCATGTCCTAGAATCCAAGGGGTAACTCTCTTCCATGGTGTCGAGAGTATGTGGTCGTTGGGTGCCTTGCACTGTGTTTTATGAAGGCATGGTAACACGTGTGGTGTTCTTGGTGCGTGCCATATCCATGTACGACTATGCTAATGTGGTGATGTGCTGGTGTCCTTACGTGGGTGTCTACGTAGATCTTGAGCTCAAGCTCTCTAAAAAAGTGAAATGAAAATAAATTGAGAGAAGGAACTACTAATAGTTTTTTTGAAGGGGAAAAAAAAACCTAACTAAACTTATTTTCTTAGCTGTATTACATCTAGATTCATGTTAGTGCGTGCACAACCCAACGCCTCCCTTGTCTCCTCATTCGTGCATGCCAAGCACCATGCCTATGGGGAGCATTGGTCTGCAACCATTCAAGCCGAGCATGACTTTTTGCAGCCTTGCGTGCCTCTTGCGCAAGCTTATATTGTTGGGCCCGCTTCCCTAACCAATACCCTTCCAAAGGTTGTGCGATAAAACCAATTGAACACCTCTTGTAGATACTTTGTACGTGTTCCTCCTGTAGAAGCTCCACCTCCATGTCTTGTATTTTTGAAATAAACCCCTCTTGCTTTATAATGTGATTTCTCCATCCCTTGGGTACTCCACATGTCGAGCGATCCATACTTGTTCATGAAATACGCTTTGCTAAGATCCACTTGTAGTCAATCTTCTACAGTATCCTAACAAGCCAAGCTCTCCTTCACCAACAAATTGCATAAAAGATGATAAATTGTGAAAAGGAGGGTTTGCTCTTAATGGAGGGTCAACTGGTGGATAGAGATGCCCATCAACCCAAAGATCTACATTTTTCTCCTTAGCTATCCTACGAGCTTGGACAGATTGTGCATCAGTAGGATGGGTTTTTTTAGAGCTGCCATACTCTTTAGGAATACCGTATGTGTAAATCAACCTTCTATTTTCTAGCTTCACAAGGGGCTACACACACAGCTTTGCAAAGGCTCCATAGCTAAGTAGAGGAAGAAGCTAGAGCAGAGACCACCTCATAATAGATAAAAAATAAAAAATAAAAAATAAATCACTTTTTGGGGCCCACCTAAATACGAGAATGTTTTGCTGATGATGTGGAAGGGAGATATGGTGGGAGTTAATGAGAAAGGAGATTTCAAACTGACAAGAAAGATTCAATTTGTAGAGAGTGAAGATAAAAAATTCAAAAAGTATGAGAAAAGTCAAAAAATAAGAGAGAGAGTATGAGAATATTCCCTTTAAGAAGTGAAACTAGGGAGATATGGCTAATGTGGCAAGGCAAAAAATAGGGGTCATCATAGCCTTTGTCTCCCTTAATCCCAGCTTTTTAAGCTCTAATCCCTTAAAATTAAGAGTCCTTCGAAGGCTCTTTTTGGGTCCAAAAAATTCCTAAATAATGAATAAGAACAACGCTTTTGAGGAAATCTCAATTGAGAAGAATTACCTCCTCTTTGTTGGAAGCCACGAGATGTAAATTGGGAGGAGGAAGAAGGGCGTTACTGAAATGGATCTCTCGACAGCAAAGGTTGTCTCTAATTCTGTGTACTCTTGGGCAATCATGAGTTACCGACATCTGACGATCATGACGTTGAGAATATTCAATCAAAGAAATACATGTATGCTCAAAGTCAATTCCATCCTTATTAGATAATATAGTGACAATATTATCATACAAAGGATCCTTCACCGTATCAAGAAGGTGTGTAACCAATTGAGTTCGAGGAATAGGATCCCCTGCAGAGCAGAAAGTTGATTCATAATATCTTTGAATGATTCAATGTGACTAGACATGGATGTACCTGCCTTGAATTGAAGCTTGCGCAGAAGATTACGGAGATACAAAATCTCTGTAGTAACAATTTTCTTCTCAAACATAGTGATAAGATAGTCCCATATAGCATATGACGTGGATAACGGATAAACATCTAGCATGAGTGAATCATTAAGGACAGAAAGTATATACCGCAACGAGTAGCCTTATCACATCGAATCCAGTGTGCAACATGATCAAATTTTCACTCTTCAAAAATAGGACCTTTGGTAATAATAACGTCATTTTGAAGTGGATCAATAGGTTGAGGAGGGCATGCAAGAATACCAAGAACAATATCTTTCAGTTCGTCGAAGTCCTTGGCCTTGGAAAAGAGGAACAAAACGCTGCCCAGAAGGAAATCCGTTAACAAGTATGGTTTTTGCCATGTCGAGTTGTGAGCACGTACAAGATAAGATCACAGAACTTGTAGACCATGTACGAGATATGAGAAACGTAGCCAAAATAAGCATGCACCAGACGACGAGCATAAAATGATCATGTAAAGAATAGAACGTGAACCAAAATTAGAACTCTAAAAGAGGAGACCCGTGTCTCATGCATGTAAGCAAACTTAGAGGTCCATAAAGACAAAAATAATAATAAGAAAAAGCACCGCGTTAAGAAAAAGCACCGCATTATGACACAACTTGCACGGTAATTTTTGTATGTAATTATAGCTTGTACAATAGCAAGCATCCGTCTAAAGCTTTCACGGAAAGCTTTGACAATCAAATCTTGCTTACGACTCAAAGACAACTACCTGTTTGCTCTCACAAAGAACATGTTTTACTGTTTTAGATGTAGTTTGCCTGAACTGTCCTAACTTTTGACTCAGAACTCAGATTGACAAACCGTTTGGATAAGATTCACTAGCACTGTACCATCTACGCACTAGCACTTGGTTTTGGTTTTAAGGACGCAATTTAGAAACAATTCTAATTACAACAAGTGGAGCTATAAAATCATGTAGGCAACATATAGTCAAAGAACCAATCAACCCTACACAAAACTATTATCAATATTGTAAGACATGAAATCATAATCATAAATTGAATAAGAAGACGTAGATGCTGCCCTTATGATTAGAATCGCTCTGATACCATGTTGAGAGAGGGAGAGAGATGAGACAAGAGACACCACATACGCTCCACAAGAATGAATCATATTAGTCACAAGTCACATATATATAGGCAAGACCTAGAGTGAGTTAGAGCCAGCTATATATAGCTCCAACAACTCTCTCCCACAAGCACCACTATCATACCCGCTGGAACTGACATTGAGAAATCGGTGGACCTAAAGCACGGTCATCACCCGGCCCCCGGTGTAGCCTTCATGTACAATAAACTGTGCTCCAACCCACAATGTCAATGCATACATGCCATATGAGCAGAATACTATTGTCCCCTATCCGCTTTTCTTAGAGCGCCATCATACGCCTGCACTGCTTTCTTTTTACCTCCAAAAAGGGCACCACCTATACAAATTATACAGCAGACAAGTCAAAAGCTTCTCCTCTTTGTGTGTGTGTGTGAGAGAGAGAGAGAGACAAATGAGGCACACTATCAACTTGCATTAATATAATGAACATCAATCCTTTATATATCACCACAAAACTCACATGAGTACCAAATCAAACTTTTTGTACCTGACAACTATGCCTGAAAAGCGAAGAGAGTGACTCTAACTATTTGGTGCTCCTAATTCTTTCTTTGTTAGTTGTGCCTTGTTCTGTCTTTTTTGTGCCTATGTCTTACACGAAGTTTTATACAAACTCCCACTTCGCAGATTACGATAACAATTAGCTTTTGCAGAGGAGGTACCACGTACCTAGCTAGGTGTGGTTGGGGGCGGGGGATTGCCGACCCCCAACTACACCTAGCTAGGTACGTGCTGCCTCCTCTGTAGTAGCTCATGATGTTGAACATTATAGGGAAAACCAAGGGGAAAGGGGGCCCTTTCCCCCACAAGGGAAAATGTCAAAAACTTCTTGTGTTATAGTGCTTGCCTTAACACCAAGATGATGAACTAGTAGAAGGTCAGCTAGGATCATTTTGTTTGATACTTCATCACAAGAAGTTTTGGACATTTTCCCTTGTGGGAAATGGATTCTTTTTCCTTCTTCTTTCCCAAATAGTATTCAACATCATGAGCTTCTGCAAGGAGGCACTGCATACCTAGCTAGATGTGGTTTGGGGCAGGGGACCACCGCACCTAGCTAGGTATGCGTTGCCTCCGTGCAGAAGGTCATGTTGTCGTCATAATCCGAGAAGTGGGAATTTAGGTGGGAAAATG
Organism: Cibotium barometz; assembly: GCF_041138505.1. NCBI lineage: Eukaryota > Viridiplantae > Streptophyta > Polypodiopsida > Cyatheales > Cibotiaceae > Cibotium > Cibotium barometz. Next base: position 21,901,352 of record NC_141075.1, on the reverse strand, counting down.
TCTAACACTTCTTGTGAATGTAATTCTAGAGAAAGAAGGACATTGATTGGCTCATAAGCTTGTGATGAGGGCCTCTCTTATACTGAGATTCGGGTAGGCCCTCAATTTTCAGCCTTTAGTAAGTTGGTAAAAGACTTTGTGTTTCTAGCCTTCTCTTGACATTTGGGTGCAGGCATACGCTGCTTCATTAGGCTTTATGTACAATTCTCTTGCTAACCATAACTAGTTTTTCAAACTTGTTGATAATATGACCTCACAATATCACCCATTTTACACGCAGACAGCATTGCATGCTCTGATTGTGGGGTTCTTCACGGCTGCTGGATATTTCCTTCGTAAGCCTAGATCACTTTTCCCTTTATTGGATCTACACGTAAAGATTGCTTATAATTAGAAAGCTAATTAGAGACTTGATTGTCTCACACAAATGGATGTGTATTGATGGGATTGCTCATGATGAGAAGACTAATTAGTGGCTTGATGTGGGCATAGAGGTGACATGTTGGATGACCACGGAGAGAGGCAAGCCGAGAGAATTTGGTATCTCTACTTGCAAGCCCTATTAAGGTAGGACCTCTCCTTTTATGATCAAGAGGTCACTACAGGAGCTATTGTGGAGGGCATCGCTGCCGATACATTCCACATTAAGCAAGCCATAGGAGAGAAGGTGAATATTCGCAAAAGAAACTATAATGTTGAAGCTCATGTTAAAATATTCTTCTTTTTGCTTAAAATCTGGTTGAGCTTAAGCTCAAATAAAACACACCTAAAATTTATACACAAGAAGTTTTAGAAATTTTTCCACATTCAACGGCCGTCATGGTCACTTGTCGCACACATTCTGCACTAGCTGGTCTTTTTTTAACTGTGCAACTCGCTCGTAATTTCTGCATGCTGACGCGAACAGATCTGATTCCCCATTCTTGCATAATTTTTTTTTAATTATCACTGTTGATGTGGCATGCTCCCAGCAGCCCATGACGGTCGGGAATGGTCGTTGACTTGACCATTCTTCCAGCATGGCTCCTGGCCAGGCCTTAAATTTGACGCCCAATGTCGGGCTTCCTCGATGTACTGGTGACACCTTGTGTCAAAATCTTGGGCTTCAAATGACTCTCTGCCTTAAAACTCCGGCTTCCCACATTACCACACATGTATCTTCTCTACTGCACTATCGCGCTTGTGCTCAAACTTCAAAGTGTGTGCAGCTTTTCAGACCAAACAACTAGTCTTAAAATTGACGGCAACCAGGCTTATCTCTACGCTTGTTTTTTGTGACCACATATATATATATATACCCTGTGGCGGTGTCCTTTGAAGCCTTATACATATAATTGAGCTTCCTCGTGAAGCCTGACTGCTCGTTTTGAGGCTTCATATGACGCTTCAAATGGCCTTGGACGCCCAAACGGGCGTCAAATTTAAGGCCTGCTCCTGGCTGCCCCACCAGTCGTCGTCGCCAACCGGCTGGAATGGTCAAGTCAATGACCATTCCCTATAGCAAGATTCCCACTTCTCAGATTACGACAACTTCAAGAGATTCTACAGCAGAGCCATCCCATATTTAGATAGGTGCAGTGGGGGATAGGGATTGCCAGCCCCTAGTGCTTCTACTACAGAGGAGGCACCACATACTTAGCTAGGTGCGATGGGGAGAGGGGGGACCACCAGCTCCAATGGGTGCCTCCCCTATTATTTAGCACATCATCAAGGTCCTTATCTCACAATCATGTGAAACATATCCACATTTGAGAGAGATTCTTATTTCTACATTGATGTGTGGTACATCCTCTATCTTATAATAATATGTAACACTGAAACTCAGCAGGATTTGAACCCACTACCGTGGGAAGTTTTTGGTCCTTTTCCTCTTTTAAAAAAATGAAGGGAGTTTTCTTTATATTAGAAAAACGCCAGATGGTGGCCGAGCATGGCAAGATAGCTAGAGACGATTCTGGAGTCATGAAATTTTTTAATGAAAGAAAAATGTTAATTACAATAAGGCATTGAAGAATAACCGTGAAGGTATCAAAAAATCTTCTCTTCATAAAGAACTTTTGGTCCTTTTCACTATCTGCATAACACAAGAAGTTTTGGAGCCCCCCTCCCCTTGTTTTTCCCTATAGTGTTCAACATCATGAGCTTCTACAGAGGAGGCACCACATACCTAGCTAGGTGCGGTTGGGGGCAGGGGACTGCCGGCCAACGCACCACATACCTAGCTAGGTGCGGTTGGGGGCAGGGGACTGCCGGCCAATGCTGGCAGTCCCTTGCCCCCAACCGCACCTAGCTAGGTACGCGGTGCTTCCCCTACAGAAGCTCATGATGTTGTCGTAATCCGTAAACTTGTGAGAATTTTACTTCTTGTTTATAAGCTAGCAATGAGGTTGAACTAGTTGATATTATCTTTCTTTTGTTGAGCTCACACACTTGTTTTAAACTTGTTTTGGTTTAGGTTGGAAAGCTTGTGCAAGTCCTTAGCACCCTCTTAAAGTGGCTAGTTGATATCATCTTTCTTTTGTTGAGCTCACACACTTGTTTTAAACTTTTTTGGTTTAGGTTGGAAATCTTGTGCAAGTCCTTGCCATTGGCATCCTCTTAAGTGGCTATATCATTGCCTTCTCACAAGGATAGAAGCTCACTCTCGTTGGCTCTCTAGTCTCATTTATGTCATTTTCCTCATGGATTTAGCCGTCTCTAAAACTTCAAGAACACTGCTCCTAGCAAATGGCAATGCAGATTGCATTGTAGAGCAAGTCATTACTGCAATAAAGACGGCAACAATTTTACTTGCATGCTTATTAACAGTTCTGATTGATGTGATCTAGCTAAGTTGTTCAATGTTCATGAAGACACCATCTCATGTGAGTTTTGTGGTGATATATAAAGGATTGATGTTCATTGTATTAATGCAAGTTGATAGTGTGCCTCATTTCACTCTCTCACACACACACACAAAGAGGAGAAGCTTTTGACTTGTCTGCTGTATAATCTGTATAGGTGGTGCCCTTTGGAGGTGAAAAGAAAGTAGTGCAGGCGTATGATGGCGCTCTAAGAAAAGCAGATAGAGCGAGCTTGCAAGAGTGTCTAGCTGCCAGAGTAGGGATGGGGACAATAGTATTCTGCTCATATGGCATGTATGCATTGACATTGTGGGTTGGAGCACAGTTTATTGTACATGAAGGCTACACCGGGGGCCGGGTGATGACCGTGCTTTTTTGGATCATCATTGGAACAGGGTATGTTCCCTGTAGTACAATCTTCTCTGTAATTATAAGCATTGGAACACGGTATGTTCCAATCTCCTTAGCATGTCCAAGATTTGCTTGGGTGCATAAAAGCATGAAACATACTCTGTTCCATCAACATTGGAACAGGGTACCTCCTTTGTAGCAGAAATTCACAAGTGTTTTCTTTATTTGCAGAGCACTTGGCCAATGCACCCCGAGCTTGAGTGCAATTGCGTATGGGACGGCTGCGGTGCACAAGATGTTCATGTGAATGGGAATGTGGATGTGAATGTGGATGTAGATGTGGATGTATAGATGTGAATGAGAATGTGGATGTGGATGTATGTATGTATGTATGTGGATGTATGTATGTATGTGGATGTAGATGTGGATGTATAGATGTGAATGGGAATGTGGATGTGGATGTATGTGAATGTGGATGTAGATGTGGATGTATAGATGTGAATGGGAATGTGTGGATGTATAGATGTGAATGGGAATGTGGATGTGGATGTATGAATGAGGACGTGATAATGGATGTATGCATGTAGATGTGGATATATGGATGTGAATATGAATGTGGATGTGGATGTATGAATGAGGACGTGATAATGGATGTATGCATGTAAATGTGGATGTTTCAATGGGAGGAGCAAAAGCAAGAAGATTTTTGAGCAACCATGACACCAAACAAGTCAATGCAATGTGGAACTGCTGGAAACATCTATGTGTCATTACCACAAATATCAAAAGTAGACCAGATGTAGCCAACAAACGTATGAAAGTTTGGAAAAAACTCGATAATTTTTTCAAAGTCCAAAGACAACAAGTTGGTTCAAATACTTATGCAGATGATTTCAAAAAAGCAATAAAGCTTTTAATAAAAGCTATCATAGATGCCTGGGGAGAAAAAGACATAACTTATTACTTGGTGAGTGTTCAGACTTATCAAAACAGTTAAAATTAAAGTGTAATTTCTTGAATTTACTAACAAAGAATTGTCTTTGTAGCATATTCTTTACTTGCATGGACCATATTTTGCTACAGAAGGACCCCTTCACTACAAGGGATCGGGCTCATACCCGCGCTCCTAGCCGCTAAAAATGACTTGTGAAAAAAAGTAGCGGGCCCGTGTATCAGCGTGTGTATCATCGCGGCCAGAGACATGCGTGTAAAAGCGCGTGTATAGGACTGCTTAGACGCGCTCATACACGGGCGTATACACGTGTTTTGTCAGTTCAGATGTATTTAGACGCGTTGATACAAGCGTCTATACACGCGTTTTGTCACTTTAGATGCGCTTATACACGCGTATTTCTCAGATTTGACGCGTTCATACACGCGTGTTTTACAAATTTTCTGCGTATATACACGTGACTTTTTGCAATTCTGACGCGTTTATGTACACGCGAACAGAGAGCAAAAAAAAAAATCCAGAGAGTGCTATTTGGTGCCTGAATGCTGTTCCAGCATTCCAGCACCCAATAACACTCTCTGGATTTTTTTTTTGTGCATTAGACCATCCACGAAGAACATATCCACGAGGAGGATTAAGACAAGAACGACAAGAATGCATACATTGTCAATACACGATTGAAGACAGACATGAATATAATACTATCGATTCACGATTCAATATTACTATCAAAATTTCACACATATATACAAGGGAGTCCATATCTCGAAGTAGCCCATGGCTTCAGTTTACAAAAAAATATATACAACCACATCCTCAATATGAAATGTGATACTATAAGTCTGAGTACTACTCAGACCCAGATGATGACTCGGTGCTCCCTCCATGCTCAGATGAGCTCACATCGGTCGGAATGTCCGATGAGTAGTGCTTACGTCCACCCTCTGTAGTGGCAGCGGGTGGATCATCAGCAGCTTGTGCCTGTTCAAGTAATATATAGTATATAAGTATATATATATATGTAATTCAATAAACCAAAATCATTCGTTTAGAGTTTTCAAGTACCTGTCGACCGTATGGTCTCATGGCCATCTCAAATTGCGCGTCCGTAATATGTCCCTCGGCTCTAAAGATGGCCCACGTGTCATGTCTGCTATGCCGACGAGCATACGCAGTATCGTGGGTTGTGGGCTTCCTCCCCGTAACCCATCGCTGTATCATAATCAACACAATTTGTAAGATTAAAACAATCATAGAATCAATGAATTAAGTAAACAATCAAATAAAGTGGCAAGATACTTACAAACTCTGCCTCCCATGACTCAACGCCGCCAGATCCGAAATGCGAAGATCCAATGATCTCCATCTGGATCCGTCGTGCCTCCACATGCTGCTTGCTCTTCACGCCACCCTCTGCTCGTTTCTTTGCCTCCTTCCACTCGCGTTTGTGCGCAGTGGTGGCAGGTTTCTCGGCAGGATAGCCACCCGCAGCTACATTTAGCCCATCATCGTACGCGAGTTTTTTAAGGTGAGATCTTTTATTACTTAAGATCTCCCTTATTCGCGTCCTTCCCCATACATCCGAGAATGTAGCATGTGGGGGATTGGGGTACCGACTATGTACAGCCTCTATCACCTCCCCAACTAATCGGCTATTTTGATCTTTAAATTTAATAAAACAATTTCTATACAAGTTTGATACTACCCCACGCATATACTCCATTACCTCCCTCCCCCTTGCATCCATCACTATCCCGCCCCTATCCGTCACATCATAGCAGACCACTCTCTCCACCTCTCTCATCTCCTCTTCCGAACTGTCTCCTCTAACTCTTCTCCCTCTATCTCCTCTCTCACCGCGTGCCCTACTACCTCCCCCACCTCCCCCACCTCCCCCACCTCCCCCACCACCCGCCGCATCCTCCACTCCCACTCTTCCTACTGCTCCCACTTTTCCTCCCTCCCCCTTGCATTCATCACTATCCCGCCCCTATCCGTCACATCATAGCAGATCACTCCCTCCACCTCTCTCATCTCCTCCTCTTCCGAACTGTCTCCTCTAACTCTTCTCCCTCTATCTCCTCTCTCACCGCGTGCCCTATTACCTCCCCCACCAAAGCACCCGCCGCATCCTCCACTCCCACTCTTCCTACTGCTGTGCGGGTGGAGTCACGACTGGGGGATTGTCTACGTGACGGTGGCTGTGAGCCTTGATGTGACGGTGGCTCTGAGGGAGTACGTGATGGTGGCTGTGATCCCTGACGTGATGGTGCTTGGGAGGGTGTGCGTGAGTGTGTCTGGGACGAGGTATATCTCCTCGGTGGGCGTGGAAGAGGAGAAGCTGCATGTCATCTCATCGGACTCGTAGGCATAGACGGCAGTGGAGTGCCTTGGATACTCGCGATAGGGGTATAGACACCATGCATGGAAGGAGGGGGATGGGCATACATGTACTCTGTAAGCTCAACTGGACCAGGATTTTATCTTTGCCAAGTTTCATCTTTTCTCATGAGCATTAAAATCCTTATGCTCTTATCAAACTATATCGAACTATTCGTATTTAAAAATCATAAATTCTAAAAATAAACATACAATTAAGAAGAAAAACAAAAATAAAGCAAAGTTTTGGTAGCTTACCTCAAAAGACTAAGGAAGACCCAAACTATATGACAAATCAACAATATGGCAGTCCTATGAAAAGCTAATGTACCTACATTGATCCACAAAGTAGAATCTAGATGAGAGCTCTTTCCATCCCCTTAACTTCATTTCACATTTTTCCTTAAAACTTACATATAAAAAAATAACAGACAAAATCTATAATCCTAAAACATTACATATATACTTATAAAAAGATAATAACAATGTGACAAATCTTTATCAAACATTATAAAATCAACATCCAATGTCTTCCAATGACCAAACCAAGCTTAGAAATCTCTCTCTCTCTCTCTCTCTCTCTCTCTCTCTCTCTTCCCCCCATGTACATATAAGAGACAAAAAGCCATAAAAAGAGAATTTTCTATAAAAAACCATTAAAAGAGACATTCTCTATAATCTCCATATAAATACTAAGAGATTATATTTACATATATAAATCAATCTCTCTCTCTCTCT